>NC_133387.1:105053230-105356261 GCF_047511655.1 Castor canadensis
CACATTTCTGCCTCCCAAGTCGCTGGGATTATAGGCATAAGCCACTGTGCCCAGCCTTTGAACTTGATGGTTAAATAAGAGAACAGGAAGTTGTTTCACACATTATTGGGATAGACATCTGAGGAGTGCCTGGTCATCATGTTTTTGGGGATGAGAATGGCAGCTGTATTGCCCCCACACTCTCATAGTCTCCCTTTCTTTTCCTCTTCAGTAACCCCAAATCAACCCCCACAATTTTGCCGTGCAATACCAGATCTTGTCTGCTGTCTGGGACAGTAGCTCCACTGTGGTCTCAGACCTGGCCCTAAGGCAGGGGCCATAGTGAATGTCCACTTCGTTCAGCATGGATAGTGTTGCTATATCTGTGACTGATAGCACAAAAAGCAGCCAGGAAAGAGGCTGGCATGGCTTGAGGCACCTCACAGTGACTGCTAGTCAGAAATGCCTGTGTGGGAGGGGCAGTGACCAGAGGGTACTGTTAGCCTGTGCTCTGAAGGGGCCTTCCCTCCCCCGCCAGCTGTCTGTCTTTCCCTATCATGGGCTCCTGTGTGCCCCAAGTGCTGGAGAGTGTGTTCCCCTGCCCATGGGCAGAGAAGGGGGCTGCTTTTACTTCCAGGACCCTTCAGAGCCTTCGCCTCCACCCTAGGAGCCCCCTTTATGCAATCTGTGTCCTGAACACAACCCTTCCAGGGTTCCCCGCCAATTTCTGTAATTGGCCTGAGCAACAGCTTCTGGGGTAAGCACCCCCCTCCTCTGCACCCTTCAGCCCACCCTGCTATGTCTCACTCCTTCTGGTACCTTCTTCCAGAATCCCTTTGGGTCACTGCTGGTCCTTGTAGTCATAGCATGCTATCCCAAGGGAGAGCATCAAGATGGACAGGAGTTCCCCAGTTCCTGGCTCTCAGCAGGTGGGGACAAGGGACACCTCCCTCAGGAGGACCTGCCAGCAGCTGACACCTCAATCCCATGGGGACTTTTCCTTCTGCGACACAGAGCTGGGGGCGGGGAGGTGAGCAGCTGTGGTGACCGCCCTCCAGGGGAGACCTCTTGTCAATGACACAGAGCACAGTTAGGAGCAAGGGGACAGGGATCCATGACATCTGGGACTCTGGCTGGGGACAGATAGCAGCTATGGCTCATGCCCTACAGAGTCAGTCCTTACGCAGAGTTGGTTCATTTTCCTTAATAAATATTTCATTTGCTATATGACCTCAGGACAATTTTAAATGGTTTGATTTATTCACTTATTTGTGTGTGTGATTTGCACCAGTTATGGGTTTTGTTTGTTTGTTTGTTGACCCACAAAGCTTCTCAGCTCATTTCAGAAGTGCATCCTCAAGCCACATTTTTTTCTCTCATCCATGGAATACAGACCCAATACAAACACAGCAATATTATGAAAAATAGGTCACACTAAGGGGAGGTCACGTATGAGAGAGGGAAGGTAAAAGAACAAGTTAAGAAGGTAGTTATGGTTGATGTACTTTCTATACAAGAATGAATATAGAATTTTAAACCTGTTGAAATCACCGTAAGAAGGGAACTAAGACAGAGAGGAGAAAAATAGAGATGAACCAATTTGGGATATAATACATATATACAAGGAAGTGCCACAAGAAAACTCCCTGTATAGATATCTTAAACAAACAAAAATGTCTTTTTTCAAAAATGGAGAACAGAAAGGGGTTGGCACCAGTCTGGGAGTTGGCACCAGTAGGAGGGGAGGATGTAAGGAAAGGGTATAGGAGGTGAATATGGTGGGAATATTATGTACTCATGTATGACAATGAAAAAATGAGACCTGTTGAGACTATTGGATAAAGAAAATTATGGAAGGGGTGATTTCAACTATGATATATTGCAAGAACTTTTGTAAATGTCACAGTGTACCCCAGTACAACAATGATAATTTTTTTAAAAATACATCCTCCATATTGTTTTAAATGCTACTTTTCTTTCTTTTTCTTTTTTTTTTTTTTTTTTTTTTTTTTTGTGGTACTAGGGCTTAAACTCAGGGCCTACACCATGAACCACTCCACCAGCCCTTTTATTTGTCTTGGGTATTTTCAAGATAAGGTCTTGTGAACTATTTGCCCAGGCTGGCTTCAAACCATGATCTTCCTGATCTCTGCCTCCTGAGTAGCTGGGATTACAGGCATGAGCCACCGGTGCCCAGCTGTCTTATATTCTACATTTTTTGTTTCTTATATACCAGAAGAAATCTCAAGGTCTCTTGAAAACCGGCTATTCAGTGGGTTTAGTTATAAAATTGCAAAAGAATTCCATCAGTTGAACAATTAAATTTTATTTAATCACTCAATGCCCATGATGGACAAGGATGTCATTAACACCTAGGAGAAGTCACTGACAGTGACCTTGGGCTGGGCCTCCTCAGTGAAGCTGGGCCTCCAGATGCAGGCTTGGAGGAGCTGGGGACTTCCTTCTCAATTCCACAGCTACTCTTCTGGTAGCTGTGGTCATCCTCAGGGTCCCATCTACAGTGCAGCCACTCCACCCACACTGCTTATTGTCCCCCAGGATTGTTTCAGGTGCACAGGGCCTGTCTATTCTGGAAGTCCCCCTTTGGCCATGTGATTTCTACAAACCCTAGCAAGCCATCTCCTCAGATGAAGAACACTGGCTTGCTGACAGCACAGGGGGCACTTTCAGGAACGAAGGTCACAGACTCCTTCACAAGTCACTCCCTGGTCAGCCTCCAAAGGACAAAGTCACCTGCTGCCGCTGCAGTGATGCCAGCAGCAGGACTCATGCCCCCTTCCCTGGGGATAAGAGGAACAGAAGGAACGCGGACCTCTATCGGTAGCCCTTTCCAGCCCACAGAAGTGCCTTTCCCAAGGACCTCCACAGAGTATTGTCCCATATTGGGTTTGGGTCTGAAGAGGTCTCCTCCTTTCCCTCTGCCAGGAAAGCTGCTTTGGCCATGCAGAAAGAAGGGTGGCCTCTCCCACTGTCTCCAGAGCCTGTGCAGCGAGTTTCTGGAATCAAAATGAGGCCAGAGGGACAAGTTTCAAGGCAACCGCACAGAAGATGCCAGCTACTGGTGACCCAAATAACATGCATTTGCAAAGACCTCAGTCCCAAGACACTCCTGCTCCCCAACCCAAGTATCTCCCTGCCCACACTTCCATCCCACACTGTCTAGGCTGCACCCACACCACGGTCTTGCATGTCTCTGGGGTTTGCTTACCATGCTCGTCTATGATGGACTTCTCACCCTTAGAGATGCCACTTAAAAACACTCCCTCAAACCTTTGTCCATCCGTGAAGTCTCATCAAAGTCCCCAGACAAGGACCCACCCTTCCCTCCACCTCCTTACCCCGTGTGCTACATGTTACACTTGTGACAAGTGACTGGGACTCTTGGGGGCTGGGCTGAGCCTCTGTGTTCCCTATAGCAGTGCACAAACCTTGACTAATGAAGTCATCAAGGATGCAGTCCAATCATAAAATTTAAGAGATTTTTAGCCAAGGAAGTTCCTTGTCTATCCTTGCCTTGGACACACACACACACACAAATACACACACACACACACACACACACACACATTCCCTGTGTGGACCTGGCACCTTGGACCACCCAGGAAAAACACACAAATATATGACAATGGGGGAAAAGATTCAGACAGGATCACAGAGTAGATTTACTTCCTGGATAATTGCTTCTCTTGCACACAGTCAACCCTGGGGAACTTTAATTTCCCTTCCTGCATGTAAGACTTTGCAGGCTGATAAGGACAGGCCTTCTGGGTCCCCACCAGGCTGCTGGACCTGCATGCACAGTGATGTAGCCACTCCTGCCACCTGTCCCTGTGAAGAGAGCAAGCAAGCATGTAGCTCCTGCCAGGTTCATAGCACGCACTGCAGGAGAATTCAAGGTGTCTCCAAAAACGCTGTCAGTGTGAGAAACATCTGTCTAAATTCAAGCCCTGCCAGAAGGAGCTCCAGAGACCCTGCCTCTGGGTGACCTTCATTGAACCCCGCCTCCCAGGAGCCCCTCCCCCACTCCTGCCCTTCCCCTGCTACCCAACGTACAAACAAATGTTTTCCATAGAAATAAAATGCAACAGATGATATCCAGGCTGCTGAACATCACTCTGATCCCCCACCTGCCATGGGTCACTCTCTGTCCTGGTCCTATCCCCTTCAACTAGTTCTAATTGAGAGCCCCTGTGTGCCTAACAGGGGTGTGACATCAAACAGCACGTGGTGCTGGCCCCTCCCATTGTCCTTCCCCACCTCACTGCCCCAAAAGACCACTGGCCTGTCTTCCTCCCCTTTGCTGGGGACAGACCCCTTCCCCCGCAGGTCTGGGCTCCTAACTCAAGTGGGTGCCTACACCTCTCTCCCAGATCCCATTCTCAAAAGTGGACCCCAGGAAGGTAAGGGGCTAAGAGTCTGCAAGAGAAAAGGTCAGGCCAGAGTTGCCTTGCATCTGTCCAGTCCCCCACCACTGCCATGACCTGTCCCCACCAGGTGATTCCCACAGACCTGCCCCAGGGAGCCAGAGCCCAGGAGATACCTGTCCTGAGGTTTCTCTGCCCACGGAATCCACCAGCTTCCACTTGCTCTCCTCAGTCCCTATCTCCTGACCCTTCTTAGTGAACTCCCACGGGTGGTTCCTCTGAGCCCAAGTGAGGGACCCTAGTACTCTGTAAGGGGGCTTCACTGCTAGAGGGGGACGAGGGCATGACAGATCAGATGACAGTGCCTGGGAATTTGGGGGAGGTTGGGGAAAGTGGTTCCAGGCTCACACCCCTGGGGGAGCTGTTGGGAGCTTGGTCTATGGAACCTAGGAGGTGACTGTAAGGGTCCTGCCCCAATACAAGTGGCGCTCATCAGCACACTGCACGCTGTGTTCCAGGGGTGCTCAAATAGGGGGAAAGGCAAGCCAAAGGGGTAAGGCTGTGCCCCTACCAGTCTCACACACACACCAAGTCAAACACTTGACTGTGTGCAAGCCAGACAGTGTGACACCTGCCAGTATCGAGCCTCCCACAGCCCCCAAGGTCACCTTGTCCAGACAATGTTCTCCCATCTTAGAGATGACCAGTCGATCTGGCAACATTCAGAATGTGACCTTCCATTCGCTGGCCTTCTTTGAGAACATGAAATAGCCTCAGCTTCTGCGCCGCCCCCCCCACCCCCATACTGTCCCCAGGGTCAGGCTTAGGCAGTCACCCAGACCTGTAGTCCTGCAGCATCCACCAAGAGGTCCCCAAGGCCAGGAACTGCCTGCCTGGGTGTGGAAGAGAAGCAGGGTCTCCAGGCACAGAAACCTCAGGGTCTTCTTCCCAGCCTCCACTCAAGCCAGTGGACACTAAGGTCAGCAGCCCACATCCAACACAAACAAGGCCTGGAGAGGGTGCCCTGTCACCTGCTGCCCAGACCCTCAGGGCTCCCCTCCCCAAAACACCACAGGCAGGGGGCTGGCAGCCAAGGCAGCCTGGAAGAGGAAAACAAAGGGACTGCAAGTGGATCAAGACCCTCACTGTGGGATCTCAGGCCCTGATGGAGCAGCTCTGAGCTCCTGAGCTCTGACATCTTGGATTTCTCACACTTCATAGGCCCCATCTATCAGATGGGTATGGGAGACTCATCAGTCCCGAGACCCCCCAACTAAATATCTGAATACCTTGAAATAAAGCAAGAAATACCAGACCATAAGGAGACTTTTTATTCAAAGGAAGGACATACTGTCACAGACAGGGCACTTGAGTATACACTTCCCTTGGAGGGTGTCTTGCTCCCAGGGAAGCTCCCTTCGGAAGGAGGCCCACACTCTACAGATGGCTGCAGAACAGGTCCCTGTGAGGGGCTGGCCTACCCCCAACACATACACCCAGCCCACATTGATTGCAGAAACTCAATGAAGCAGACAGGTCTGTAGGTCACAAGTTTGTCCCTCATCCCCCAGACTTTCCAACAATGGATATGCCTGTTCTTCCTACCAGGACAGCTTGGGGCTCCCCTATGTAACACCTTCCAGATGACCTTACTTGCTGTCCCCACCCCGGTGTGGCAGGGGCCAGGGCTGGGCTAGAATCAGGGTCAGGGCTGGAAATGGGTCAGGGCCCGGGGACACAAATTCTGCTAAGAAATGACCACAGACCAGAGGTGGGCCTGGCCCAAGGGAGTGCAGGGTTCAACAGCAAATTCTTCCACGTCCAGTCCACAACCCCTGGCCTTGTTTATTTCATCCACTGGCCCAGGAAGAGCAAAAAGCTCGGGTGGGCACTCTGAGTCCTAGCTGGGAAGCAGTCCAGACACCAGAGACCACATCAGCCTGGACAGGGAGAAATCTGCCAAGACCAGGCAGGTGTAATGCAGCCGGGGAAGGCCAGACAGTGACAATGTCCACCAGCCCTCATAGCCCCAGGGAACATCACTGCAGCTGTTCTTCCAGCTCTCCAGGCATGGCCTTCCATCAGGGCCCTCACAGCCGCCCACCACTGCGTTTGTTGTGCCACGTCACCAGGCCAGCCATAGCAAAGGTCAGCAGGATTGGCACCACAATCAGCGGGATGAGCACCTCATCTGGAGGGTCCTCCCAGTGGGTCCTGTCCACCGTGCAGTTGGAAAAGAACTGTTGGTGGATGCCAATGATGAAGTCCTGGATCAGTGGATTGGGCCAGTAGCAGCCCACGTCTATGGTCTCCTCCTCAGTGCAGAGAGTGAAGTTGTTGTAGTACCTGTAGGGGCAGAAGGTGAGACCACAACTCTCCCCAGAACTCCTGGCACCTTCCCTGACTCTGGGTCCAGGAGGACAGGCAATTAATTCTTTGGACCCAGTCCCACCTGACCACCTACCCAAAATCTGGTCTTGACTGTCAGTCACCTCTATACTACATGGATCACTTGTACCTGTGCCCTTCTTTCTGTATCTGTCACCAGCCTACATCTATGACCATGACCTGCTCCTTTTAGGATATGAGTTCCTGGGGCCCAGCGTCTCAGTTCAGTCCCCAAGCCCCAAAGCATCACCCAGGTTTGCCCAAAAGATGTGCCAAGCTCTGATTCTATACAACCCAGTGCATACGGGCCCTGCCACCTGCAAGGCCTTCATACAGGGACTCCCTAGGGCCAAGAGGAATGTCTGTCTGAGACCACAGCTGCTCTCCCAACCAGATCAGCCAGGTGTCTGCTGATGTGACCTGTGTGACCTGTGAGTCCCCGCCCTCACCTCTCTGTCTCCAGTAAGGGAATTTACCTCTCTCTACCAGATCTATCTGCCCCTGGGAAACTGCTCATATATCAAACAGAGAAGGGCTCCCAGCAAACCACCTTTGATGGGCCTTGACTGTCCAGTACACAGGCTCTCGAAGACAACCAAGAACTGCAGCTACCAGGACCCAGAGTTCAGCCTGATATGTGTAACGACTTCCCAGTACCACCTGGCCCAGGATTTGGCAAGCAAATCCTGACCTCCCTGCTGTTAGGGTCTATGAGGAGGAGTCTGTGACCACCCACCTAAGATGCTCCAGAGGAAGCTAGCAGCTCGGCAGCAGGCAGATGTCCCACACCTGTACTGCTTGCTTCAGGACAGACACAGAAGGGGAGGCTCCTGGCTCCACTCTCCCAATGGGGTCAGGCAGGGCTCCCCTCTTCCTTCCCATGCTGACCCCAAGGGAATGGGAAGCCTGGCCCATGGACAGGAAGGAGTTGCTTCCTCCAGGGAGTTTCCTGCACAGAACACCAGTTCAATCTGGGATTCCCAAAAGTGTCAGAATAAGGAAATGGGAGGGCTAATCCACTGGGCCCAAGGCCCTCCTGTGCCCACTCCTCCCAGGCAGAATGGGGGGAGTCCAGGCAGCCACCCAACCAGGCTCCTGACTCAACCCATGCTCTCAGAATGATGCTAAAACACACGGCACATACCTAGGCCCTCCCAGGTAACCTTGGCAGGACAGAACCAGAAGCAAAGGGGCCTGGAATCCTTTTCCAGACCCAGCTTGGGGCTTTAGACTGATGCATATCCTGGACACGCCCAGGCCTTGAGGCCACTTCAGCAGCCTGGTCCATGGGCAACACCAGCAGACGCCCAGACTCCACGGCCCACCCAACCCTGCAAGCCACCAAGGCCTTTCCACTTGAACTGCCCAGAACAGCTGCCACAACTATCCCTAGGTCTCAGGGTGGCTAAGCCCGATGGACCCCGGGGCCAGGGCTGTGAGTGGGCAGAGCCATTAGCAGAATTTGGGTGGCTAGGTGGGACTATCCGAGGGCTGCGGGTGGGGGTTGGCGAGATCATGAACAGAGCCATGGGAGGGGGCGGGGCCAAGGAAGAGTGTGGGTGGAGCTAGGTGAGACTGTAGGAGGACTGCAGGTGTAGGTATGGGCGAGGCCACGGGCAGAGCCGTAGGAGGGGCCTCAGCCTAGGGCAGAGGTTGGGCATCACCACCATCAGGTGGCAAGGCCCAGCGGGGACACTCACACGACGAACTCGGGCAGGTCACACCACTTCCAGACATCCACCTTGTGCATCATGTCAGCGAAAGCCTTTCCACACAGGGGCAGCCTCTGCAGCATTTCTGTCTCATTGCAGCCACACACGCAGGTACACCCACCTGGAGAGGGACAGCCATGAGATTTCCACTGGATCCCACGGTGGGGGAGGAGGGATCCTGGGGGACTCTGATGAGCACAGCCTCTAACAATACCTCCTGCGGATGTCCCCCTCAGGCCTGACCTTCTGTGGCCTAGAAAGGAGACCCTCCCACACACAGGGGCTGCGGTTGCCCCTCCACCAGCACAATGACAACAGAAGTGAGACCCCAGGGGAGCTAAGGAGTGGGGAGAGGTCCTGGGATAGCCAGAACAGGGCACTTGTCCTGGGAAGGGCTTTGAGACCTGGTGCTTAAAAGAGGGGCTGCAGAGGGGCTGCAGAGGGAGCTCAGAGCTGGTGAGGACCTCCCAAACTGGTCAAAGGCCAGCTCTGCTTCAGGGAGGCCTGAGGCTCTGGCTGCTGAAGGACTCAAGTTCCCATCCATGGGGTGAGTGCTGTAGTCCTTGCCCCAGAATTTCCCAGCCTCTACCCAGCAAAACATCCTATCCTCTCCACCCCACACATGTGGGAACTTCCTCCCTCCTGCCAAGCAAGGCTCTCCTGAACTCAAGGGCCCACTCCAACCATGGCTATCCCATTTCCAGGTGGCAGGACTGTGATTCTTGCTTTGCCTGTGATTATATAATCCAGGAGAGCCCAGGAGAGGTGTGAGGTGTGTGTGTGTGTGTGTGTGTGTGTGTGTGTGTGTGTGTGTACAGCCCACTGTCTGTGTTCTGGCAGCCAGTGTTGGGTTGGAAGAGAGACCATAGAAGGGAACAGGTAAGAGACTCCCACCTGAAATGGGGCAGACCTAGTCTTTCCTGAGCCTCAGTTTCCCCATCCTTAAATGTGGGAAGCGTACACAAGGCTCTTGAACTGGCTACATTCAAGAAGCCATCTTCATGAAGGTCTTCTTGTAGGTATTTGGTAAGTGCTCACTGCTCCCCCTTGGTTAGTCAATTCCTGTGGAGGGTGTGAATGAATGCTACATCCCCACAGGGAGCAGAATGCATGTCAAGGCCCTAGATTTTCCTGTGTGCAGCTCACACTGGGCACTGAGCACATGCTAAATAAATCACCTGGATAAAGAAAAGGTGGGTTCAGAACCAACCACACTCTCCTGCAGTTCCTCACCCTCCCTACCTGATCACAATGCTCCAGATACCATGAGTGAGGCCACAGCCCTCCAAGTCCTCACCAGAGAAGGCCCTGGGAGCCCCTGGTTCACAGACAAGGACCTGAGGCCACAAAGAGGGTTGAGGTGTTGGGCTTACTGGGTTGAGGAACCCGCAGTGCTCAGCCCTGACCAACCTATGGAGGAAGCCTGGGCCCTGGCTCAGGGAGAGGCTGGGCAGCTCACCCTGTGGTGGCCCCAAGACCATAAAATGCTTCTGGGGGGCAGAGAATGGCAAGAGTGAGGGGGGCAGGAGTAAGCAGAGATGAGAAGGAGCCATGTGGTATGGCTCTCAGCAACCCTCCCTGACACTCACCTGGTAAAAACTCACCAGGCTGCAGAAAGCAGGGCTGCCTTCCTCTGCACTTACCAGAGAACACACAGAATACAGGTATAGCCTGCCCCCTCCCCCCACACACTCACACAGAGGAAAACACAAAAGAACCTGGGTGCGCACACTTGGGGCACCTTTTTCCCTTTGTGACTGCTTTAACCTAGACCTCAGAATCCATGCCGTGAGTGGGGTGATAAGACAGGAAGTCCCAGTGTGTAGACACTCACATCTACCTTTCTGACCTGGTGTATGCTGAGGCCCCAGGGACAGGTGAGGACAAGTGAGAGGTACACACAGGCCTGGCTCAGCTGTGGATTCCTACCACATATAAGCCTAAGGGGAGACAGAAGCTGGTCCCATGTCCCCAGAACAGTCACAGGACACAGGTGTCAGGGTCCTGTCTCTCCCAGAACACACTTTTCATGGCCTCTTGTCCCCTGTGTGGTTTCTTGCAACAGTCTTTCCTTTGACCCAACATTCACCTCCCATCAGCACACCTATACACCTGGCTGGTCTGAGACTCAAAACATCCCACTCGAGACTTGGTCCCCGTGTCAGAGCACCTCAGCACTCTCCTATCACCACAGAAAGGCTGCGTGCTTGTTTCTGTACCATCAGTCTCAACCTATAATACAGAGACTATACATGGAGTTGGGGAGTCTGTACCTTCTGTCACCCGAGGGCATTCCATCCGGGGTTTTAGCAAAACAATGTGGGCATCAACTCCCCTGTGTGGAGAGCTGCACTGGGCACTAGGAGGAGAGGACGGGTGGAACCAGTTCCTGTCTTCAGGGCACCTGCCTCCATGGGGCAAGAAGGAGACACAGGGATCCTGGCCCTAAGAGAGAAGAGACTGAAGGCAGGGTATAACAGACAAGGCAGGACCAGGGACCAAGGGTCAAAAAGTCTTACCAAGACCCCTAGGATGGGGGCTGCACACACAGGAAGCCATAGTCAGAGCTCTAGAGCTCCAGATGACAATGGCAGGTCAGGGAACAGCCAGGGCTGCATCAGGGCTGCAACAGGGCACACCATGCAGAGGCTGAGGGGTCAAGACATGCACACCAGGTGGACGAGAGCTGTCCAGATGGCAGGCAGTGCTTGGAGAGAAAGGAAGTTGAGATCCAAGTGTCCAAAGTGAATACCAGTCAATGGTCAGGGGACAGAAAGACACAACCATGACTGACAGTGGCTAGTTTCACCAGGGGACAGTCAGCTCATCTCCTACAGTAGCTGTCTTCATTCTGGGCAGAAGAGGCCAGGAGGGCTGAAGGTCTGTTCTGCACCCAGCCCCTGCTTCTTTGCTGGAGGCTCTGCCCCAAGCATGGCAGGACAATAACACTGGTCCTCTGCCCAGATGGCAGGTATTGTGGAGATTCCACCCTGGAAGCAGCTAGCCAATGAGCCCAGGAGTTACCATCCCCTCTGCACTGCCTGCTCACAGGGCAGGGAT
Source organism: Castor canadensis (assembly GCF_047511655.1). Taxonomy (NCBI): domain Eukaryota; kingdom Metazoa; phylum Chordata; class Mammalia; order Rodentia; family Castoridae; genus Castor; species Castor canadensis. Next base: position 105,064,755 of record NC_133387.1, read on the forward strand.
GTCACTCTGGTAGAAGCAGGTCACTGTCCCAAAGCCAAGACCAGTACAACAGGACCTTGACCTGTTGTACTGACCAGAGGAAGAGGCCAACTATAAGGACAGAGATCTCTGCAGCTCTGGCAGAGCTGGACTATGTGTGGAACAGAGCAGAGGCCCATGCCAAACGATGTTGTCAAAAACAGTGGATTTTTGGCCAGGCACCAGTGGCTCACATCTGTAATCTTAGCCACTCAGGAGGCAGAGATCCTGCACAGGCAAATAGTTCCATGAGACCCTATCTTGAAAAAACCCTTAGCAAAAAGAGCTGGTGGAGTGGCTCAAGGTGTAGACCCTGAGTGCAAGCCCCAGTACTGCAAAAAGAAAAAAAAAAAAGGAAGAAGAAGAAGAAGAATCAACAAGATTGAAGGCAGATCACATGTAATAAGGAGAGGAGAGGGAGAAAAGAAAAAAAATTCTCCAAAAAAAAAAAAAATGGTTGACAAACCCCAGAACCACCAAAAATAATCATAACAATGGCTGAAAGCAGTCTTAATTTGAAAAACCTTAACAAAGGTTAAAGAAGTTCTACAAAGCTCAAAGAAGATAATTAAAGAGATTCACACCTACACACAGTGTAAAAATTTTAAAAGACAAATATATCTTGAAAACAACAAAACCAAACAAGAGAGCCCCAATGTGATTGAGTGCTGACTTCTAAAAGAAAACACAGAGGCCAGAAGCGATGGATGGTAGACTCACAATGCTGAAAAAAATGTTAGTCAAGAGTCTTAAATCCAGGGCTGGCAGAAGGGCTCAAATGGTAGAGTGCCTGCCTAGCAAGTGTGAGCCCTGAGTTCAAACCTCAGTACCACCAAGAAAAAAAAAAAAAAGAATCTTAAATCCAGCAAACTATCTTTCAAACCTGAAGGTAAAATAAAGACATGCCCAGATAAGCAAGGTAAGCATTGATAGCACACCTATGTTACAAGAAATACTAAAGGAGGGTTATTAATTCCTTGTCAGATGTGTAGCTGGCAAAGATACTCCTCCATTCTGCCAGCTGTCTCTTTAATCTGGTGACCATTGCCTTTGCTGTGCAGAAACTTTTCAGTTTCATGCAGTTCCACATGTCAACCCTTTCTCTTAATTGCTGAGCTATTAGAGTTCCATTCATAAAGTTATTACCTATGCCTATCTGGTCCAGTGTGTTCTCTACTTTTTCCTGAAGTAATTTTACCATTTCAGATTTTACACTAAGGTCTTGAATTCACTTTGAATTGATGCTAGTTCAAGGCAAGAGAATGGGATCTAGTTTCATTCTTCTGCAGGTGGAAATCAAGTTTTCCTAGCACCATTTGTTAAAGGGGATATCTATTCTCCAATGCATATTTTCGGATCCTTTGTTAAAAATCAGATGGATGTGGTTGCATGGGTTTGTGTCAGGGTCTTCTATTCTATTCCAGTGGTCATGTCTGGTTTTGTGCCGGTACCATATTGTTTTTATTGCTATGGCTCTGTAGTATAGTTTGAAGTTGGGTATTGTGATACCTCCAGCTTTGCTCTTTTTGCTCAGTATTGCCTTGATTATTTGCAGTCTTTTGTGTTTCCAAATGAAGTTTAGAGCTGATTTTTCAATCTCTGTGATGAATGTCTTGGGATTTTGATGGGGATTGCAGTGAACACACAGATTGTTCTTAGTAGTACAGCCATTTTCCCAATATTGGTTCTGCTGATCCATAAGCATGGGATGTCCTTCCATTCCTTTGTTAGATATCTTCCAGAAAATGTCTTTGTTGAGTTATTTCTTTCTTTCTTTTTTTTTTTTTTTTTTGGCATATCTGCATAACATTTGTACTAGCTTATTTTGTTTTTGTGAAAACGCTTTTTTTAATTAGGATATATTTGTTGTACAGGGAGGAGATTGATTGTGACAATTCCAAATAGGTATATATTGTACATTGGTTAGATCACCCCCACTGTCTCTCCCCCTCAACCCCCTCCTCACCCCACTTAAAGCAATTGCATTGATTTCTTTCTTTAGTGATTTGTAGTTTTCATTGTATAAGTTGTTCACCTCCTTTGTTAGATTTATTCCTAGGTAGGTGAGTTTTTTTGAGGTCATAAAATGCCTCTGGGCAGAAACTAAATAACACATTGATAAGAAAGAAAATGAGGACACAATATACAAAAACTTAAAAGAATGCAACTAAACCACCTACATTAAAAAATATGGCTGGGGGTGGGGCTTACTGGTACAGTGCTTGCCTAGCATGCTCAAATAGATAAATGGATAAAAATAAACTTGAGCTATTGTCACTCAAAAAGAAGATGGAGAAGGAAAAAGGAAGAAGGAGGAGGAAGGAGAAGAGGAGGAGGAGGAGGGTATCAGTGTCTCACACTTGTAATCTTAGCTACTTGGGAGGCTGAGATCAGGAGGATAAAGGTTTGAAGCCAACCCTGGGCAAATAGTTTGAGAGATGCCTCCCCAACTCCAAAATAACCAGAGCAGGAAGAAAGCCCACAGCCCAGGTTTGGCCTTGAGTTCTGCAATAGGAGATGTCCCTTGAGAGCGAGTGAGAAATCCTGGGGGCCTATCTGCAGCCACCAGATGCCTGGTAGGGCAAGAGGGAGGAAGTCCAGTCCCTCAGTGAAAGAGCAAGCAGACAGGTAACTGTGGGCCAGCAGTCAAGAGTGCAGGGTCCCTAGGGGCCAGTCTGGGTTCCTAGGGACTGTCCTGTGGGCCATGGTGCAGGCAGAGCTCTGGGCGATGCCTAGGTGAGGGCAGTGACTCCACCCAGGGATGTCACCGGGGTTGAGCCAGTTAGATGTGGGGGGGAGGTGGACAGAAAGGATGCCGCCTGCACTGCCAGCATCCTGAACTGCCGCAGGTGCAGCAGCAGAAAGCTCAGAGCCCTTTCTCCTTGCTACTCGGAGCTGACTTATGTGGGAAAACATGCCTTGCATGTGTACCTGGAAGAGCTGGAGACAGCGGATTTGGCCTTTAGCTAAGGTCATCTACCTGGTATCTGTAGTGGTTACGTGTGCCAATCACAGAAACTGCAGGTTGGAGTACACAGCAAGGCTTGGATGATTGCTGCAGCCTTCTTGCCGTTGATTATACCTAGCTTGCTGTGGGTGATCCTGCAACACTCAGTGCAATACACACAACCTTGAACTTCAAACAGCAATAATAAGGATTCTTTGGGTGGTACCCATGTACAATTGAGATAGCTGGATAGCTTTGAAATATCCTAGCATTGCAGAAACCTGCAGAGAACGCTATGAAGCCTACCCATTCACAACTTCCTGGGACACCTTACCAATGATCTAACTAACCAATATCCAAATCTGGTATTAACCCTTGAAGTCAAAGACCGGCAGAAACATTTTCCTCCTTTATGTTTCTGTCCACCATTGGCTATGGGAGAAGCATTGCAATTGCAGTGTATAGTTGTCACACAGGTCTTTCACTGTCATCATTGCTTTGATCTGTGAGCTGCTTGGAGTATATGATGAAGGAAATGTTAGCTTTTTTTCTTTTTTTTTGCAGTGCAGGGGACAGAACCCATCCCTCACATATGCTAGACAAATACTCTGTGACTGAGCCCCATCCCCAGCCCAAGTTGGGTTGTATTTAAAGGCAAAACAAAAATTTTTTTCAAATGAACAAAAGTTGAAAGAAAATATCACCAGCATACCCAAACTACAAGGTAAGATTTAGAGTGTCCTTCAGACAGAAGGAAAATTATATCAGAAGCAAATCTGGACCCACACAAAAGAATGAAGAACACCAGAAGCTGCAACTATGTGAGTAATGTATATAATTTGTTTCCCAACATTTCAGTCTATTGAAAAGATAGCTGACTGTAGCCAGGCGCCAGTGGCTTACACCTGTAATCCTAGCTACTCAGGAGGCAGAGATTAGGAGGATCAAGGTTCAAAGTCTGCCCAGCCAAATAGTTTGCAAGGACCTATCTTGAAAAAAATCCATCACAAAAAAGGGCTAGTAGAGTGGCTCAAGGTGTAGGCCCTGAGTTCAAGCCCCAGTACTGCAAATAAATAAATAAATAAATATAAAATATATTTAAAAAATAAATAAAAATACACAAACCAAAAATAGATAAGAACACAGGGAAAAACTAATAAATCCACAATTGTATTTGGGGAATTCAATACACCTCTCTCAGCAATGTGCAGGTCAAGCCGGGCACTGGCGGCTCATGCCTGTAATCCCAGCTACTCAGGAGTCAGAGATCAGGAAGATTACAGTTTGAAGCCAGCTCAGGCAAATAGATACCGAGACCCTATCTGAAGAAAACTCATCACAAAAAAGGGCTGGTCTCTGAGCCTCAATGACATCACTTAGAAATGAAACCCCTGTCTATTCCCCTCACCCTTTAGTCCAACTCCCCTTTCTCAGCAATGGCCAGTTTTCCCCAGTCCCCATTCTAGGAGCAATCCAACCTGCAGACCCACACAAGTGAACAGGACAGGTACTTAAGACAGAAACACTACTCAGTGAGGCACCATGGCAGTCAGGACTCAAGGCCAGGCCCCCAGTCAGCTGACACCTTCACCCTAGTTCTCATCCTTGGTCCCATCCCAGACTTGCCTTCTTGCTCTGGGTGCTTCTGGCTAGTGTCCCTGTGCAGCTTCCCCTACCCGCACCTTCTTCTCCTCTCTCCCAGCAGGCTTTTCAACTACCTGCAAAGGCTGGGTTCCACACTAGGCACCAGAATCCAGGCCAGCATATACCCTGGGAAGGGCCTCAAAATAATATCTTTCCTCCTGCCCCCCCCTCCAGTTAATTGATGGGGAAACTGAGGCCCAGAAGAAAAGCAACTTTCCCTAGGTCAAACACAGAGTGAGCATCTGAGCCAGAGGCTCCCCAGGGCCAAGCCTCCATCAGTCCCCCATCACCCTGTTCAGCTGCACCTGCAGAGCCTGGGAGTGCATGACAGGACAGACCTCAGGGACCACAGGGAAGCAGATAGTGGTGAAGGCAGCCTGTGTTCCTTTCTCCCTAAGGCCTACTTATTCCAAAAGCATCCTGCAGCTCATGGACACACTCCCCAACTTGCTACCTGATACTCTCCATGCCCAACCTCTGTCCTCATTCCTGGTCCCTGACAGGACTCTCTCAGCACCCTTGGCTAACTTCTCCCACCATCCCAATGGGCACCAGCCTGGCAAGTCCCACCCATCACTCTCTAGTATCTGGTACCACACCCCACCTGGCCCAGCTGAATTGAACCCCCTCAGCCTGCCCAGGCTGCCACCTGCCAGACCAGCAAGAACCAGTTCTACCTGACAGACCACCAAGACTTCTTCCTCCTCTGTCTTCCCCTCTCCCATTTGATCCTCCTCCTCCCTTCCCTCCTCTTCATCCTGGAAGTCGGAATGAATAGGAATCCTAGTAGGCCTTTGCACAGCCAGCCCAGGTTCTGGCTATTTCTGGAAGCCTGCCTTCCTGACGCAGGTCCACATCTGATGCATCTTTTGCCTTGACCACTGTACTCTGAAATAGCACTCTGGGACAAGTTCCCATAAATACCACTTACCTTCTAAGCCCTTGGACTCTCTTTACTCCCAGGAAATTGATCAAAGACAGCACTGATTTCCCTCCAACCTGGGTGCCAGGAAGGGCTGGCCAGAATAGGTGTGACTCAGCTCATGGGTCTACAAACCACAGCCAAGTGGGCCCAGCCATCAAAGAAGAATGGGGTCCCTTCCTGTGTGCCTGACTCACAGCTCTGCCCTGAATCTGTGTACCCCAGTCTTCCCCATGCCCAGAACCTCCCCAGAACTCAGAATCTCTCTGTACCAAACATCTCCATGTCCCCCAGAATCTCTGTGTGCCCCAAATTCTTTGCATGCCCAAGAATCTCTGCGTGCCTTTAAATATCATGGTGCCTGACACAGCAAGATCCTGGCTGAGGCAGCTGTGGACGTGCCATGGAGGAACATATGCCTTCCTCAGGCAGATGTGCTGGGATCCTTTCCCTGCCCAAGAGGGCTACTGTGAGGCAGGCACCGTGGGACACCTGGAGTGGGCCAAGTCAGGCACCACTTCCAATGCACACAGAACCTACAACCTACCCAGTGTAATAGCAGAAGAGTAAAGACGGACCCCTGGAATATGGCAAAAGTGGGTCACTGCCACTCCAGGTGCTGACTATGCCGGTCAAGTTCTCGAGAACTGAATCAAAATAGAAATCCATTTTGGTTAGTTTCATCAGGAAAAGGAGAGCACACAGTTCTGTGCGTCTGTCTTTTGTCCTGGGGACTCCCACATGCTGAGATGGGTAAACAGTCACACAGATGCATTTCCAAGAGAAAGGTCTTTGCCTCTAGTCATTTGGAAATGAAATCCGGTCTCTCTCAGCGTCCTCCATGGAGATGTGCTGTCACAAGACCCCAGCGCCAAAGGCCAGGGTCAGTCAGCCTCAGGGGCTGTGGTTTCTGCACCATTCTGCCCCTAGTCCCTGTGGTCTAGGCAATTCCCTCCCTGCCCCTCCACCTCAGTTTTCTTATCTGTAAGAGGAGAGGGCAGTTGGGCTCCAATGCTAAAAAAAATCTACAGCCCTGGACTGGAGATATGGCTCAAGTGATAGAACGTCTACTTTGCAAATGCAAAGCCCTGAGTTCAAATACAGTCCCACCAAAAAAAAAAAAAATCTATGGCCCTGTGCTTGACAAACCATCTCCTTCAAGACTTTAAGGCCCCGAGGCTACTTGCCACCCAACTCTGCCCTTGGGCCCACTTAACTCAGCAGACTGAAAATGATCGTGATAAAAATGATGACATCACGTTCATACACAGGGTGTCAGTGGGCCCTGAGAGAGAGAAGCACACATGCCAGGCCCATCTCTGGTTTAAACTGAGCCCTCTACCGGGTGCCAGTGGCTCACACCTGTAATCCTAGCTACTCAGGAGGCAGAGATCAGGAGGATCACAGTTCAATACCAGCCTGGGCAAATAGTTTGCAAGATCCTATCTTGAAAAACCCCATCACAAAAAAAGGACTGGTGAAGTGGCTCAAAGGTGTAAGCCCCGAGTTCAAACCCCAGTACCGCAAATAAATGAATAAATAAGTAAATAAATGTAAGCCCTCTGATGCCATGATCCCAATCCCAGCACAAGGTGACTGGACTGAACTGAATCAAATCAAACTGACTGTCACAGTAATCATCGACAGGTTGCTAGAACTCATTCGTGCTATAGCTGGGGAAATTGAGGCTAAAAGCCAGTAAGTGCCTTATGATCTTTGGGACTCTGATCCAGAATTCTCACTGAAATCTGGAACAAGAGCTTGATACCAGAGCAACTTCCTGCTGAGTGGACACCAGCTAGACTTCCCATCCCAGGGCCCTGAGCAATGCGAAATGCTGTCTGAATAATTCTTTGAAATTCCCAAAGAAGCCCTACCTACAGACCAGCACCTTCCTCTTTTGAAAGGTCAGGGTGGCCTCTGCTGGCCCTGATGCTTGTGGTGGCCAGGCCACTCTGTGTGGTCTAAAGGCAGCTCAACAGCAGGGCACCAGCATTCAAAGCACAGATGGTCGCCATTCCTACAAGCCGAGATGCTCAGTTCCTCCCTTCCAGAGGCAGACTAGGCTCAGATCCCACCTTTGAAAAATTTCATGTCACCATGAACACATTTTGCCTCTTTCTGATTCTTGCTCTGGTCAGACTAACACCGGGCATGTCTGTGAAAGACTAGACCTGGTCCTCTACTAAGAAGCCTGGCCCCTGGGGTAAAAGAGACAGTGAAAACCACCAAAACAGGACAGGAAGATGTCCCTCAGGGGCAGCGTCCACAAGAGACCCAAGAATATTAATAAGGAGAATTTCCGTGTAGCTTGTGTCTGAGGTGCTTGTGTCTGAGGTCCTTCTCAGCCATGCTGGAGGCTATCGGGGGGCCTCAGTTTCCCTCAGAGTGAACACGGGACTTTCCTTTCACTATGAAGACCAAAATCCCTGTGGCTGGGGTAAGGCTTGCATTGGAAGCTTGCTGAAATCCCAAATCAATATACTGAATTTTGGATCAGCCACATGCCCTAACCCTTCAGCACAAAAATCCACCCCAGCCTAGGTGGCAACCTGGGACATGAGATAAAGTATCACTCTGCACATGGAGACCTCTTCAAAGGAAGGGAAGTCACCATTGCACCTAGTGTATCTCTTCCCATCTCCCTGACGTAATCATCAACATTGAGGAAGATTTTGCAAACAAGCTAGGGCCAGGAGGAGAAGAGAGACATCCTAAAGGAACCCCTGGAGAATGGATCCAGATCCCAAGTCTGTGACCACCAAGCCCTGTCACCAGCTTTCCTCCCGAGACTGGCCAGACACAGGATGTGCCTAGAAGTTCCCAGCCCTTGGCCAGCACCCTTGCACCAGAGCCCTTCCACAGGTCCAAGTGCACATGCGTGCCCACTCCCATGTACTGGTACATGCACCCTCTTACTTATTCTTGGATGACTCCTTTAGCAAGACTGTTTTATCATCAGTTATTTATATTTTTTTTATTTTGGTGGTACTGGGGTTTGAACTCAGAGCCTCACAGTTGGTAGGCAGGCGCTCTACCACCTGAGCCACTCTGACAGCCCTAGCAAGATTGTTTTTAAAACAAGCTTTTCATTTCATCCATTCCCATTTTGTCAGCGATGTTTCTTGCAGAAACACTTTTGTAAGACCTGTTTTCTCACTGGAAAGGGATTAAGAAGGGAGGGCTCACAAAGACCCACAAGTCTACCCACCTTCAACTCTGCGCCACCTGGCGCACTGGAGACCAGAATGGGGTACTCACTACCTCCCCGAACCTCATCCCCAGGGAAGGAGTCCAGACCCCAGACGTCAGGAGGGCCTGGCCCTGCAGGAGACACTATGCTGGGTTTGTTCCCCTTGGCCCCAGCTCCTTGGATGGAAGAGGAGCTGAAGACCTTCCAGCAGAGCCCGGGGGGGCGGGGGGGAGAGGGGAGGGTGTGCAGGTCACTGTGCGTCCCTCCCTCCCGAGCTCCAGGGAAGGGAAGGGGTGTATCCCAGGCGTGACCCCAAGGGATCAGGACGCCCCTGGAAACTAACGCCCCCTTACCGCAGAGCAGCAGTAGCAGCGGGAGAAGATGTGGCCACTGCGCTCGCGTCTGCATGGCCAGGAAGTGTCTGTCCTGCTGGTCCCCTGCTGGTCCAGTTTGCAGCGCTGCACAGCCGTGAGGGCGTGGCCGGGGCGGGGGCTTTAGTAAGTCACGCCCATTCGAGGCCACGCCCCCAGGAGTGCCTTGCTCTCTGATGCTCCAAGGTGCTGCCTGGAAGTGCGCGCAGGCGATGGGCGCTCATAGATGGGGGGCGCGCTGAGGTCTGGACGAGCGTCTAGTGGGGGTGCAAAAGGAGGACCTACGTGAGGTCTCGGGAAGTCTGCAGTTCAGGCTGGGGTGAACCAGGAGACACACTGTGGGATCAAACTGGAAAGTCAGCTGGGGTTAGGGGAGGCTGAGATCAAGGGTAGACTGAGAAGGTGAACTTGGAAGTACCAAAAGTGCACCTGGCAAGGAGGAAGGCAGAGTCCAGAGTGAGAACCCTGGTAGGGAGGAGCCTTTGAGCAAAGATAGGTTTGGGAGCTGGGTCTCCAAGAGATAGGAAAGGGTATGAAAAAGTTTGCCATGCTTGTAAGCATGCAAGAGAGGGGGAGTGTGTGTGTGGCAGGTGGGCACACACAAAGGGCCAAATCACAAGCAAACTGAAACAGGACAGTGACGGGTGCCCAGAAGGACCTGGCCTCTCAGAGGGACCCCAAGGAGAGAGACGGTTTCAGCTTCTCCAGTCCCAGGCCATCTCTGTCACCCCTAGCACAGGCCCTAGCCCCAGTGGGCACTTGCTCAGGATGTCCAAATTGTCAGTGTCAGAACCACTCCAAGATCCAGGCAAGGAGACCCTTCTGCCCTCCAGAGCCCACAGTCCCCCTGGGGGAGCCCATACTGGTCTGGGAAAATGGGCTCCCTACCTGGATAAGCCCTCACCTGTCTGAGCAACAGCCTTGCCACCCTCACATGAGCCAAGCTGACTTCTCCCAGCTCAGAAAGACCACTTTAGGGGCCAGGAGTGCGGCTCAAGCGGTAGAGCACCTGCCTAGCAAGGGTGAGACCCTGAGTTCAAACTCCAGTGCTACCAAAGAAAGACCAGTCTGAGGATTTTCCATGAATTTTCACTGAAATAATACCTAATTAGAGCCAGAATTAATTCAAGGGAGACTTAAGAAATTATTAATATTGATCAGTCTCCTTGTTTTCTGCCTGGGGTGAGGGGTAGGTATCAAAGGGTAACCCATGGTGTGAACACCTGGGTCTTCCACTCACAAGTCATAAGGGGCCATCAGACAAGTAACCTAACAACCTCCCCTATACCAAGGGGAGACACTAACCAAGACAAACCAAAAGGACAGACTAGGATCAGGTGCTTCCTGGCATTCCAGGAGGCTACAGACATGGACTAGCCTAGGCCAGACTGGAAAGGGTTTGCACACAGCCAGAACAGGGACATGGGGTTTTGAGGGGAGGCAGACAGCACCCTAAAGCCTGTGCCAGTCTGGGAGGCTGTGGCTGAGCACTGACCACTACATGGGAATAAAAGCCATAAGCCAGGGGGACCTAGAGTGATGGCACCAAGCCTGTGGACACTGACTTGGAGCCAGACGGTGCTACTTCTTCTGCCTGTGTAAGACACCCTCCCTGGCTCACCGTGGAGAAGCCATGCCCATCCTGCAGAGGCAAGTTCCAACACCCTAGCCCCAGACAGTCACCTGTGTCCCTGACACCCTTCTGAGGCCTCTGTTACAGCTGAGGACAGGTAGCCTTTATTTCATCTTCTGCACTCATGTCCTGGAACCCAGGGCCCTTGTCACTCTGCTCTGCACCCAGCATCCTCCATGAGGCAGAGGTCCACTGCCTACAGGTTGATTTGAGATAGTTTGTGAGAAGCAAGGCTGTAAAAGAGGTCTGCCTCATGTCCATGGTATAGACTTCCCAGCAGTGGGACCACCCTGGGACTCCCCCACTTCCTCTTCCCCCTCCCCTGCTCTGGCTCAACTGTGCATTTAGACTACCCTCACCTCCACTGAGAGGTGGCCCACCTGCTCCTATCCCCCCTTCCTTGTCCAGTTCCTCCTACCCATTCTGCATAAAGATCTAAATGTCAACAACAGTGACTCCAGGATAAGTGTGGGTGACCAAAACCTGAGCTGCCTTGGGCGATCCACCCATGGGGAAACAGGCTGAGAGAGAGAGAGTGACCACCATGGAGGAGTAAATGGTGGGGGAGGGCATCATAGTCATGGCCAACTCTCACTGCAACTCTGCAAGAGACTGGCTTGCTGGCCTCAACCCGGATTGTCAATCTCCAATGGCTGTGATTCCTTGAATACAGCAGAAGCGAGCTCTAAGAAGTCCAAATCTAGGACCAACAGCCCTCACCTCCTGCTCAGTGCGTTGTGGCACTGACTTCCTCTTGGAAAAGCAGAGGCCATGTGGGGCAGCCTTGGGGTTGAGAAGTCCCCTAGTGTTCCAGTCCCACCAAGGTCCTGGCCGAGCTCAGTGTCTGGACGAACTTTAGCCCACCTCGGAGCAGAACAACTTCCCAGTGGAGCCCAGACCTCTGAAGGACTGTGAGAACCATGAGTATTTGATATTTAGTGTACTGGGTTTTTGTAGGTGGTTGATGACCCCAGAAGAGATGACAAGAGACTGTCCCAGCAGATTGACAAGCTTGAGCAATCAAGGTGAGACCCAGAGAGGCTGGTGGACACCTCTGGGCAATGTGTCTAAGCTGATGGAGAGATGGCCGTCTTCAGAGACCAACAGTAAATTAACCCACAAGCAGTGAGCACTGAAGCCCTAGGAAGAGAACGAACTTGGATCCCTCGGGCACAGGAAGCCCCACGGTGGCTGCCTCACCCCTTGTATCTCCCAAGCTGCATGATGGAGGAAAAAGAGGAATCCAGTTTTCCACCTGTGACAGGGGAATGGTCACCTCTGCCCAACTAGCTGTGCCTGGGTGACACCTGGCAATACTTACTGGAGCAGGCAGGACCCTCCTGTGTCTGCCATTCTGAGCTCTTTAGGGTTTTCTCTGCCCCATTGTGGTTCATAATTCTTTATACCAAACATCCCACTTCAAGTCACTTTCCAATCAAAGCATCCAACTCTTTTCTAAGACAAGGACCTGTGATCAAATAACTTCATGTTTCTACCAGAAACACTCAGCATCTCAGCCTGCACCCTCTCTGAGCACACATGCCACCCAAAGCATCACGCCAGCTGAGGATTCAAAGATGCTGTGCTCTTTCTGGGGTTAGCATTCAGGGAGTCTGGGCTGACCAGCTAGGGCCAGGGAGACATTCCCAAAGGCTTGGCGTCCCCTGCTGGAAGGACACTTAAATGACTATAGACATCACTAAGGTGCCTCTGTCCCCAAACTGGGGCCCAGTAGAGGACCTGTCTCCAAAGAAAAGGTGAAAAGGTAGAAATGACAGGAAGAGATCACTCTGATTCCCAGGTGTTTCCCACCCACCCCTGCTCACACCTAACTTTGCAGCTTCTTTTTTTTTTTTTTTTTTTTTTTTTTGGTACTGGGGTTTGAACTCAGGGCCTACACCTTATGCCACTCCACCAGCCTTTTTGTGTGTGTGTGTGTGATGGGTTTTTTGAGATAGGGTCTTACAAATTATTTCTCCAGGCTGACTTCAAACCACGATCCCCCTGATCTCTGCCTCCTGAGTAGCTAGAATTACAGGTGTGAGCCACCTGCAGTGTTTTAAATATGTTTTTTAACATTTTTATTAGCACATGTGAGCTGTATGTGGGAGGGGGGGGTCAGTGTGACATTTCCATGTATGCTTACAATGTACCTGGGTTAAATTCACCCCCTTCATCATTCCCCCTCATCCCCTCTCCCTCCCTTTTAAAAACAATTTCAACAAGTTTCATTGCTCTATTTTCATACAAGTGTACAAAATACATCTACCATATTCCCCCTCCTTCACCATCTCCATCCCCCTCCCTCTCCTACTGGTACCTAGCCCTGAACAAGAACAGTTTTACCCTCCTCCATTTTTTTAGGTGTGTATTCATGGTTCAAGGGGGTTTCGCCGCTAAAGCAGATACCTTAAAGCAACTGAGGCCAATAGGAAAAGGGGAACAGGAACTAGAGAAAAGGTTAGATCAAAAGGAATTAACCTAGAAGGTAACACCCATGCACAGGAAATCAATGTGAGTCAATGCCCTGTATAGCTATCCTTATCTCAACCAGCAAAAACCCTTGTTCCTTCCTATTATTGCTTATATTCTCTCTACAACAAAATTAGAAATAAGGGCAAAATAGTTTCTGCTGGGTATTGAGTGGGGGGAGAGGGAGGGGGCGGAGTGGGTGGTAAGGGAGGGGGTGGGGGCAGGGGGGAGAAATGAACCAAGCCTTGTATGCACATATGAATAATAAAAGAAAAATGAAAAAAAAAAGGGGGGTTTCGCCGTGGTATTTCACACACAAATATATTATACCTTCATGAGATTAACCCCCTTATTACTTTCTTTCTCCTCCTGCCCCTCTGACTTTTTTCAACAGCTTTCGGTGTTACACCATCACCATACACAGATGATGTGTTTCAAAATAATTCACTCTATCATTCTCTTTTCCTCTCCCGCCTTCTCCCCCACCACCGACTCCCCTCACACAGTCCCACTATTGCAAACATTTTATATATGTATATACATATATGTGAAAATATGTGTATTCATGTATACATTTATCTTTTAGGTCTATCTTCTACATATGAGAGAAAACATGTGACCTTTATCTTTCTGAACTTGACTGACTTCTCTTTTAACATGACTATCTCCAGTTTCATCCATTTACCTGCAAATGACATGATTTCATTCTTCTTTGGATGACACATAGTAATTATACATATTTATGGGGTACATGTGGCATTTCAATTACAGGTGCATACCACTGGAATATCTATCACCTCAGACATATATAATTTCTTTGTATTGGGAGCATTCAAAATCCTCCCTAGGAGCTATTTTGAAATATTCAATTTGCACGTCATTTTTTCTGGGGGGGTCAAACCCAAAGCCTTGTGCATGCTAGGCAAACACTCAACCACTGAGCTACATCCCCAGCTCTGAAATACTCAGCTAATGGTTAAAATAGTTATCTACCATACTATTGAGTATTAAAAAGGTATGACCCCCCCATCCAATTGCACCCCCATACTCATTAACCGTCCTTTGTCATAGCCACTCTTTAATTCCCTACTCTTTTTTAATTCTCTACTTCTTTGAGATCAACATTTTAGCTTCCTCATATAAGTGAGACCATGTGGCATTTGTCTTTCTGTGCCTGACTTATTTAACATAACATCCTCCAGTCTCCATCCATGTTCCTGCAAATTTACAACTGAATAATATTCTACTGTGAACATTTGCCACACTTTCTTTATCCATCCATCCATCCACCCATGGACACCTGGCTTGATGACATTCCTTGACTATTGTGAATAGTGGTGCAATAAACACGGAGGTACAGATTTCTTCAACATACTGACTTCAATTCCTTTGGCTATAAACCCAGTAGTGGAATCATTGGGTCACATGGTAATTATATTTCTAGTTCTTTGAGGAACCTCCATACTGTTTTCCATAATGGCTATGCTAATTTATACTCCCACCAATCATGTGTGACAACTCACCATTCTCCACTTCCTCATTAGCATTTGTTAATTTTTTTTTTGAGACAGGTTCTTTCCCCACAGCCCATCCTGGCCTCAAATTTGGGATCCTCCTGCCTTGGCCTCCCGCATACTGGAATTACAGTCACGCACCACCATACCCCATTTAATTTTCCTCTTTTTTATAACCACCACTCTAAGTCGGGTGAAATGATACCTCATTGTGGTTTTGATTTTCCTTCCCTCGTGATTAAGACTGTGGAGCATTTTTTTACATACTTTTTTGGCCATTGTATGTCCTCTTTTGAAAAATGTCTAGTCGGGTCATTTGCCCATTTCTCGTTGGATTATTTGGAGGGAGGGAGTTGCTGCTGAGTTGTTTAAATTCCTTAAATATTCTGGAAATTGAGCCCTTGCAGAGTTAATAGTTTACAAATTTCTTCCCCAATTCTACTAACTATTGCTCATTTCTTTTGCTGTACAGTGCTTTTTGGTTTGATATAATCCCATTTGTCAATTTTTACTTTTGTTACTTGTGCATATATAACTCAGGATCTATACCTTGAGACACTCCACCAGTCCTTTTTTCTGATGGGTTTTTTTCAAGATAGAGTCTCTCAAACTATTTGCCTCCTCCTGATCTCTGCTGCCAGAGTAGCTGAGATTACAGATGTGAGCCACTGGCACCCAGCTGGCTATGTGTCTGTTTTTATGCTTGTGCCATGCTGTTTTGGTTATCATCACTTTGTAGTATGTTTTGAGGCCAGGTATTGTAATGCCTCCAGCTTTTTTCCTTTTGCTTTGGCTATTTAGGGTTTTTTGTGCCTCCATACAAATTTTAGGAGGTTTTTTTTTTTCTACTTCTGTGAAGAATATCATTGGTATTCTGATAGGAATCATATTGAATGTGTAGGTAGCTTTAGGCAGTAAAGATACTTTAACAATACCATCTGGGGTGAATCATGCTTGTAATCAAAGCTACTTGGAGGCAGAGATGGGAAGGAATCACAGTTTGAGGCCAGCCCAGGCAAAAAGTTAGCAAGACCCCATCTCAATCAATAAGCTGGATGTGGTGATGCATGCCTGTGTATCCCAGCTATGTGGGAGGCCAGAAGTAGGAGGATGGAGTCTGAGGTCAGTTCTAGGCAAAAATGTAAGAGCCAATCTAAAAAATGATGTAAGAAAATGACTGGAGGTATGGCTCAAGTGGCAGAGTGCTTGACTAGCTAATGTGAGGCTCTGAGTTCAAATCCCAGTACTGCTAAGTGTGTGCGTGTGTGTGTGTGTGAGAGAAAGAGAGAGAGAGAGAGAGAGAGAGAGAGAGGTTTAACAATACTAACTCTAACACAGAGAATGTCTTTCTGTTTCTGTGTGTCCTCTTCAATTCCTTTCACCTGTTTTTTTTGGTGGGGGAGGTTGTGAGGTTTTTTTTTGCAGTACTGGGGTTTGAACTCAGGGCCTTCACCAGCCCTTTTTTGGGATGGGTATTTTTGAGATACGGTCTCATGAAGTACTTACCCAGGCTGGCTTTGAACCTCGATCCTCCTGATCTCTCCCTCCTGAGAAACTAGGATTACAGGCATGAGCCACCATCTCTGGCTTGTTAAGCCTTGTTAAAGTTAAGGAAACCCATGACAATTGGTCACACACAGATACACAACGTAAGTCATATCTGGCACAGCCTGGTGAAAAGTGAGCCTTTCCTGCTGTGCTGTTCCAGTCCCCCTTTCACACATAAAGTCTGGGTTTCTTTGTGTTGTTATCTCAGTGTGTTTCATCAGCCCGGAGGGATTAGGTTTCCCCTATAATAAATGGCAACGCCATGCTTACAAGGCATGGCACAGCCCTGTGTATTAGCACACATCCCTCCAGCATAATGACTTCAGGCACACAGACCTGCACCCCACATTCCCAATACCTGAGACAGGACAGGGGTGGCAGCCAAGCTGGCATTGACTCTACACTGTTTGCTTGGGTGGTCAGTGTCCCTCACTCAACAGCCTGGCCTCCCCCAAACTTATCCTGGCAAGTAGCACCTAAACCAGCTTGATTGTCACCAGCGCAGCTGTCAGGACAGGCAGGACCAGAAGCACGTGAAATGGAGGACAGATGAGTCAGGAGGCTAAGGAAGCCAGAACACGGATGTTCATACCTGTGATCACACCTGCTTCCACGTGTATGGGGCACCTAGGGATGTGACCAGCTGCTCTCAGAGCAGCAGTAGTGGGCCTGGAGTGTGGCCTGGGATGGTGGCAGTGAAGCTGTCCACACCTGTGATGTTGGCTACTCTGAGACCTTGGGCTCTGGGTAACAAGGGTGGCTGGAACTTTGGGAAACTCAGGTGGAACTGTGAAAAATACATTCACCTGTCCAAACTCAAAGAATGGAGTGCAGTGAAAGGGGACTGTAATGGAGGTCTTGCAAGGTGGAGTGTCTGGTGAGCAGACACACCCAAAGCGGTTACAACAAGCATTATATTGTTTAATGTGCAAGTCCCTCCCCCAGTTCCTCATTGGCTGAGTACTATGGGTGTACACTCATTCCTAAATTTCCTATCGGGTTATTTAAAATATGCCCCTTGGGATTGGTCAAATTCTAGAAGTGGGCTTTAAGTGGTACCCCACAAGAGAAGGTCTGCCTGTGACGTGTGCTTTCTGGCATGTACATATCTCACATCCCACAAGTGGGTTGAGAGACTCGAATGGGGACAAAGGGGAATGAGAAATGATAAAGACACAAACAGAGAAAAAGCTAGGGCCGGATGGACTACACACACCTGATGGGAAATGTGAGCACCGAACTATTCCAGCATGTTTATTTTATGTGTAAGTGCAAGGAATTGAAAGCAGGCACAAGGTATGTCAGCAGTAAAGGTTATCCTCAGGTCATCAGAGCAAGGGAAGTCAGGAGGTCTCAAGAGGAAGTCATGGGTTGTTTATCTTCTTGCACCAGGGAACAAGTATGAGGGTATGGTCAGCTATTTTCTAGTGCTGAAGGTCAGTATAGCGCTCAGAAACTTTTGCAAGAGAGCTGTGCAAACTCTTGATTTTCTGAGCTAGGGGCCAAGGACTGTGTCAACTAGGCCCCTCTGCCTGACCTTCAGGCTCCAACACACATACACGGTTTTTACCCATTTCCCCATTTTATGGCAGTTTAAATTCATTTATCAGTTGCCCCGCCCCCAACATCCACAAGCCGATCTGCAAGCAAGTGGCCAGGTTAAATGCCTTGCCTTGAAAATGGACCAGTTCTGATTTTATTTCTAACAGAACCAAACACTGAATCCTTGGTTCTATTGTGGAGTTATTTTCAATCACTTCATTACCTTGTTCTCAGGGTCTTTCTCTGTGTCAGTTGTCTTCATAGACTTATACATGGTAGTATAAGAGACATTCATACTGCTTTTGCTGAAAATCACTGACTCCTTACTTGGGTGCAGGAATTAACTAAAAGCAGGAGAAAATCATGGCACCCCTCCTGCATTTTGTATCTGTCTTTGCTCTGAGGCATTCTCTCTGCAGCCACTTTGCAACCATCTTGGTATCAAGGAAGAAAAGGAATTACCAATAACATCTTTATGACAAGGGACAGAAACTACCCCCAATAATAGACCCTTCTCAGAATGGACCATCTGCCAGTTGACAATTGAGATAACAACTCCCAAAACAAGGATTGAGATAATGGCCAACCAGAACACACCTGGAACTGGGACTGTTTATACACACCTTTGTCCCCATCCCCAGTGCTTTGTCTACTTAAACTTATAGCTCATGTCTGTACTCCCAAAGACGGCTGAAGATGGCTGAGTGCTCACTCTGCCTCTTCCATGGCATGTCCTGAGCCGTGTAATAAACCTCCTTTCTCTGCCTTCACCAGGCCTCTTTATTTGGTGTTAAGGGCAGGTGGCCAGACCTGGCATGTGGGATCTCAGGAGTTTGAGCCTTGGATCCAAAACTCTGGTTTCAGTCTCAACTAAATGACTGTGACTTCACCATCCCAGGTTCTCTGCCCTCCCCTCCGTCCCACAGGAGCGGGCTTCACCTGCAGAGCTATAGCCAGAGAGATGCAAAACTCCTGATGCCACCCATTGTCCCAACACACCAGGAGTGGCCTGGTCCGCTGAGCACTTGGGAGCAGTCCCTTAGCCTCCCTCATTTCCACCACCCTCTGTGCCCACTCTAAGGGGGTCACTGCCCAAGGAGGTCTGTCAGTAGATGTGGGATGTGAGCTGCTGTGTATGTAAATGCATGTGTGAATCCTGTAGCCAACTGAAAAAAGGAAAATGATATAGGTGAAATTTTAGGTCTAATTTGGTTTTATTTTATGGTGCTGGGGGGTGGAACTCAAGGCCTCACATATCTGGGCAAGTACTCTATCACTGAGCTATGACCCCAGCCCTGAAATTTTAGTTTTAACAAGACATCTAACCCATTATACCAGAAGTATTTCAACATGTAACCAGTACAAAAAGTTCTGAATGAGGTACTTTATTTTCTGCACCATCTTCAAATCCACTT
This sequence comes from Castor canadensis, assembly GCF_047511655.1. NCBI lineage: Eukaryota > Metazoa > Chordata > Mammalia > Rodentia > Castoridae > Castor > Castor canadensis. The sequence goes on from NC_133387.1 coordinate 105,083,974, forward strand.
GAAATTAATTTACTTTTGGAAAAGCAGACCCACACAGAGCCTGGTGATACACATCTGTAATCCCAGCACCTAATCATTCTATTGATCAGGATGATAGGGAGTTCAAGGCCAGCCAGATGCTGGAGGCTTATGTCTGTCATCCTAGCTACTTGGGAGGCTGAGATCAGGGGGATCACAATTTGAGGTCAGACTGGGGAAAAAAGTTTGTGAGACCCCCCCATCTCCACAATAACCAGAGCAAAATGGACTGGAGATGTGGCTTAAGTGGTAGAGCACCTATTTCATATAGGATAATCTTGTGTGGACAGAGCTGGGTTGCAGTTCCAACTATAGTCATGTTGTATTCTGAGCACTTCCTGTGCCATCAAGATTTCTGGGCTGGGCACTGGTGGCTCACATCTGTAATCCTAACTACTCAGGAGGCAGAGATCAGGAAGATCACAGCACAAAGCCAGCCTGGGCAAATAGTTCACAAGACCCTATCTTGAAAAATCCTTCATGAAAAAAGGGCTTTGTGGAGTGGCTCAAGGTATAGGCCCTGCCAAAAGAGAGCGAGAAAGAGAACCTCCCAAGGTGGGTTATTTGCCCTTTGCTAGCCTGCCTTAGTATCTAACTAAAGGCTGAATTTCTCACTGTCAAAGAATGAAGTTACAAGTAAGATGTTAGTACAAACTTGTCTTTGATATGTGTGCAAACAGACAGACACAGATATACACATGCTTCCTGTCTGTGTCAGGGCATGTACCTGTCTGCTCCCAAGTGACACCTCAGAGGCAGTGGCCAACTCAAAGCATAGACCTTGGTTTCTAAGCATCATTGTCCAGTGAAAGGCGCTAAGCTCCTCTGAGAAGTGACCCATTCCAGGGTTGAGGAAGGGGGCCTGCAAGGTGGGTCTGGAAGGTCCTGTCATGCCAGAGTGGGGCGGGGGAGGATGGTGCTTGTCAAACACAGGAACAGGACCCAACCTCAAGGAGCTCCCAGTGGCCAAAACTGGAAGAGTATGTTAAATAATTGTATTAGTTGGCTTTCCATACTGTAACAAACGCCTGTCAAATTATAAAGAGAGAAGGTAGAGGACATAAGGATGTGCATTGAATGCTGTTGAATAATGGGGGGTGGGAGGAAAGGGGTGAGGGAGAGCAATGGAAAGGATGAACTGACCAAAGTAAAGTATACTCATAGCGGTGATACATTAAGAAACCCCTTTGAACATCAACTTAAATATTAATAACGAAAGACAGGACTGTAAAATAGGTACAGTGTGGGGGGCACTTGTGGGAGAGGGAGTTGAATGAAGGAGATGAAGATGAGGGAATATGGTTGATGGACTTCATATACTTACATGAAATAGAACAAAGAAACCTCTTGCAATTGCTTTAAGTGGGTTGCAGAGGCGGCTGAGAGGGAAAGTTGACAGGTGAAAGGAATTGAAGAGGACACACAGAAACAGAAAGACATTCTCTGTGTTAGAGTTAGTATTGTTAAACCTCTCTCTCTCTCTCTCTCTCTCTCTCTCTCTCTCTCACACACACACACACACACACACACGCACACATACATACGCACACACTTAGCAGTACTGGGATTTGAACTCAGAGCCTCACATTAGCTAGTCAAGCACTCTGCCACTTGAGCCATACCTCCAGTCATTTTCTTACATCATTTTTTAGATTGGCTCTTACATTTTTGCCTAGAACTGACCTCAGACTCCATCCTCCTACTTCTGGCCTCCCACATAGCTGGGATACACAGGCATGCATCACCACACCCAGCTTATTGATTGAGATGGGGTCTTGCTAACTTTTTGCCTGGGCTGGCCTCAAACTGTGATTCCTTCCCATCTCTGCCTCCAAGTAGCTTTGATTACAAGCATGATTCACCCCAGATGGTATTGTTAAAGTATGAACCCCCCCTGTACAATGACTATATCCTAAAATAAATAAATAAAATAGAAAAGGTTATTTGGGCTCATGGTGACAGGAGTTAGCTTGGGATATAGGCAGCAAGGGTGAGGGCCAGAAGGGGTGACAGCCCAGATCAAAGGCCAGCCAGAATATAAAGAAGGTGGGCGTGGCAACACACACATCTTTAAGAAGCAGATACAGGACAGAAAAGGGGGAGGAGGGAGTCACCTCCAATGCCCTTGGCACCAAATCTTTGTGCCCAAACCTGCCTGTCAAGGAGACCCACACCACTATCCACCTCTCAGAAAGATCCACAAAGTCCCAACCCCTCAAGCTCTCCAAAAGTAGCAGAAATCCCCCTAGCCAGCCCACCTGCTGTGGTCTGGTTCACTCTCCTCCAGCCCCTCCTATGTGCAGTCTCTACCTTTCCTTTCCTTAATAAAGTCCTGTTGCTTTGTGTCTGCTTACAGTTGAGTCTGAATTGTCATTTTTTGTTGGCTCTAGGACATGAATTTGGTCCACACCTGACACCAGTATCAATGGTTTTAGAGGCTTCAACCCAGTGGTAGGTTGGTGCCATTGCTTTTGAGCCTGGGACAAGGCCACATGTCACTGTGGGAAACACTAGAGCAAAGGGCTTACCTGACGGCTGGAATGCAGAGAGAGATAGACAGAGATCAGAATCCTATAATACCCTTCTTAAAAGACATGAGCCTTTGTGAGGCACAAACAATAGCAACAATCTAATAAGTGACAGAAGGGACAGCTCTTCCTTACAGAAAAATTCCAGTGAATAAATATAAAAGAAAAGAGGAAGCAGAAGGTCACCACCAGGCAATCACAGGGGTGAGCTAAGATCCACGAACAAATTAAATCAGTGCAAGTGAGTTTGAGAACAAGGATGTCTATATAATCTCCCTTCAACCTTCGTTCCCTCCCTCTCCCTCTCCCTCTCCCTCTCCCTCCCCCTCCCCCTCCCCCTCCCCCTCCCCCTCCCCCTCCCCCTCCCTCTCCCTCTCCCTCAGATATTTATTAACTACAAAAGAAAAGATATAGTCACTTTGCAGCATCAAGGCCTTTGGAGGGGAAAATAAAACTCACCATCAGACAGGGCTGTTTGCTATTTACATCTGAAATGAGAAAAGCCTGAATCAAACAGCAAAAGGGCCAACAGCTCCCTCTCCTGGCTCATCTGAGTCATTGCTTCTCCTTCAGCCTCCCGCCATCTTTCTAGAGATTGTCAGATATCTAATCATAGAATCACTCTTGTGCCTGACAGCCACCCATCCAGACCAAAGCCCCATTTTCTTCAACCTTCCCCAAAATCAAGGCCAAGTCCTGATGTTACCAGACCAATGACACTCCAGGAAGGAGGTCTCCAAAAGGGAGGAGGCCTCTGCCTGGCCCTTGGGTACCAAGTTCGTGATGTTGTTGCACAAAAGAATTTTAGGACACATGGAAGTAGAGACCAAGAAGTTTATTAGTAAAGTGAAGCAAAGGAAAGATAGAAACAGAGTACACAGACCAGACCCGGGTTCAGGCACATCTGATAATATGTGCAATGAGTGCTCGAACATCAGAGGTATTTAGAGGAAAAAGTAGGGTAGGTGTTGGCTTGAATTTACCCTTAGGAAAGTGTTCCTCTTTCTTCTGACACCTGGTATCATTAGCTGCTTTGGCTGTTAGGCTGTTATCACTTGAGCCCAAAGATTTAAAGGTTGGCCTGTGTTAGACTGAAAAGAGGCACAAAATAGACAGACAGGAGATGGCTCAAAGGCCAGCACAGGGTTTCTTCTGGAAGAAACCTAGCCAAAGTCAGAACACCACTGCCAATTTACAGACTTGGAGTACATATAGGGGAGGGGTCTGGAGGGGAAGTTTAGCTGGGTTCCCAGGGTTAACCATTGTGAGGGGAAGCTGGAGGAGATAAGTGGTAATTATCTCTAGGTAGATTGGATCCCTGGTGAGGTAAGAGTACCTCACCTCAGTACCTTGAGGCTAAGTGTGGTCCTTCCAGTAAGTGATGGGTGATGGGGTGTTTCCAATACCCATCAGCTGCCTGCCAGAGAGTGGGGGCAGCGGTGTCCTGATCCTAACATGGCTTCCCTTTTGTTCACCCTAATGGTCTGCTAAGTAAATTTCAGTCACTATGACAGATGTTTGAACATCCCTTTTAACAAAATATGGGTCCTGCCAAATGCTCCCTTCAGGACAGGTGTCCATCCTTGAGATAAATATCTTCCTCTGTGGACACTTTGTGCCCAGAGGAGTCATTTTCCTGAGTTCTTTCCCAGGATAGGTGTCTTTCTTTAAGATGTCCTCACTGGAACTGCACTAATTATTTGTGGACAAGTGGGCAAGGGCAGAGAGAGAGAGCTGTCCTTTTTCCCTTTTCTATTTAGTAAATATTGCAGGTTTTTTTTTTTTGAAGGAGTGTAAGGCTTAAAGTATATATATATATATATATATATATATATATATATATATATACACATATATATACACACATATATATATGCCAGAAATATAATATATATTATGTAATATAATATCTATAACCAGAAAAATGGTCCTAATGATGCACAGATGACACACGCAGGAATTTCAGGTGCTCAGGGTTCTTGAGCCTGCTCTAAAAATGAAAGCACAGACAGACTTAACAGCAGAGGTTGGAAAGATTTTATTTGTAGAGAATTTAGTTGGAGAAAAGAGAAGAGAAAGACTGCATATTGGGGAATGCAGGGGAACCCGGAAACCGGTGATCCCATGGGCCAGGGTGGAGAGTGGGTTTTATAGCCTATTTGCATTGCCTGATGGCAGAGATGCCTTTCAAATGCAAACAGGCATTTCCTAGGGAGGAGAAATGTCTCCTTGACCTACTGCCGTCTGTCCTTCAAGTCCCCTCTCAGTGACCGCCCTAACTGCTGTTAGGAATAGGGACAACGAAGTCTATTCAGTAACTGCTTCCTGCTGACAGGGGGTGATGAAGGGGCCCCTGCTTCCTGATGACAGGGGGCGATGAAGGGGCCCGCAGCGTCAAGGCTGACCATGAGAGGGGTTGTCAAGGGGACCACGGTAGTAGGTCATTTTCATTTCCACCCAAGGCATTTGTAGTTTGATGGATTCTAGGCGAGAAGAAACAAACTTGACAAGTAAGTTTAAAATGCAAGGCCCAAACACAAGCAAGAGAATAATGGCAACTATAGGCCCCAGAAAGGGTAGAAACCAAGTCCTGGAGGGAAGCCAGGATTTTATTTGTTTCCATACCTGAGTAGAAACCTAGGTTTCAAGAGATTGCTCCCGGAGCCATTTAGCCTGTTGGAGAATGTAGTCTGCATGTTCCTCTACAATGCCTGAAGTGTTTATATATGTGCAACAGAAGATATTGGTGATGGCACATACCTCCCCCCCTTGTTTGACCAAAAGAAAATCTAGGGCCAGGCGGTGGTCCATTACCATACAGGCAAGGGATGACAAAGACCTTTGCATGTCCTTAATAGCAAGGCCTACCTGGTCTGAGGTGCCCTCTACCACTTTGTTTAGGTTTTTTGCAGTTACATGATTGGCAATTACCCCATAACTGATTCCAGCAAGGGCTGAAATTAATGCAGTTATCCCTAAAACTATTAAAGTAACCTCTCTTATTTCTATGGGAAGCTGTTCCTATTCGTTAGCATTCCTCTTTTCTTCCAAATGGCATACTTAAATCAGGAAGGCATATTTAGAATCTGTATAGATGTTTACTGTTCTTTTGACAGTCTTAGGGCTTCTGTTAGGGCCACTAATTCTGCCAATGGAGCACTTTATTAGGAGGAAGAGGACCTGATTTGAGGGTGTCAAATTCTGTCACAACTGTAAACCCTGCATGTCTGACACCATTTTTGACAAAGGAACTGCCATCAGTGTATAATTCTAGATCTGGGTTTTTTTAAGGGCTGATCAGTTAAGTCAGGTCAGGCAGCATAATTTTCCATAAGTACCTCCTCACATGAGTGCTCAGGATTTCCCTCTGCCTCTGATAGAAGGGATGCAGGATTTAGGATCTGACAGGTCCTTAAAGTTATTTTTGTCCCTCCCAGAACCTAGGCCTGGTATTTAAGTAGACAGCTGTCAGATAGCCAAAGTTCTCCTTTTGAGTTTAAATTCCCCCTAGGTCGTGTGGGGTATACACCATTAGGGGGCGGTTTAGGATGAGTTTCTGCACTTCAGGCACTAGAAGGCTTACTGCGGCCATTGCTCTGAGGCATCCTGGCCATCCCTTGGCTACCTAATCTAACTCTTTGTTTAAGTGATGCCCCGGAACTGAGTCACCATGCCCAAGGCCAGTCCTCCCTTTTCATAGACATATAACTGAAACTTGTTGTGTACTGGAAGACCCAGGGCGGGAGCTGTCATAAGAGCCTTTTTTTAACTGGTGGAATGCATTTTCTGACTTATCATCCCACTCAATAAAGGGTTGGGTATCCTTCTGTGTTTCCTTAAGGATTTGATATAAGGGCCTGGCTAGGTCTGTATATCCCAGGATCCAAATTCTGTGGTATCCTGTGACCCCCAGAAAGGCCCTCAATTGCTTTAGAGTTTTGGGTAGAGGAAACATCAGGATTGGATGGATTCTATCTTCTCCTAGAGACCTCATTTCTTTCTCCAGGACAAGACCTAAATATGTAACCTTAGACTGACACAATTGGGCTTTTCCTTAGACATTTTATAATTTCTATCTAAGAAGTTTAGTAAGGACTCAGTAGCTCATAAAATGACAGGCTCAGTAGGTCCACAGAGCAGGAGGTCATCTACATATTGTAGCAGAGTAGCTTGTGGATATTGCCACTCTGCCAAGTCTTGGGTTAGAGTTAACCCAAAGAGGTGGGGGCTGTCTCTGAGTCCCTGGGGGAGGACAGTCCAAGTGACCTGTCCAGACTTTCTTGTGGGGTCCTCAAAGGCAAAGATAGGCTGACTTTTAGGGTGTAAGGGAATGCAAAAGAAGGCATCTTTTAAATCCATGACAGAGTAGTAAGTGATACCTGGAAGTATTTGGGCTAAAAGCGTATAGGGATTTGGAACTACAGGGTGGAGAGGCACTACTGCTTCATTGATTAGGCAGAGATCCTGGACTAGCCTCCATTTGTTAGGTACCTTCCTGACACCCAGAATAGGATTATTATATGGGCTGGAGCATTCTATTAGCAGTCCCTTTCTCTTTAAGTATTTGATTATGGGAATTAGCCCATCCTTAACTTCTGACTTTAAAGGATATTGTTTTTGATGGGGAAACCAGGAGGGGTCCTTGAGATGAATTAGGACCAGGGCAGCTGTTCGTGCCCATCCCACAGTGTGTCTGTCCATCTACACTGTGGGGTCTACCTGTTCCTGTATTAGGGGCAAGCAAAAGTACTCTCCTGGGGGTAAGAAGAGCTGTACCCCCAACTTAGATAGAAGGTCTCACCCAAGCAGAGGAGTAGGGGTTTCTGGGACAATTAAAAAGGAATGACAGAAATGGAAATCTCCCCAGGAGCAGGCTAAAGGCTGAGTGAAATAATGCTCTAGGAACTGGCCTGATATGCCCTGAACAATAATTTTCTTGGAGGACCTGGATCTGGGAGAGAAAGGAATAGCTGAGATGCTGGCTCCGGTATTGATAAGGAGGCTGACCTTGTGCTTAACCCAGGGCTCCCCTGCTTTTATGGTGGTTACAGAGCCTGGATGAGAGGCCCAGAGACCCGTCATTGGGTGGGAGGCTGTGGCCTTGGTTCCCCTGGGAACCAGGGACAGTGTGCCTTCCAATGTTTTCCCCGACAAATGGGGCAGGGTCCTGGAGGCAGCTTTCTCCTGGGGCACTCCCTCCTAAAATGGCCTGCCTGTCCATATTTGAAAGCATGTGAGTCTCCTGCCCCTTATCCTTTCTGTTTTCCCTTTTCAGGTCCTTCCTTTCTTTTTCTAAGTCCCTGTTATAGTATACATGTTGGCAATAATGGCGCCGATAGGTTTCAGTTCTTACTGCACCCTTAAGCTCCTGTTTTCCAGGGTCACAGTCCTGCCTCCCAGGGTCATAGTCCAGCCTCAAGTCTAGCTTGAACCCTCCTTCTGCCCCAACCTCCAATCAGCATGAACCATAAGATCCTAACCAACCAGATCATGCTAAATCCCACTGAGGGGTATTTAAGCCCCTGCCCCTCTCTCCCTCACTCTCTTGGCTCTCTGCTCTCTCCCTCTCCCACCCGGCAATAAAGAATCTCTTGGCCAGATCACTCCTCTCCACGTGGTCACTTTGGGGCCCACATTTCCTTACATTTGGTGCCAAGACTCGGATGGGTTTCCCCACTAATCCTGGTGGGACCCCGATTCCGACTCACCCCATGACCACCCTGAGGATGTGATTGACCAGGACTTATCCTCCCGATCGCCCTCGCTTGCATCCAACACCGACATTCTTTGGTGAGTCCACCTACCCTTCTTGGGCTCCCTTTACAGTCTCTCCCTTTGGTGTCTCTGGGTTTTAGAACTTCCCATGCAAACAGCTGGAAACTAAATAACTCATTACTTAATGAAGAAGGGATCATCAATGAAATAAAAGAGGAAATTAAAAAGTTCCTGGAAGTCAATGAAAATGAAAACACAACCTACCGGAACCTATGGGACACAGCTAAGGCAGTCTTGAGAGGAAAGTTTATAGCCATGAGTGCATATATTAAAAAGATTGAAAGATCCCAAATCAATGACCTAATGATACATCTCAAACTCCTAGAAAAACAAGAACAAGCAAATCCCAAAACAAATAGAAGGAGAGAAATAATAAAAATAAGAGCTGAAATCAACGAAATAGAAACCAAAAAAACCATACAAAGAATTAATGAAACAAAAAGTTGGTTCTTTGAAAAAATAAACAAGATCGATAGACCCCTGGCAAACCTGACTAAAATGAGGAGAGAAAAAACCCAAATTAGTAGAATCAGGAATGCAAAAGGGGAGATAACAACAAACACCATGGAAGTCCAGGAAATTATCAGAGACTACTTTGAGAACCTATATTCAAATAAATTTGAAAATCTAAAAGAAATGGACAGATTTCTAGATACATATGATCATCCAAAACTGAACCAAGAGGAAATTAATCACCTGAATAGACCTATAACACAAAATGAAATTGAAGTAGCAATCAAGAGTCTCCCCAAAAAGAAAAGTCCAGGACCTGATGGATTCTCTGCTGAATTCTATCAGACCTTTAAAGAAGAACTGATACCAACCCTCCTTAAACTGTTCCATGAAATAGAAAGGGAAGGAAAACTGCCAAACACATTTTATGAAGCCAGTATTACACTTATCCCAAAACCAGGCAAAGACACCTCCAAAAAAGAGAACTATAGGCCAATCTCCTTAATGAACATTGATGCAAAAATCCTCAACAAAATAATGGCAAATCGAATTCAGCAACACATCAAAAAGATTATTCACCACGACCAGGTAGGCTTCATCCCAGGGATGCAGGGGTGGTTCAACATACGAAAATCAATAAACGTAATAAACCACATTAACAGAAGCAAAGACAAAAACCACTTGATCATCTCAATAGATGCAGAAAAAGCCTTTGATAAGATCCAACATCATTTCATGATAAAAGCTCTAAGAAAACTAGGAATAGAAGGAAAGTTCCTCAACATTATAAAAGCTATATATGACAAACCTACAGCCAGCATTATACTTAACGGAGAAAAATTAAAACCATTCCCTCTAAAATCAGGAACCAGACAAGGATGCCCACTATCTCCACTCCTATTCAACATAGTACTGGAATTCCTAGCCAGAGCAATTAGGCAAGAAGAAGGAATAAAAGGAATACAAATAGGTAAAGAAACTGTCAAAATATCCCTATTTGCAGACGACATGATCCTATACCTTAAAGACCCAAAAAACTCTACTCAGAAGCTTCTAGACATCATCAATAGCTATAGCAAAGTAGCAGGATATAAAATCAACATAGAAAAATCATTAGCATTTCTATACACTAACAATGAGCAAACGGAAAAAGAATGTATGAAAACAATTCCATTTACAATAGCCTCAAAAAAAATCAAATACCTAGGTGTAAACCTAACAAAAGATGTGAAAGACCTCTACAAGGAAAACTATACACTTCTGAAGAAAGAGATTGAGGAAGACTATAGAAAGTGGAGAGATCTCCCATGCTCATGGATTGGTAGAATCAACATAGTAAAAATGTCTATACTCCCAAAAGTAATCTACATGTTTAATGCAATTCCCATCAAAATTCCAATGACATTCATCAAAGAGATTGAAAAATCTACTGTTAAATTTATATGGAAAAACAAGAGGCCACGAATAGCCAAGGCAATACTCAGTCAAAAGAACAATGCAGGAGGTATTACAATACCTGACTTCAAACTATATTACAAAGCAATAACAATAAAAACAGCATGGTACTGGCACAAAAACAGACATGAAGACCAGTGGAACAGAATAGAGGATCCAGATATGAAGCCACACAACTATGAGCAACTTATCTTTGACAAAGGAGCTAAAAATATACGATGGAGAAATAGCAGCCTCTTCAACAAAAACTGCTGGGAAAACTGGTTAGCAGTCTGCAAAAAACTGAAACTAGATCCATGTATATCACCCTATACCAAGATTAACTCAAAATGGATCAAGGATCTTAATATCAGACCCCAAACTCTTAAGTTGATACAAGAAAGAGTAGGAAATACTCTGGAGTTAGTAGGTATAGGTAAGAACTTTCTCAATGAAACCCCAGCAGCACAGCAACTAAGAGATAGCATAGATAAATGGGACCTCATAAAACTAAAAAGCTTCTGTTCATCAAAAGAAATGGTCTCTAAACTGAAGAGAACACCCACAGAGTGGGAGAAAATATTTGCCAATTATACATCAGACAAAGGACTGATAACCAGAATATACAGGGAACTTAAAAAACTAAATTCTCCCAAAACTAATGAACCAATAAAGAAATGGGCATGTGAACTAAACAGAACTTTCTCAAAAGAAGAAATTCAAATGGCCAGAAAACACATGAAAAAATGCTCACCATCTCTAGCAATAAAGGAAATGCAAATTAAAACCACACTAAGATTCCACCTCACCCCTGTTAGAACAGCCATCATCAGCAACACCACCAACAACAGGTGTTGGCGAGGATGCGGGGAAAAAGGAACCCTCTTACACTGTTGGTGGGAATGTAGACTAGTACAACCACTCTGGAAAAAAATTTGGAGGCTACTTAAAAAGCTGGACATCGATCTACCATTTGATCCAGCAATACCACTCTTGGGGATATACCCAAAAGACTGTTACTCCAGAGGCACCTGCACATCCATGTTTATTGCGGCACTATTCACAATAGCCAAGTTATGGAAACAGCCAAGATGCCCCAGCACTGACGAATGGATTAAGAAAATGTGGTATCTATACACAATGGAATTTTATGCAGCCATGAAGAAGAACGAAATGTTATCATTCGCTGGTAAATGGATGGAATTGGAGAACATCATTCTGAGTGAGGTTAGCCTGGCTCAAAAAACCAAAAATCGTATGTTCTCCCTCATATGTGGACATTAGATCAAGGGCAAACACAACAATGGGATTGGACTATGAGCACATGATAAAAGCGAGAGCACACAAGGGAGGGGTGAGGATAGGTAAGACACCTAAAAAACTAGCTAGCATTTGTTGCCCTTAACGCAGAGAAACTAAAGCAGATACCTTAAAGCAACTGAGGCCAATAGGAAAAGGGGACCAGGTACTAGAGAAAAGGTTAGATCAAAAAGAATTAACCTAGAAGGTAACACCCACGCACAGGAAATCAATGTGAGTCAATGCCCTGTATAGCTATCTTTATCTCAATCAGCAAAACCCCTTGTTCCTTCCTATTATTGCTTATACTCTCTCTACAACAAAATTAGAGATAAGGGCAAAATAGTTTCTGCTGGGTATTGAGGGGGGGAGCGGGAGGGGGTGGAGTGGGTGGTAAGGGAGGGGGTGGGGGCAGGGGGGAGAAATAAACCAAGCCTTGTATGCACATATGAATAATAAAAGAAAAATGAAAAAAAAAAAAAAAAAGAACACTTCCCATGCTTTGGGCTATTTCTGGGTGGCTCAGACGGTAGATGGATCCCCTTCTCCACAAGGTTTGGATTTTACAGGGTCCAGGACCCTACAAAACCTAGGCCTAGGTAATCCAAGCCGCCGGCCTCTGGCCTGCAAACCACCTGAACTCAGCGACGGCCAAGTCACGTGCGCTTTGCGTTTTCTTTTCGGATATTTGTGCTGTGCAAGGACGCTTCACAGTACATAATATCATCCTCTCCCATTCCGGGACCAGGTCCCTCATAATGGGTGCCTCTGTCTTCTCTGCCGTCTGACTCCCCACTGAGATGCCTCCTCAATAAGTTAGACACCTTGGGTTTGACCCCAGATATAAAACACTCAAATCTGGCCCACTTATCCTTTAGACAACCAAAGTCACTGGCCCCTTTTCGGGTCTTTAAATCCCAACCTTTTATGGGACATATAACTACTGTGAGTGATCGGGACGATGGGGAGAGATTCCATTATGTCCAAGTCTTTTCATACCTCTGTCTAAATCTGTCTCTCTGACTTCAAATCCTCCCTCTGTACTTTCTGTTCCCCTGTGCAGATTCTATCAGCCTGTAAACCAGTTTCTAAATCAGCCAATTCTTCTCCAAACCTCCTCCTTCCCCATGTAAGCAGACTTCTTGCACTGCTTACCATAGCTATCTCCTATCTTCCTGAAAAACTTTCCCCATCATGGAGTTAAGCAAGCCACTCCTTGCCAATTCTGAGGCAATTCCAGCTCTGAGAGAGAGCTCATGCTTTATTTGGTGACCGGAGAATGGAGGTTTTGTTTCCTGAAAGCCTGCCAGTACCAATCAATTGGAGCAACCTGGAGACACAGGTGATGGCTAATCCCTCAGGCGTGTGTCATGCCTCCAGGCTCTGCCTTCCCCTCCCTTACCTAAAATGTCAAGACAACTTTCAGCCTCCATCATGGTCTCACCACATGTCTTCTGTCTCTTTCTGCCTTCCCCTCCCTGGGCTTACTGGGACCCTGCCCCCCATGAAGAACCTGTAGCATGGTACCTTATGACTTAAGCTATTCCAACTAGTTTGCCAGGCCTCTCAGTCTAACACAACTTTAAATCAGCTGCTTTACAAAAGTGCTTGCAAAAACCTCAGTATACCTTGGGTGACCAAGAGAAGTGGCCTTCACAGGGTTCCTTAAATTACAATACCATACTCCAATTAGACCTTTTCTATAAAAGTAAAAAAAGTAAACTGAGGTCCCCTATACAAATTTCTACCTTCTAAGTCACCCCAGTACTCAGAACCTCTTAATGAGTGCTTCCCTCTCCAACAGGCAATGGTAGGAAGAGAACAAATCGTATGTCCCCTTCCAGTTATCAGATCTAAGGGAAATTTTAAAACATCTAAACAGTCGTACTGATGCCCAGACAAATACATTCAAGCCTTTAACTCTGTGATCCAAACCTTTCAACTGACATGAAAGGATATTTTGCTTCTACTAGACCAGACTCTTATCTCATTAGAAAAGGAATGGGTTTGGGCCCAGGCCACTCAGGTTGGAAATGATTATATGACTCAAGCAGTAGAGTGCCACTTTACAAGCATAAAGTCCTGAGTTCAAGCCCAATACAGCCAAAGTAAGAAATAATAATATTTGGGACTGTGGAAGTAGCTCAATGGGAGAATGTCTGCCCAGCATGTGCAAAGCCCTGGGTTCAATTCCCCAGCATTACGGAAAAAAAAAAAAAAAGTAAACAAGATAAGTGGCATTAAGGTCACTTCAGCCATCTCAGTGGAAAAACCTAGTTTAACTTAGACCAGATCCCTCATTCTTCAAGCAAGGAAACTGAGGCCCAGAACAGTTCAGAGACCTGCTCTCCAGAGTGTCAGGTGTCAATGTAAAATAACAACTTTACTTTACAGCAACAACCTATCAGAAAGCATACCACGGTGGACTCAGAGTCACAGGTGAGAGAGGTTCTCCTCAAAGATACATTTCTAACAGTCAGTCCCAGATATTCGTAAAAAACTCAGACTGTGGCTGAAAGGAAAAGTCATTGAACCAAGTAATACAGCTAGCCATGTCTGTATTTATGGCTATGTCTGTATGTCCGGGACCTTACTAACAGGAGAGAAAAAGATAAGAGACACCATGGCCTCACTGCTGCTCTCAGAGAGGGCCCCACCTGACTGGGGCCTGTATCCTGAACTTGCTACAGTGGTGGACAGGACTTCTGCAGAGAATGCTTAAGGGGGGACAGCCTGAGAGACAGCCCCGCCCCCAACCAGGACCCTACCCTCTACAAGGGTAACCACTGAAGGTCTAAGTGCCCCCGTCACCTGATGGAAGGTGAGGTGCCACCTTCTATGGATTGATGGGTCCAAGCCTCCTGTCCACATTCCACTTCTTGGCATCAGTGTTGAGGAGCCATAATGGCAGGGAAAAAAAGGCCATTTTCCTCCTAGACAGTGGAGCCTGTTTCTCTGTTTTACCTTTTTCTCCTGGTCCCTGCTCCAATGACAAAAGTTATCATTCGGGGCATATCTGGCCAGCCCCTAGAGCGCTAGTTTACCTGGCCTCTGGCCTGCTCTTGGGGAGACCTCCTCCTCTGTCACTCTTTCCCCATAGTACCTGAAACTCCAGTGTCCCTATTGGGACAGGATTTACTATCTCAATCAAAAGCTCAAATTCTCCTTCCCCCAGGCAGCTATCTCTGCTGCCCCCTCCTTCAGGAACAAAAAGATTCCACAGTGTGGACTGATGAGAGGAGTGTAGGGTGAGCTAGGACAGCCCTCCCTATTGAAATAAAACTCAAAAATCCCTCACAGTTTCCACACCTAAAACAATATCCCCTCAAGCCTGAGGGACGATGATGCCTTATGCCTATCACAAATTCCTTAAAACAACAAGGGCTACTAATTAGTTGCTCCAGCCCCTATAATAAATTTAAAATTCTTATAAAAGTTAATTTTAAAATACAAGTTACAAAGTAAACAACTGGAAAGGATATAGATAGGTAATAAATGTATTTTTTGGGAAGTTAAAGAGAAAAGGAATGGTTTTTTGGATGAGAAAGGATTTTGTAAAGAAGGGTTTGTCCTAAAGATTGTTTCAAATTGGAAAGATGAGGACAAACTATCAAAGGGTTTAGTATGTTGTATGAAGGTCTGAGTAAGTTTAAAAGTGTATAATAAAAGCTTCAGTGTGTGATAAAGTTAAAGTTCAATATAATCTAAGAGCTGCCTAAAAGATATTTAGGGTCATGTCAAACTAAAACCAAATCCTCTATGTCTATGAAATAACAAGGTTATCATAATATTGTTCTGCTCTGAGTAACATCTACAAAAAACCATTACGGAGAAAGATTTTATCAAAGAAATTATTTGTGTTTTCTGCTGATCTTGTCAAGCTTTAAGTACTACTAAATCAGAGTTCATTTACATATTTGCTTATGTGTCTTAAATGACTACCTTGTAACAGTGTTATGTTATACTTTATCTAAATATGGTACAAATATTTAAAAGGTTAAAAGTGTCAATTTATATAAAATAATGAGCTAAAGCTTTCTTTTATCCAAGAGTGTTACATTTAAATCCTGACAGCCCCTGCCTCCCACAGGTCACCTACCTAGGTGTGACCTTAAAGGGACAGACTCACTCCCTGAGTCTTAAATGCATCAACCCAATCTTCCATTTCCCAACCCCCATACCATAAGACAGCTTACAGTTTTCCTGGCAGTTATAGGATTTTGCAGAATTTAGATTCCTAGGTATGTAGTCCCTGAACAGACACCTTTTTATGCTCCTCCTAATATGCCTATTTGGGTCTTAGATAATGTATGGCCACCCATTTCTCTTAGAAAAACTTGCCTCCAACAGACTCTGCTCCTCTGGCTGACTACCTGCCTTCTCAGGGAACTTCTCAGAGAGCATGCAAACCAGATCCTGCCCCACCCTATAACAATTTCTGTTAAACCAGGGCATCTTGTTCTCCAAAAGGATATTCTACCCTCTCCATTGGGACTTCAATGGACCAGCCCTCATCTGGTCATTCTCACAACACCCACTGCTGTCAAGCTCAATGGGTTCCCCCAATGGCGGCACCTCTCAAGAAACAATTAGAAAATGGAGAAGGGAATTGGAGGACTCTTGAAATTGTCTGGAGAACAACATTTCACAGTGATTCTCCTGGCCAATGCCCATCCTAATGCCTATGTTCTTGCTCTCCTATTCTTAAGCTTCCTCCCTTGTATCATACTACATGTCTGCTACTGCTAATCAAAAATTCAACCAGTTGTACCTCCAGGGATACCAACCTCTCCAAAACGCCAGGATAGTTGGCTGATACCCACTATGCAGAGGTCGGAGGATTGGCTCGAGACTCTTTATGACCTGTGGCTACAAGGGACCTTCATCAACTTCAGGGAAGAGGAAATCTTCATTTTTGGAGCCTGGGTGTACGCCATCATGAGGCTTACCACCCCAACATTGTTTGCCAACTAACCCTCCCTTCCCCTATGCCGCCCCTTGCCAGCTCAAAGAAGCCAGACTGAACACAACGCCCCCCTTCCTTAACAAACAAAAAAGGGAGGAATGTTGGCAATAATGGCGCCGATACGTTTCAGTTCTTACTGCACCCTTAAGCTCCTGTTTTCCAGGGTCACAGTCCTGCCTCCCAGGGTCATAGTCCAGCCTCAAGTCTAGCTTGAACCCTCCTTCTGCCCCAACCTCCAATCAGCATGAACCATAAGATCCTAACCAACCAGATCATGCTAAGTCCCACTGAGGGGTATTTAAGCCCCTGCCCCTCTCTCCCTCACTCTCTTGGCTCTCTGCTCTCTCCCTCTCCCACCCGGCAATAAAGAATCTCTTGGCCAGATCACTCCTCTCCACGTGGTCACTTTGGGGCCCACATTTCCTTACAATACAGATGTGGCTACACGGACCAATTGGTCCAGATCTCTGCTCCCATCAGCCACCAATTTCTGAAGTTTTTTACGGATATCTGGTGCTGACTGTGTTAGAAATTTATCTTTTAGGACAATTTCCTCTTCCTCTGACTCTGGTACAATGTTGGTATGCTTCTGTAAAGCATCCTTAAGTCTCTGTAGGAAAGCTACTGGAGTTTCTAAGGGTCCTTCCTGTACAGCTGTGACTTGGGAGTAATTAAGAGGTTTTACCTTGGCTGTCCTTAGACCCTCATGAATGCAGTGGATGAAATGGTTACGACTCCATTCATCCTTGTCATTTTCAGGGTACCACTTAGGGTCATACCTAGGCACTACCTGATCTCCTGTAGGAATTGGGAATTGAGGTTCCCTTTTAGGTATCCAGTGCCTTTGTCTTTCCTCTTCCTCTGCCTCCTCCTCCTGTGAGGGCCCAGTAGGAGACAGGCCTGTAGGGCCACTTTTATCTAAGTGATAATTGTCTCCAGCTGTGACTGCCTGATCTCAAACCCGCTGTTTCTCCAGAGAAGTGACAGTCTGAGATAGCAATAGTATTACATCTTTCCAGCTCAGTTCAAAGTTTTGGCTGACTTCTCTAAATGACTGGATGTACTGATCTGGGTTTTCTGTGTAATTTCCTAAATCCTTTTTTATTTCTTTAAGTTCACCCAGTCTAAAAGGAACATAAGCTCTGTCCCCTCCAGGAATTAACTGGAGGGGGTAGAGTCCTGTGGGACAGCGTCTAGTGTGTGAGGTAGCTAGTTAAGGGGGCAGATGGGGAGCTGATGGAGCATTAGATGAGTTTTTTGGCTCAAGGGAGTTTGGGGGATTTTTGCAAAGGGTTACCATGGTCTGGGTATCTAGCCTGCATTTGTTTAGCCATTCTGGGTGGTCTCTTAGGAAAAAGAACAATTGAACGTATGGAACTTCAGTCCACATTCCCTTCTTTTTACAGAACATATCTAATTGAAGAATGGTATTATAATTAATGCTCCCTTCTTCTGGCCATCTTTCCTCATCTCCCAGAGTATACTGTGGCCGAGCCTGGGTGCAGTAAAACTTGAATCACTTTTGCTGAAGACTTTCTGGATCAAGATCTTTCCAATGTTTTAATAAGCAGGCAATGGGGGATCCTTCCTGAATCCTTGAGGCTTGATTTCCCATCTAAAAAAGGGAAACAAGGGAAAATTGGTCACCTTAACAGAGGTTTCTCCTTTTATCTAAGTGTCCCTGCTGTACCCAGATCACGAGACCCCAAAAAACCGCTCAGAGTCCGAAGTTGCATGCAAAAACAAAGAGCCTTTATTCGGGCTTAAGCTTGGGCTCTCCGACCTCACTGACACAGCGGATCTGCACAGAGAGCTCCGAGCCTCACCCCAGCAGGGTTTTTATTGGGGAAGGGCAGGAGACAGGACTTCTCATTTTAGGGGTAAACAGATTGGATGTTATTCAGGTGAGGGGGTCTTGGCATATTGGAATTGGTTTTTACTCCATTGTGTCTTGGTCGTCAGGAGTGTGGCCAGAGTTATTCCTTTTTTTGGTCACCTTGGGCAAAGGCCTGCTTTGCTCAATTATGATTGGATCAGGGCTGAGGTGGTGCATTCCAGAGGAGGGTTCATCCCAGGTTATGGTGCATTCCAGGGGAGAGGTTGTGCTCAGGTCAGTGCTAAGGAACAAAGGAGCCTGAGCCTGAAATGACGATGTCCCTGTTATTTTTTAAACGGGGCCCCGCATCTGTTTTTTTTTTCTTAGTTGGGGCCCAACATCCCTGTTAGGGTCCGAGAATCCTATTCCTCCGAGAGACAGAGAGTCACGCGTGAATGCAATCAACAAAGCAGAGTTTATTGAGCTGGCAAGCCAGGGTCAAGCTCCCACACAGACACACAGGTCCGATTGGGCAGACAAGACCCCGAGCCTCTTTAGGGAAGATCTTATATAGGCCCCTACCGGCTGTTACAGATTGAGAGACTCTACTTAACTGAATAAGGTCCCACTGTTTGTGGGGTGGCCACCATATGTCCCCTGAGCTCTCACAACCCCATGACTTACAATAATAGTCTGCGATTCCTCCACATTTTTTTTGTGGTTGGGTTGGGGAGCGGGGCAGACATAGAAGTAACTTTGGCGCAAATCCCATTGTCCCCTGCCAGTGAATAAGGCCCTTAAGTCAAAGTATAATTCTGGGAACCAGGTGCTGGGAGGGGTCACCTTGGAGGTCTAGTTAAGAATGTCTCCTGTGGATACATCTACAATCATCCAGGTCAGGTTAAAAGGTTGATGTGGATTTGTATGCCCCAAGCAAGTGGTGGACAGGGTTAGAAAAAGGAATAAGGTTACCGAGGTCCAGTTTGCTGAAGTTTGAGTTTGAAGGAATTGTCCTTGTGGTGGGACACCCTTCTTGTTGGCAGGAAGTCTTCCTTTACAGCTACCGGGTCTGCCGGTCTGATGTGGGTGTAGTGGACCCAGGTGATGAACCCATTTTAGGAGGGATGCAGAGCATCTGGGGTGTTTTCGTTTTCCGGAGCATCCCGTATCAGCCGGAGCTTGAGTGGATTTGTGGGATGCTGTCGTGTGGTCTAATTTCCCTGCTCCTCCTGAGGACGTGCCCGTCTCACATGGGAGTGGTGTACCCATGGTGAAATTCCATTGACCTTGAGGGCGGTGGGGGTAGTAAGCAGTACAACATAAGGTCCTTTCCATCTAGGCTCTAGGGTTTTGGACTGATGCCTTTTAACCCATACCATGTCACCCGGGACTATGCCATGTTCCGGAGTCGGGACCCTCTCAGTAATATGGTACGCTTGAATTAAGGGCCATATTTGTTGTTGCACCTTAGCTAGAGCCTGTAGCATAGTCAGGTAATTTGGAGCCAGATCACCTAGTCCCGGGTTTAAGGTCCTTTGAATGATGGGGGGTGGAGCCCCATACAGGATTTCAAAGGGGGTTAGCCCATGGACATAAGGGGAGTTCTGGACTCGGAAGATGGCCAAGGGAAGGAGTGTCACCCAATCACCGCCAGTCTCCAGGGCCAATTTGGCTAAAGTCTCCTTTAGTGTCCTATTTATCCTTTTTACTTGCCCTGAGCTCTGGGGGTTATATTCACAATGTAGTTTCCAATTGGCCCCCATAGCCTGGGCTAGTCCCTGCAGGACTTTACTAACAAAAGCCGGACCGTTATCTGACCCAATTGCCTCAGGCACCCCGTACCTGGGCATGATTTTTTCTAGTAAGGCTTTTGCCACTACCTGACTCGTCTCCCTCTTTGTAGGAAATACCTCCACCCAGCCCGAAAAGGTATCTATGAACACTAGCAAATATTTGTACCCAAACTTCCCTGGTCTTACCTTGGTAAAATCCACTTCCCAGCTTCTTCCCGGGGCCCTCCCCCATTCCCAAATACCTGTGTGGTGCCCCTCCCTTCGTCCTGGTTTCATAGCTGTACAGCTAGCACAATCCTCCACAATTTGACGGACGGCCGCGGTCTGGTTCGGAAATCGGAGTTGTGCAGATGTCAGCAAGTCTAGCAACTTTCTCCTCCCCAAGTGGGTGGACTTATGTAGGTTAGCCAACAGGAATCAGCCGAGTTTCTTGGGCAGGATTAGCTTGCCTTCCAAGTCGCTTCTCCATTCATCCTCCCTTTTTCTAGTGAGGGAGTGGGCTCTCATCCAAGTGAAATACTCCGAGGAGTACTCTGGTCGAGGAGGTAGCGAAGGGAGCTCGGGGACAGGCACATCTATAGCCGCAACCATGGAGGGACTCACCATTGCTGCTCTCCTAGCTTCTTGATCTGCCCTGTTGTTACCGACAGCTTCCAGAGTCTTGGCAGACTGATGGCCTGGGACATACATCACTGCCACTGCCTTCGGTTTTTTCACGGCTATTAATAGACGCTGGACTTCGGCCAGGTTTTTTAAGCCTTTCCCTTCTGCTGTGCAAAATCCCCTTTCGCGATAGATGGCTCCGTGGACATGGATGGTACCGAAAGCATAGCGGCTATCGGTGTAGATATTGACTCGTTTTCCTTCTGCCCTTTCCAGGGCCTCGGCCAAGGCAATTAATTCTGCCTTTTGGGCTGAGGTTCCGGGTGGGAGGGCGCTGCTCCATACTGTGTTTCCTTCTTGGTCGACCACTGCTGCCCCTGCCCTTCGGACTCCATTTTGGACAAAACTGTTTCCATCAGTGTACCAGTTTAATTTACAGCCGGACAGTGGGGTGTCCTTTAGGTCAACCCGTACCTGGGTAACTTCGGAGAGGAACTCCTTGTAGTCATGGACAGGTGTCTGTAGTTCCAGGTTGGGCAACAGGGTGGCAGGGTTCAGAGTTACGGGATCTGTGAAGGTGATCCGAGGGGAATCCAGCAACAGCCCCTGGTAGTGGGTGAGCCTGGCATTCGTCATCCATTTCCCAGGGGATTGTTTAAGGACTCCCTCCACACATACAGTTACCCAAGACTCGGGGAGGGGGTCCGAGCCCCGTCTCCCTCAGTCCTCTTCTCCGGCTAGAAGGACTCTGGCCTGCTCCACTGCTCGTTTTCTTTCCCTGTTACCTCCCAGTCTCCTGCCAAACCCTCTTCTTTCCTTTAACTTAGGGCACTCTCTCTTCCAATGCCCAGTCTCCTTACAGTAAAAACAGTGTTCCTTATCCGGGGTCCTGGCGTGGCCCCCTTCCCTGGGTTGGTCCCAGACACCCACTAGGAAAATACGGGCCATTTCTCTTTGTTGCTTTCGGTTCTCCTTAGCCTGGAACTCCCTGTCCTCCTTTCTCAATTTCTCCTGGGCCTCCCTGTCTTCCTTTCTCCGCCTTTCCTCCCTTTCTTCTGGAGTTTCCCTTGCGGTAAAGACCTTTTCTGCTATCTGTAACATTTCCCTAATGGTTATCTCCCCTAAGTTTTTCTGTTTATTGAGTTTTCTCCTAATGTCTGGAGCTGCCTGATTAATGAATGAGAATACCACAGCAGACCGGTGGATCTCCGCCTCGGGGTCAATAGGGGTGTACTGACAGTATGCCTCATAGAGGCGCTCTAAGAAACCGGCTGGGTTTTCATTTTCCCCTTGGACAACTGCCTTTACCTTTGCAAAGTTGGTGGGCCTCCTAGCGGCCGCTCAGAGACCTGCCATAAGAGTCTGGCAGTAGATTCGGAGACACTCCCTACCTTCTGTGGTCCCGAAATCCCAATCAGGGCGGCGTAGGGGGAAGGCCTCGTCTATGGCCGGTTGGAGGGTGTGGGTCTCCCGTTGTCCCCCAAGACATTCTTTCTAGCTTCGTGGAGGATGCGCTCCCACTCCTCCGTCATAAAAAGAGTATTGAGCAGCTGGTGACAGTCGTCCCATGTGGGGCGGTGTGTATGCATGATGGACTCCAGGAGATCTATGAGACACTTAGGGTCTTCTGAAAAGGGTGGGTTCTGCGTCCTCCAGTTATATAGATCACTGGAGGAGAAGGGCCAGTACTGAAACTGTTGCCCCCCTCCCGGTCCTCCTTGGCCTACCGTCCGGACTGGAAATGTGGGGACAGTTTCCTCCCCATGTGTTGATGAGGAGGGCCCATCTTCTCCCTCCCTTTCCCGTACCCCTCGTGGGCGGAGTCTTCGACCCATTCCTCCTCCGGCTGTCAGTCCTGTTGAGGAGGATGAGGAAATTTCCTCCTCTGGAGCACTGGCCTGACCAGGGGGAGTCATGTATGGGGGCGGCCGATCTTCCTCTACCCCCGCGAGGGATGGGTAAAGGGGGGAACTCTCCGGTAAGACCGGGGGGTGGTAAAGAGGGTGTCCTATTTTGAGGACTGGTCAGGGAGGGAAGGGGAGGTTTCTCTTCCTCTTTTATGACCAAGGCAGGCGTGACTGGGGTTTTAGCCCCGGGAGCCGAACTGGAGGGGTGAGTCAGAAAAGCTGTTAACCAAGGGGGGGGTTCCTCACTAAATCTTCCCAAACCAAAATGTAGGGGACCTGATCTGGGTGGCCTTGATTGCCTGGTCGGAAAACGACAGCCTTGAATGTCGTTCAAGGGAGGGGGAACCTTGAATGGGCCATCCGACTCCGAAGGTGGGCCATTCTGCAGAACAAAGGGTGTCGAACTTACCTTTCTTAATGACCAGACCCGCATTTAATGCCCTTTTTTTGACTTCTGGAAAGTGAGAGAGAATCAAAGACTTTGGGGTTGCTTGTCCCTGTCCCATTGTGGGATGAGAAGCAACCACCAGGAGAGATAGAACAAAAAGGGTGAAAGCAACAATAACTCCACACACACAGAACACTCTCCACCACTCTCTTGGACCAGTCCTTCTCTCACGCTGGTGCGCACCCCATTCAATCTCCTCACCGTCCAATTTGGATATCAGGCCGAAAGGCGTCCACTTGACGGGTGGTCGGTCGACTAGTTCAATTAGTTCTTCACCTGGCGCCAGGATTCCTGAAATGCTTGAGCCCAAATGAGAGGAAAGCCTCTCCCAGCAGGACCTTGTGGTCCCCTTAATGAGATTCCCAGAATGAATCTCCCCGGGGATTGGCCAAATCCCCACCGCGGCCCAAACAGGAACAATCACCTACCAATTAGTTCCCTCCAAATGAGAATCTCAGACTCTCCCAATGCCTAGGACTTAGAATCACCTCTGCTTTCTCGTGGACAGTCTGCCTTCTCGAAAAAGGGTATCTCGGTGGGACCTCCAAATGTTAGGGTCCGAGAATCCTATTCCTCTGAGAGACAGAGAGTCACGTGTGAATGCAATCAACAAAGCAGAGTTTATTGAGCTGGCAAGCCAGGGTCAAGCTCCCACACAGACACACAGGTCCGATTGGGCAGACAAGACCCCGAGCCTCTTTAGGGAAGATCTTATATAGGCCCCTACCGGCCGTTACAGCAAAAGCCCGCACAGTACATAGCCAATGAGTTTGTAACACCACATAAATTTCCAGCCTATCCATTTAAGAGTACATTACTTCTTAGCCTATAGATTCAAGGGTCAGTATTCACGCACACGGTTACATTTAGCAAGCAGGCAGGGCACATCTTGCACGTACTTCTAGTCATCTTTCGAAATCTGCTCACATTCCTCACATTCCTCACATTCCACCTGCCCCCATCCTGTTTATCTTATCCTGCACGGGGCATCCTGTGCTGGCTTTACTGGTTTCTGCTATGGGGATCTGCTGGGGCAAAGGGCACATCCTTTCAATCCCCAGATGAGGAGAAACTCTAGTGGGAGCGGGTGTCCCTCTCTCCCTTGCTCCTTCCACTGCCACTCGTGGGTAAAGTTGTGGAGGATTTACAGATACCTCAGTTGCACCCACCCCCCTGAGATGATCTTTGACCAGTCTCTCATCTATTTTGACTTGCCTGTTTGCCCTGCAACCCAGGTAGGCCTAGTTCTCCTCTACCAGCTGAAAGCTTGTAATTAAAAAAAAAATAACTCTGTCAAAGTAACCAAGAGGGCTTGCATGGCCAGAAGGAGGACCCATGTAGAGGCATGGACGGGGATTCCTGATGAAGTAGACTTTTGTCCCCCTATATATTCTGTGAGGCATATATGCTTTTTATGAAAAGAGAGAGAGAGAGAGAGAGAGAGCATCTGGAGGCTTTTGCTCCAGTAAGGGGCAAAAAACCGGAGACCTGAGGTTTTTGCCTTTTAACTGTTTTTTTTTTTTTCTTTCCCTGAGGGCAGGCTGTGGAACCTGTTTAACCAGTTAACCTCATGCTTGACAAAGCCAGTTAAGCCTAAATTGGAGACTAGCACTTCCTGGTGCCTATAGGGATTTTTCCCAAACTCCTTGAAGAAAGAAGCTCACTGTTATTTACAGCAAAGGCGGGGAGGCAGAGACTCATCCTGAACTGCCTGGGAAAGGGGAAGGAGAGGCTGAGGATTAGGGAAAAAGAGAGTTTCCAGGCTCAACACATGAGGGATTATTGAGCATCCCTGCTGTCCAGGTCAATCCTGCCCAAAGGCAGTACTGGAGCACTGGAAGCATGAGGTGACCTCTACTCTCAGGCCATGGAAACCATGAAGGAAGCGTAAGAGATATGATTGTCTGTTTGCCGGGGACATGGCCAGAGGGGTCCAAGACTTAGCTGCCTTTGGAGCCTCAGGGCGGGTCAGGAAGTTGTGTCTTCAGCCTTTGGGTGACACCCACCGGGGAATGCCCTGGCCAGAACACCTTTTGTGGCTTAAAGACAAACTTTCCTTTCCACTGGCTGTTTTTGGACCTCTCCTTAAGCTGGTCAGATCTTGAAAGAGGGAGTTAGTGTTTAAGGAGAGGAAAAAAGAAAAAGCCTCAGTGCACTGAAGTTGGGTTCCACCCACGTAGCATTGGCAGTGTGGCATAATCCCCCACCTGGCATCCTAACTTCCTCAGATTGCCTGCCATACAGCTGTAGTGGGCTCAGAGCTTTTCCTCAGTTTCCCAAGGGAGAAACCCTGCCGGACACTCACAGCCACATTCCTAGGCAGCCTTTCCCAGTTTGGCACAACCTATACCAACCTCAGGTGACTGCTGGTCCCTTCGTGCATCACCAAATATGATGCACAGATGACATGCACAGGAATTTCAGGTGCTTAGGGTTCTTGAGCCTGCTCTGAAAATGAAAGCACAGATAGACTCTAACAGCAGAGGTCAGAAAGATTTTATTTGTAGATAATTTAGTTGGAGAAAAAAGAAGAGAAAGACTGCATATTAGGGAATGCAGGGGGACCTGGAAACCAGTGATCCCATGGGCCAGGGTGGGGAGTGGATTTTATAGCCTATTTGCATTGCCTGATGGCAGAGATGCCTTTCAGATGCAAACAGGCATTTCCTAGGGAGGAGAAATGTCTTCTTGACCTCCTGCAGTCTGTCCTTCACTAAAAATTTACCTTGGCTCTTGCATCCAACAGAAGAATTCAAGCAAGATGCAAAGATTCAGTGGTGGTAACAGTAAAGTTTATTATGAAGCATTACATTTTCAACAGACTAAAGCAGGTTTTCTTTAGAGTGAGAGCAAGGAGATGGGACAGGGAGAGATTTCCTGTTCCCCATGCAGGAAATGGAAGCAAAAGCTCAAAATGGTGGTCCCCATCTCTTAGTCTTATAGTGGAGAACTGGGGGAATACACATGGACAAAGGTAATGGGCATAGGTGGCTGTTAAAATGAGGAAGGGTCATTTTGGCCCCTGGGATTTGGGTCATTGTCTTGTTAAGACACATTGAGTAATCAAGCTACTAGTTCCTGCTCTAACTGATAGATAATTTCTGTTTGAAATTCCTAACCATTGCTCTACCTAGCTTTTAGGTCTTTTTTTTTTTTTGCGTGCTGGAGTTTGAACTCAGGGCCTACACCTTGAGCCACTCCACCAGCCCTTTTTTGTGTTGGATTTTTTTGTGATAGGGTCTTTAGAACTACTTGCCTGGGCTCGCTTGCAACCACAGTCCTCCTGATCTCTGCTTCTGAGTAGCTAGGATTACAGGTGTGAGCCACTGGCACCTGGCTAGCTCTTAGGTCTTGATGACTACGGTGTGGAATACTCTTGGGTAAAGAATGAATTAAACTTTAGGGTAGTGGCTTCAAAGTATCCTGTGATAGTCCCTGGGCTCTGGCTACCTGATCTTAAGTAGACATTGGTGGAGTTGGGAAGGTAAATTACAATGATTTCTTCCTGTTTTCATTTTGTGGCCACCACTAATGTCTATCTGCTACCTATCAATATAGATAGATGATAGATAGATAGATAGATAGATAGATAGATAGATATACATATAGATATATATAGATATATAGGTATAGATACAGATATAGATACATTTTGTTGAGGTACTGGGGTTTGAACTCAGGGCCTCACACTGGCTAAGCAGGTGCTCTACTGCTTGAGCCACTCTGCCAGGTACCTATATGTTTTTAATGGAGTTATTCATTAGTACAAAGCTTATTTGTAAATTCCTGGCTGCTGTTTCCTATAGGAGGCATCTATCCTGCCTCACTGAGGCCTTTCTAACGCCCCTCTCCAAAGCCCTTGCCCTCTCCATGGTGGATGTTCCCCCTCGCCATTGCGAGGTGCCACAGATATAATTTGTTGACATCATCAAGAACTCGGTACCCAAGGGCCAGGCAGAGGCCTCCTCCCTTTTGGTGACCTCCTTCCTGGGTGTCATCGGTTCTGGTGACAGTAGGATTTGGCCTTGATTTGGGAGAAGGTTGAAGAAAACAGAGCTTTGGTCTAGATGAGTGGCTGTCAGACACAAGAGTGATTCTATGATTAGATATCTGACAATCTCTAGAAAGATGGCGGGAGGCCGAAGGAGAAGCAATGACTCAGATGAGCCAGGAAAGGGAGCTGTTGGCCCTTTTGCGGTTTGATTCAGGCTTTTCTCATTTCAAATGTGAATAGCAAACAGCCCTGTCTGATGGTGAGGTGTTCAAAAGAACCCCAAAGGCTTGGCTCTAGAGTACTGGTGCTACTTGTCTCTTTTTCCCTGTGAAAGTCGATCAAGGTTAATGTCACCAGATGCATTGCTAAAGGAAAGTTGGCCATGACCCTATGAAAATGAGCAGAAAAGCCTTCCTCTCCCACCTCATAGGGCTTTGGATCCTATGCAAGGGGGCAAGGAGCACAGCTCATCTTCAGTCTAATCTCCTGGATGCCCAGGGGCTGCAGCAGCTTGGGCTGTGTCTTCTCATGCCTCTGAACCCGTCTTCTTTCTAATCTTACCAACTTTTCCTGAGTCATGGGTTGGGGGTGAGGAGGGAACTGATCTGAAGTGCCTAGCCACCAGAAGTGAAGGTCTGACTCCTGGTTTATCAAAAGAACTCAGAGAGAGAACCGGCCACATATAAACCATCTAAGAAGAATTCAAACTGCTTTTGCTGAAAAGCACTGACTTTGTATATTTTTGTTTTTTTATTATTCATATGTGCATACAATGTTTGGGTCATTTCTCCTTCCTGCCCCCACCCCCTCCCTTACCACCCACTCTGCCCCCTCCCTCTCCCCTCCACCCCCTCAATACCCAGCAGAAACTATTTTGCCCTTATCTCTAATTTTGTTGAAGAGAGAATATAAGCAATTTTAGGAAGGAACAAGGGTTTTTGCTAGTTGAGATAAGGATAGCTATACAGGGAGTTGACTCACATTGATTTCCTGTGTGTGTGTGTTACCTTCTAGGTTAATTCTTTTTGATCTAACCTTTTCTCTAGTTCCTGGTCCCCTTCTCCTATTGGCCTCAGTTGCTTTTAAGGTATCTGCTTTAGTTTCTCTGCATTGAGGGCAACAAATGCTAGCTAATTTTTTAGGTGTCTTACCTATCCTCATATCTAAGCACTGACTCTTTACTTGGGGTAAATTAACTAAAAACAGGAGAAGCTTGGGATCCCTGCCTCCATTTTGTATCCGTCTTTGCTCTAAGCCATTCTCTCTGCAGTCACTTTGCAATCACCTTGGATTCCAGAAAGGAAAGAACTTGTAACATCTTTATGACAAGGGACTGAAACTTCCCATAAGGGACAATGGAGACTTGCAGGACAGACCACCCCTCCATTGTCCATTATAGGACAATGACCCATAATGGTGAGGCTGCACCCTGGAGAAGGAGTAATCATCTCATGGGAACCAGATCACTCCTCTCAAGTGATGACACAGATAACATCTTCTGTAGCAGGGAGGAGGGCCAGAAAAGAAGCAAGCAAGTCTGTGATCTGATAATGTATTGAGGAGGAGGGGATAGCATAGCAAGGAGATAAAACTTTAAAAATCTGAACATGAAGATCACTTAGCACTGAGAAAAAGCTAGCCAATGAAATAGTATGTAATCATATATGGGATAGGTGTTGTTTCTTGCCTCTGTAACCTGCTTGCAAGAATATATAAGACAAGCCCCCTTTGTTCTTGGGGCTCAGCCTTTGGACACAAGGCTGCTGAATCACTGATGGCACGCTAATAAACATTGCTTCCTGAAAAAGCTTTGGTTTCCCATTTCCCTGTTCTTGAGTATCCCATAACACTTCTCTGGAACCACTTTGAGAACCGTTGGACTGAGATCATGGTCAACCAGACCACATCTGTGACTGGCACTGTTTAGCTATGCACACCTTCGTCCCCTGCTCCCAGTTCTTTTGTCTACTTAAACGTATAGCTCATGTCTACACCCCAAAGATGGCTGAAGATGGCTGAGTGCTCACTCTGCCTCTTCCCACGGTGTGTCCTGAGCTGTGTTAATAAACCTCCTTTCTCTGCCTTCACCAGGCCTCTTTATTTGGAGTTTGGGTGGGTGGCTGGATCTGGAATGTGGAATCCCAGGAGTTTGGGCCTTGGGTCCAAAATTCTGGTTCCAACCATAGATAAGATAGAAGTTGGACTCACAGTCTGCAGCCACCTGCCCAGGACACCGGCCCACTCTTTACAAGTCAGACTTCCAGGAAGGACCCAAGATGGCAACCCTTGTAACAAACTGGCTCCAAATGGCCAGTACTTGATTAACAACTGACAGCTTCCCTAAGTGTGTCCTTCTTATAACCAACCACAGGAGGCCAAATGCACTCCCTGACCAATCACCAGAGGCCCCGCCTCCAGCTTCCCCAGGCCTCAGCCTCCAGCAAGGCTTACACAGCTTCTGCGCCTTGAGGATGCCTGCCTGGAGCCTCAGGCAGGTGCAGGGAGGTGACTGAATAAACAGAATCCAGTTGGGTGGGCTATGTTTATTGCCACCCCAGAAAGCTAGCCTTAAATGGAAACTCTCCCAATTCTTTTAAAGTCAGCCAAGAAATTAAGATGTTAAAGTGTCACGGGCAGTAACTAAGCTGATGTCTGTGGAAGACAGTGGAAGCCACTAAAATTATTCTAGCCAACTGGCACTCGATCACCAGGGCTAGACACACATTTCACTCTGTGAGGCTCTGGAGCACATGAGAGGTGTGGGAGAAACGGTTTGAGCCTTTCTTTTTTTTTTCTTTTTTTTTTTTTTGGCAGTACTGGGGTTTGAACTCGGGGCCTCATGCTTGCTGGGCTTGCACTCTACAATCTAAGCAACACTGTCAGCCTTTTTTTTTTTGTATTGGATATTTTGAAGATAGGGCCACCAGCGCCCAGCTCTTTTCTAAGATAGGGCAGGTTGACACTGTGACCCAGACCAGCAAAGTCGCCTAGCAAGCATGAGGCCTTGAGTTTAAACCCCAGTACTGCCAAAAAAAAAAAAAAAAATCCAGACCAGCAAAGTCCCTCCCAGTCTAGGCTTCAAGGCCCCCATTTGTAAAGGAGGGGGCCCCTGGCTCCCTGGGATTGTTGAAAAGCCACTCCTTAGCCAGGCACTAGTGGTTCATGCCTGTAATCCTAACTACTCAGGAGACAGAGGTCAGGAGGATCGAGGTTGGAAGCCACCTGGACAACTAGTTCTTGAGACCCTATCTCAAAAAATCCCTTCACAAAAACAGGGCTGGTGGAGTGGCTCAAAGTGTAGGCCCTGAGTCCAAACCCCAGTACTGCAAGAAAAAAAAAAAAAAGCCACTCCTTTATTGTCTGATAATTCTCTCTAGGCACTACTGACGTGAGCCCCAGTGACCCCAGAGGCAGGTTTCTGAAGGAGGGGTCGCAGTTAAGAAAGGACAGTTATGGAGATCAGAGGGCAAGTCCCTTCCATTCCCTCCCCTCCACAGCCAGCTCCCTGGCTCTGTGACCCTTCTGCCTCTTTTTCCCACATCCCTTCCTCCAAGGCCTGCCAGAGTCCAGGTCCTCTCTCTTCTGGTCAGGAGGGGCTCCCCACCTCACACCACCAGTTCAGCCAGCCTTTTCTCACCTCAGTGACAAAGTAATTGACTTCCCCCAAATCCCTTCTGTTCTAAGGATGCCACCCTGCACCTCTTAGCCCCAGGACTCTCAACATTCCTATTCCTTGTGTGGCCAGTGGTTCTTCTGAATGCTCAGAAGTAACTCCCTTCCAAAGCCTCGCAGCTGGTAAGGGCCTGCTGTGAGCACACATCTGGACCGTCACCCCCTCCACCTGTATTGCAACATAGACAAGCACTGGCAAATGAGTCATAAGGGAACAAGCCAAAGCCACAGGGCCCAGTCCAGCAGCCACTGCACCCATTCTTCTCCCTACTGTGGCCCTGGAACACCCAGTCCAGCCGGAGTATCCAACCTACTTGCCAGTAACTCAAGGCCTGTGGGGTTGCTGGGGTCAAGACAGTGTCACATCCATGGAGCCCTGGGTACAGGGACGTGATCAGTGAGATGAGGATGTGGCAAGGGCCTGACAGCAGGCAGACAAGGGCTGAGGGGGGGGGGGAACCTGCAGGCAAGGGCCATGACTCCTATGACAAGAGTGAGACCCTCATCCAGAGGTTATGACTACAGTGAAGGTGAGATGTGTACCCAGGGGTCATGATGATCACCACAGGAGATGAGCGAGCATGTAGACCATCCTGGCCTCCCCCATCCTGTCTCTACTCTGAGAATTTTAGAGGAAACTCCAATCCTGCTGACCCCATAAGACAAGGACCCAAGAGAGTGTGCTCCCAATGATCCGGGCCTCAGTTTCCCCATCCTGGGCACACAAAGCTGATGGGACATGAAAGAACCTATGTATCTTGGAAGAACACAAGACTGGTTGGAGCCAAGCCCTGGGGCTCAAAAAGAACCCTGCGTCCCGTGCCTCTGGGCCCAACCAATCCACAGGAATGTTCCTGGAACCCCCTGGCATCTTCACCTTGCCTGCAGGCTCTGAGGGCAGTGTGCACCTGCCCTGAACTCCATGTCCAGCCAGCACCTCTTACACCTTCCTGTGCACCCCAGCCACACAGAATACGCATCCCTTCATGGCTGACACCAACCCTGGACCCCGGGGCGTTAGTTCCTTAAGTAGATAGAACAGGACACCATTTTCCCATCCATTCACCCAGAGCCCAGACAGATGGAGTTCTGGGGCATGTCCCACAAATGCAGCCTGAAATTGATTCTTGTAGAAGCTGAAATGATGGCAGGGGCTGGTGGAGTGGCTCAAGTGGTAGAGCACCTGCTAGCAAGTGTGAGGCCCTGAGTTCAAAACCCAGTGCCACCAATAAAATTTAAAAAAAAAAATGCTAGCAGCCTATAGGTGAAGTGACAAAGATGCTTTCCAGAAATCTTTTTGTGTGTGTGTTGGGGGGAGGGAGGGACTGGGCTTCACAAGTGCAAAGCAGGTTCTCTACCGCTTGAGTCACTCCTCCTGTCCATTTTGCTCTGGTTATTTTGGAGATGGGGGTCTCACAAACTATTTGCTCAGGCTAGCCACAAACTGTGATCCTCCTGGTCTCAGTCTCCTAAGTAGCCAGAATTACAGGCATGAGTCACTAATGCCCAGCCCAAAAGTCTTGATGGCACAGGAAGTGCTCAGAATACAACATGATCAAAGTCAGAACTACACCTCAGCTCTGACCACACAAGGCTGTCCCATATGTGTGCAGGGAGCAATCTATATATAGAAAATCCATATGTACAAGGTATATATGTTTGCACAGGAAGAAGTACATGAAAAGGAACCAAGATGTTACAAGATATTTCTAGGGCTGGTCACCAGTGGCTCACGCCTGTCATCCTAAGCTACCTGAGTCCTCCTGATCTCAGCCTCCCAAGTAGCTGCCTCACATCTCCAAAAATTACCAGAGCAAAGTGGACAGTAGGTGTAGCTCAAGCAGAACACCTGCTTTACAAGTGTGAAGCTCCGAGTTCAAAACCCCAGTCCCACCAAAAAAAAGATTTCTGGTGTATGGGTCATGTGTCTTTGTTCTCCTCTTGATGCCTTTCTAGGTTGCCCAAGATTTTTTTTCTAATGTATATGTGTTATTTTCTAATGAGAAAAACTAGAGATTATCTCTGTGTGCTCGTGGGCATGTGGATGTGTGCGTGTGTTTGTGCATATGTGTGTGAGAGGTGCTGGGGATAGAACCCAGCCTCCTTCAAACATGTTAGGCAAGCACTTGACTGCTGAGCTGCAGCCTCAGCCCAGAAATCAGGTCCTCAGTAATCTACACTGCAGTCTATAGAAGTCTTCTAGAAGTGGGAACTTCTCATTATTAACCACCTGCCTGGTTTAATCCTCTCATCAGCCCCTAGTGAGAGATCCTGCAGCTGCCTAATTTCACGGGTGGGAGCCCTGAGGCTGCACAGAAGGAAATGACTTATCCAAGGTCAAGTGAGGACAAAGCCTCATCCCAGGGGCTGATGGGACATTAAGGGTGCAGAGCAGGGAGGTACAACTACAGAAGGATGAGAAAGAGGAGGGGATGGGGGATGGGCTGCACACTCACAGTGAAGGTCAGTGCCATGGAAGGAAAAGACCACGCTGACCACACACCTCATCCATGAGCAGAGGGGCAGCACCTGCTGTCAGTTTACATGTAGAACTTTGGAAATATGGTGCTGGGTTTTCCAATCTCACACAAGAGTACCTGGGGATGTGGGCTAGCATGATGGTTGATGTTTAAAGAACTTCAACCACAACAAAAATGGTAGGTAGGCATAGTAGTGCATGCCTATAATCCCAGGAGGCAGGAGAATTGAGAGTTCGAGGCCAGCTTGGGCTATGTACCACAAGACACTGCCCTAAAATAAAAAGGAGAAAGAATATGATAGTATTTACAGTCATGAGTGCAGGGAGTTAGTGAGGAGGTGCTTGTTGGGATATTTTTTCTAGACCTTTGCATATATAAAAATCACCACCATAAAAGGTAAAATACAGAAACACCATCATTAACCATCATTCTGTCCACCTGGCAGGCAGGATGAGGGGTCGGATGGCACAGTGTTGCAAGGCAGGCGTGGACCCTTTGATGAAGCAATTCACCCCTGCCCTCGTGCCCTGCAGAGGTCCCCTGCCCTCATCTGTGGTGGCAAAGAATCACAAACAGCCTACATGTCCTCAGATGGGAGGCCAGGAAGTACAGCGACACGTCCCTGTTGTGGGCCTGCAGGGACCAACCAACCATTCCACAGCACATCTGAGTGTCATTAGAGGGGCTGGTCTCCATCCAAGATATCTCTAAGTGAAAATAAAAGGCCCCTGACAGTCATGGGGAGAAACAGCATATCTATATGGTGTCTATTTTCTGGTAGTACTGGGCTGGAGTTTGAATTCAGGACCTCACACTTGCTAGGCAGGCACTCTACCACTTGATCCACTCAGCCAACACTGCTTTGCAGTTTTTGGTGGGTTTTTTTTGTTTTGTTTTGTTTTGTTTTGCTTTGTTTTGTTTTTGAGATAGGGTCTCAAGAGCTATTTGCCCTGCCCGGCCTTGAACTGCAGTCTTCCTGATCTTTGTCTCCTGAATAGCTAGGATTATAGGCATGAGTCATGGCACCCTGCATGTTGTCTCAGCAGGTCAATACATCCACACGTTGGTCATCTCTGAAACTGACCACGGGGATGAGAGCTGAGGCTGGATCGGTTCGAAAGCCACTGCCTTCTAGACTGTGGGCCTTTTCAGCCTTGCCTGCCTAAGGCTTTATTCCAGAAACTAGTAAGGAAGGAGGCAGAGGGGAATGGAGGGAGATCCGACCTGACAGAAGCTCCCACACACATACCAGAAAAAGACTGTCCCCTGTCTCCTAAACCCAGAGGATGGTCAGAGGATGGGCCATGTTTTGTGGTGGCTTGCACTCACTCCTCTATGAAGTCTGCTGCTGGGGGGAGTGAGGGTGGAGGTCAGGGCCCTGAGAGCAGAACAGGTCATAGCAGAGCCCCCAGTGGCTGAGCCCTGGTCACAGCAGCTTAGAGGCTCCCCAGGAGACATGTTTGCAGGTATCCACTGGCCAGGCAAGTGAGGGATAGTGAGAGGGCAAGAGCCTGATCCCCTGAGAGTCATGGGGACAGAGGCAGTAACTAGGAAGAGTCAAGCCACCTGGAGGGACAGGAAGTAGCTTTAACATCCAAATGCCAGACTTGAGACTTCAGAGGGAGGGAGAGTGGCGCTGGGGAGGAGCACCAGGAGCAGAAGGCTCCAAGACCCACCAGTGCAGGTGAGGGCACAAAGACAGAGGATCTGGGGAGTGTGCTGGCTTCATGCCAACAATCACACTGTCACAAGGGTGTGACACTGAAGGTGCTGTCTTGAAAGTCTCAATCATTTCAGCTTCAAACATGGGTCTGTAAAGAAGGGTGGCAGGCCGGGCACCAGTGGCTCATGACTATAATCCCAGCTACTCAGGAGGCAGAGATCAGGAGGGTCATGATTCGAGGCCACCCTGGGGAAATAGTTCAGGAGAGCCTATCTCAAAAATAACAAGAGCAAAAATGACTGGAGGAGTGGCTCAAACAGTAGAGCACTTGCTTTGGAAGTGAGAAGACGAGTTCAAACCCCAGTCCCACAAAAAAAAAGCGAGCAATGACAAATGTGCGTGTCCCCTGGGCCTGGCTGTCCCTTGTGCATAGAGCAAAAGTCTAACTCCCAGTAGACCTGAGCTGCAGCAAGACACCATGGCCTTCTGAGAAACTCAAGTGACCAAGGAAACCCTCCCATCCTTTCCTGCTGGCTGTTCTCCTGGGCCAGGAGCCACTTACGCTGAAAATGACAGCAGGGGAAGAGGGAGAACAGCTTCCTTCCTTTCTCATCAGCAAGCCAAAGGCTCCCTTGGGTCATGGCAGAACTTATGCGTGCAGAGAAGTGTAATACCGTATGCCTGGCAGCGTCGTCACAGTGGCTCAAATGTGGAAATGATCATCAGTGGGTGAATGAATGGACCAACAAAGTATGTCTATGTGTGTCATGGAATACTGGTGTCCCATAAGGGAGGATGAAGCCCTGACCCCTGTGACAAGGAGGACAGACCTCAAGAACGTGCTCAGTCATGATAAAAGCGAGAGCACACAAGGGAGGGGTGAGGATAGGTAAGACACCTAAAAAACTAGCTAGCATTTGTTGCCCTTAACGCAGAGAAACTAAAGCAGATACCTTAAAGCAACTGAGGCCAATAGGAGAAGGGGACCAGGAACTAGAGAAAAGGTTAGATCAAAAAGAATTAACCTAGAAGGTAACACCCACGCACAGGAAATCAATGTGAGTCAATGCCCTGTATAGCTATCCTTATCTCAACCAGCAAAAACCCTTGTTCCTTCCTATTATTGCTTATACTCTCTCTACAACAAAATTAGAAATAAGGGCAAAATAGTTTCTGCTGGGTATTGAGGCGGGGGAGAGGGAGGGGGCAGAGTGGGTGGTAAGGGAGGGGGTGGGGGCAGGGGGGAGAAATGAACCAAGCCTTGTATGCACATATGAATAATAAAAGAAAAATGAAAAAAAAAAAAAAAAAGAACATGCTCAGTGAGACAAACCAAACTTCACAGGCCCCATACTGTAGGATTTCATGTACATGAAATGTCCAAAACAGCCAAATTCATAGACAAATAGTAGAATGGTGGTTTGCCAGGGTTTGGGGCAGAGAGGAATAAGAAGTAACTGCTAGTGGGATCTAGGTTTCCTTTTGGGATGATAGAACCATCTAGAATTAGGTTCAGGTACAAGTTGCACAATGCTGATAGTTCAATTAAAAAACACTGAATTGTGCACATTTTTTTGTTTGCTCTTTATGGGACTGGACTTTGAACTCAGGGCTTTGCACTTGCAGAGCAGGTGCTCTGCCACTTGAGCCACAGGTTCAGTCCATTTTGCGCTGGTTATTTTGGAGGAGGGGGTCTCTAAAACTATTTGCCTGGGCTGGCCTTGAGCCTGAATGCTCCTGATCTCAGCCTCCCAAGTAAAGTAGCTGGGATTACAGGCGTGAGCCATGGAGCTCAGCTAATTGTACACTTTCAAGGGGTGAGTTTTATGGGGTGTGAATTACATCTCCTTAGAAAATTTAAACATAAGATAAAAGTAGAGAAAAATGCAACTTTTATCCTCGCTACTGTAAGAGTACACATGGAAATGAGTGACTGTAAGAAGCCAGGCAGACCCTTTCCTGGTGCAGTCACATTGCTGGTAGCAGCATTTTGGCTGGAATAGTGGGAAAGTCCAGGCTGATGCAGGCAGTCACCCAGTTCACTATGGCAGAAAAAATAAAAACTACTTAAGAGGAAACAGTTTCCTCCAAAGAGGATAATGGATCTAAAAAGAAAAGGAAAAAGAAGGAAAAAAGTAAGTGACTCAAAACCAGTTGAGTTAGTTTCCAGTTGAGTTAGTTTTGGTTTTTGGCTTTTTGTGGAGTGAGACTGAACTTGTTCTGTGCAGTGTCTGCACCACTGTGTACATGAGCAGTATGACAGGACCCCACTCTTTGCAACTAAACTTGTATGTCACAACAGAAAGACACCAGTGACACTCTGGCTAATAAGAAATTTATTTGTGCCAGATGCTGGTGGTTCACACCTATAATCCCAGCTACTTGGGAGGCTGAGATTGGGAGGATTGTGGTTCCAGGCCAGTTCAGGAAAAAAAAGTTTATAAGACCTCATCTTGCTGGCAGAGTGGCTCAAGTGGTAGAGCGCCTGCCTAGCAAGTGTGAGGTCCTGAGTTCAGACCCTAGTACCACAAAGAAAGTAAGAGAGATAGAGGGAGAGAGGGAGAGAGGGAGGGAGGGAGGGAGGGAGGGAGAAAGGAAGGAAAGAAGTTTACTTAGATTGACATCATAAAAGAAGAAAAAACTTGATATTTTAGTCATTTACTTGGTTTTTGTCTGTTTTTGCAGTACTGGGGTTTGAACTCAAGGTCTTCACCTTGAGCCACTCCACCAGCCCTTTTTTGTGATGGGTTTTCTCAAGATAGGGTTTCACGAACTATTTGCCTGAACTGGCTTCAAACCATGATCCTCCTGATCTCTGCCTCCTGAGTAGCCAGGATTACAGGAGTGAGCCACCAGCGCCCAACTACTTTGTTACTTTAAAAACTGCTTCGTGGGGATCTTACCTAGCAACACTATCCAAAGAGTTCCATAGCTTTCACACTTTGTATATGCTTCAGAATCTCATCAACTTCCATTATTTTTGCTTTTTCTCAAATGTTTCATTTCCTCTGGAATCCTTCATACACCTTTAAAGAATTGCATTTGCATGAAGTCACAGATTAATTTGGGGGGAGTGATGAGCCCATCCTACTGTATGCCACCTTTCTGTCCCTCCACAGGTCGCAAACTATTTGTCCAGGCTAGCTTCAAACCACAATTCTCCTGATCTCTGTCTCCTGAATAGCTAGGATTACAGGTGTGAGCCACCAGCGCCTGGCTGTGTTTACTTATTGAACAAGGTGCCTAGAGAAGTGTGACTGACCCTGGGGTGAAGCCTGATGGGCAGGCCTGTGGTGATAAGGCTGGGTGCTTACGGCAGGTGCTGTGGTGGTAAGGGCAGCTTTCCTGACCTGAGTCAGCTTTGGCCTTAGACTCAGCAGATGAACAAGGACTCAGATCCCAGAACTCAGCCTGTTCAAGGTGCAGGTAGGTACGGACAAAAGCCCAGGAGGAAAAGGCCATGGTGACCATGGACTCAGCCACCATTCTGTTCTCTGGGCCCCAGTGTCTTGGTCTGTGCACAGCCTCCTTCCCAGGAAGATGAGCCAGCCCAAGGAGAGCCATCTTGCAAATGTCAAGCCATGGAAAGACACCAAGAGATAGTAAGTCACCACACCAGTAAATCCAAACATTGGCCTGGACCAAGGGCCCAGCCACACTGTGCAATGGCCACACAGAGGAGGGGCAGCTCAGCCTATGGACAGCATTCTAGGCTGTAATGTCCACATTTGGTAGCACAGCATGAGAGCCACAGGGGTAGCTCTCAGGGGCTCTGTGCCCAAAGCCGAGAGGCCACACCAGCAGCAAAAGTCCCTGGATGGACAGAGAAGTACAGCCACACCAGGGGCCAGCACTGGAGCTAGTTAAGTGCACATATGCCCTGGGGTTCCCATACCCTCTTTCCCTGCCCAGCCCTCCAGGAAGGAGGATCAAGGAAATACCCAGCAGAGGGGTGCAGTGC
This sequence comes from Castor canadensis, assembly GCF_047511655.1. Classification (NCBI taxonomy): domain Eukaryota; kingdom Metazoa; phylum Chordata; class Mammalia; order Rodentia; family Castoridae; genus Castor; species Castor canadensis. The sequence continues at coordinate 105,122,784 of NC_133387.1, forward strand.
CCGGCAGCACGTCCTACCCCTGCCCCATGGCTCACACTCACTTGGCACAGGAGGTGCCCTTCTGGGAAGAGGCCTTCCTGGTGGACCCCTCCCTCATCAGGGTGCCCTACATTCTCTGCAAAGAGCAAGCAGATTATTCTTGTAGAAAGTTCAGAAAACTATCAAAAAAAAAGCACTGAGAAGCCAGGTGCTGGTGGCTCACACCTGTAATCTAGTTACTCAAGAGGCAGAAATCAGGAGGATCACAGTTTGAAGCCAGCCCAGGCAAATAATTCGAGTCCCTATCTCTTGAACATAAAACAGGACTAGTGGAATGGCTCAAGGTGCAGCCCCTAAGTTCAAACTCCAGTACTGAAAAAAAAAAAGCACCAGGAGAGAAATGTCACCCTCTGAGGAAGTCCCACCCCAGGGCTTCCTCTCCACCTCCTGTTTTCTTTGTACGAATTTGGAACCTGTCATTTCCTTTGTCCCTGAAGGGCCCACACACACATTTGTTAAAGATCCTATTTCTTCCTTCTTTCATTCTTATAAAATAAACATGTCTTACTTTTTAAATGAGGAAGAAAGTCAACCTCACAGGGAACTTTTTTTTAACTTAAAACCATAACCCCTTTCATGCTTAGCCATGCACTGGGGCATATTGGTGCATACCTGTAATCCCAACACTTGGAGGTGTGGCTCAAGCAGTAGAGCACTTGCTTTGCAAGTGCAAAAGCCCTGAGTTCAAGCCCAAGAAAAAGGAGAAAGAAAGAGAGAGAGAAAGAGAGAGGGAGGGAGGAAAACTACAAGCCAGGCACTGGTGGCTCACGCCTGTAATCCTAGCCACTCAGGAGGCAGAGATCAGGAGGATCATGGTTTGAAGCCAACCCAGGCAAATAGTTCGTGAGACCCTCTTGAAAAAATCCAATACAAAAAGAAAGGAGGGGGGCTGGTGGAGTGGCTCAGGTAATAGAGAGCCTGCCTAGCAATTGTGAGACCCTGAGTTCAGTCCCCAATACTGCCAAAAATAAATACATAAATAAAACTATGTATGCCCCAATTGGGGCATTGCACCTCTGTGCTTGGGCCTTTCCTATCCATGTGTCCAAGGAGGAAGTACCTTAGCCCAGCTGGGTCATTGCCAGCCAACCCCTCCCCAGAGTCTTCCTCCTGCTGGTCCTTTAAATGCACCCCAGGAACTCAGGCTGCCATCCATCACCTGCCTGCCCCCACTGCCACTGCCACCATGCGCTGTCTCCTAGCTCTCACTCTGCTCACCCTGGCAGTGGCCTTGGCACAGGACCAAGACTTCACCTCAGGTAGGCCCAGCCTTCTGCCTCACTCCAAGATAGGCGCAGAAGGGTCCCAATTGAGCTCTGCTCCTGACGCATCCTGAGGCACTCTGGGCCCTCCTAGTTTGGTGAGGGAACAAGGAAGAGAGGGACAAAGGGGCTCACCTCAGGGAGGGGCTCAGGCATGGTAGGGAAGCAGGAACCCACAAGGTGGTTTCCTCAAGACACAGGGCCAAGGCCATGGCCCCTGGATGAGAAGTGTCTAGGCTGGACTGGGCACTGGTGGCTCACACCTGTAATCCTAGCTATTCAGGAGGCAAAGATCAAGAGGATAGTGGTTGAAGCCAGCCCTGAGCATATAGTTCTTGAGATCCTATCTAGAAAAAAAACCCGTAATAAAAAAGGGCTGGCAAAGTGGTTCAAGGTGTAGATCCAGAGTTCAAACCCCAGTACTGCCAAAAATTAAAAAGAAAAAAGTGTCCAGGCTGAGATGGGATAATGGGCAGGAAGGTTGCCCCCTGGCCCTGGTCACTTTGGGTCAAGCCCCTAACTTTCCACCTTAAACAGTGGGCCAGTGACTTGCTTCCTAATTTTTACAGCTGACTTCTTATGCCTCTGTCAGCTGTATTACACTCTGGTAGATTTTTCCTCCCTCAAAGAAATAGCATCTTAGGGCCATGTATGGCAACTCACACCTGTGTTCCCAACTACTTGGGAAGTGGAGTCCTGGAGGTTCACAATTCATGGCCAGCCCAGATAAAGTTAGTGAGATCCTGTCTCAAGAAACAAGCTGGGTGTGGAGGTACAAGCCTGTAATCCCAGCTATAGAGGTAGACAGATCATATTCAGAGGCTGCCTATACAAAAAAAAAAAAAAAGCACAAGACCTTATCTGAAATAAAACCTAAAGCAAAAAGGACTCAAGTGGTAGAGCACCTGCCTAGCAAGTATAAGGCTCTGAGTTCAAACCCCACTACCCCCCCCACCAAAAAAAAAAGAAAGAAGTGGCACCGTGGCTGTTGGGGGCTGTGCTCCCAGTCTGTGTCTCTTGCCTTCTCCTGAGACGAGGACAGGGTCTGGGTCCTCATTTACCTGCCTGTCTTCTGTGCAGCTCAGTTCATGTGTCCTGAGCTCAACCCTGCTGACGAGCTGCCCTGTACCCAGCCCTGCCTCACAAGCCAGGACTGTGTCGGGGACACCATGTGCTGCCCCAGCGCCTGCGGCCACTCCTGCAAAATCCCCACCAAAGGTACCACCCTGCTCAGCTCGGGGGGAGGTTCCAGTATTGCCAAGGCTCTGCCTGGAATGATGTACCTCTACCAGCCCCCTGAGGTCCTGAGGTCTCTGAGCCAGATCACAATGGGGGTTTTCAGGCACCAGGGTCCATTGAGCTGGGCCCACCAAGGCTGAGAGCATGAAGGGGTTTGGGGTGATAAATGAAGGGCTGACCCATTTCTCCCCACTAGTTGTCCATAAGGCTGGGGTCTGTCCCTGGGAGCCCAAACCCCAAAACCTTGAGCTGTGTGCTGAGCAGAACCAGTGCTCTGAGGATGCCGACTGTGATGGTGACAACAAATGCTGCTTCAGTCAGTGTGCCATGAGGTGTCTGAGACCCAACCGAGGTATGACATCCCAAGACCCTCCCATGAGCTCCCTTCCTCCCTTGACCTCCTTCTGGCCAGTGCCTCACCCTTCAGCAGGCCCCGGGGTAAGCACAAGGCAGGAACTGGCCCAAGCTCAGGTCCCAGAGCTCAGAGGTGGCTCTTTGCCAAGCCAGCTGTGCCATCTGTAGGCTTCCCTGGGCACTTGATGTGGATTCCTTGGGCCAGGAATGGGTGTCTGTGAGCAGGAGGCTTGGGGAAGTACAGAGACGGACCCAGCAGCTGGTGTTGGACTTGGCCTTTGTGCCAGCCTGGGCCTTTGTCACTTAACCTGTCGGGGAGCACTGATGTGCTCCAAGTCAGGAACTGAGCAAGATTTGGATTCAGGCCTAACTGTCCATGTCCACGTGTGACCTGGCTAGTGCCCTACAGATGAGGATGGTCTCACCCACCTGCCAGCTGGCTTGCTCACCTGCACAGCCAGCAAAGTGCCCACCCACCAGGTCCCCCACCTGACGGTGTGAGCATGTGAATCAAGGACAGAGGTGACCGTCTCTCCTCATCCCCACCCATGTTCCCCTACAGAGAACCTTGCTCCGTAAGCAGCCTGCCCTGGGGTCCCGACTGCCAGGAGTGACCAGCAGAGTCCGCTCAACACCAGTCTTCTCTCCTGGATCCAGAATGCATAGTGCCCCCTATCTGCTGCTAATAAAAAAAAATGTACTTGCCTTTATGTCTCTGTCTGTCTGTCTGTCCTAGGCTCCTAAATGGGGGACAAAACAAATGCAGGTCTACCCCTGGGAGCTGTGTAGAAGTAAGGGATTCCCCGTGGTGAGACCATGTGTGGGAGGGCAGGGAACCCGGCCAGGCTCAGTGGCCAGGAGCCAAATTCAACCGAGACTGTGGGGCCCTGGTGGATCTCTGGGCTGAGAGAGGCCTTCCTACCTGGTTCCAGGGATATCATCTAGGTCTTCTGCCTCTGACCCCTCCAAGTCTTTTTTTTTTTTTTCGTTTTTGCAGTACTGGCGCTTGAACTCGGGGCCTAAACCTTGAGCTACTCCACCAGCCCTTTTTTGTGAAGGATTTTTCAAGATAAGGTCTCGAACAACTACTTGCTTCGAACCATGATCCACCTGATTTCTGCCTCCTGGGTAGCTGGGATTACAGGTGTGAGCCATTGGCAGCCAGCTACCAATCCTTTTCAATGACGGATTTTGTCCAAGATAGGGCCTCACAAACTATTTGCCCAGACTGGCTTCAAACCATGATCCTCCTGATCTCTGCCTCCTGAGTAGCTAGGATTACAGGTGTGAGCCACCAGAACCTGGCCCCTTCCAAGTCTTGACCAACCCAGCATGGGACAGGGCAGGAGCTGAGCCTGTGGGGGCTCTGGAGCCCACAGGTTGCTGGGGCCTCAGTCAGTCTGGCCACATGGAGAGGGCGAGGCCTGGTTAGCAGATATGCAAAGAGTGAGACCAGGCCAGGCACTGGTGGCTCACGCCTATAATCCTAACTACTTGGGAGGCTGAGATCGGGAGGTGGTTCGAGGCCAGCCCAGGCAAATAGTTCACAAGACCCCCGTCTCCAAAATAACCAGAGCAAAATGGACTGGAGGTCCAAGCATGAAGCCATGAGTTCAAACCTTAGTCCCACCAAAGAAATGAGAGGGAGAGAGAGAATGAGAACAGGTACAGAGCACACACAGACACCACCCTCATTCCATGCACGGTGCAATCTCCAGCAAAACTTGTGATGCCACTCTAACACCAACTGAGTGTTCTACAGCTCATGCCACCCCTGACACTGGTGGCCCAGGTTCACCTCAGACCCCACAAGTTAGGGGTCGTCCCACAAGCCTGCTCCTATCTCAGATGTAAGCCTCATGTCCTGCGAACTCCTGCACTTCCCAGTCACTTGGCTATCTATGTAGTTCCAGGTTGCCATGATACATACTCAAGTGACTCACAGAAGTCACTCACACTTGACATATGACTACACTGTTATCATAAAGGACACCAATCAGGAGCAACCAGAGAAGGAGTCTAGGGTCCAGCAGGACCAGGTGAAGGGTGGACCCCAGGGGAGGGGTGCAGATAGATATTTGTAATCACACCACTATGTGCACCCTGGTGTTTGCCATCTACAGTCTCCGTGGTAGCACCCTTCTGCATCAGTCCAGCCTCTAGCTTCTAGCACGAAGTTCCTAAAATCCACCTGGCAATGGAGGTGGCCCCTGAGTTTGTTGACTGGCTTTGCCCAGAGGAGAAACAAACCTCAGATGCCTAAGACAACAGGTTATTTAGCAACTTGAAGTGATACCCCTTCTCCCCTGGAAATTAGGTGCCCAACCTCCTACGGAATGGACAACAGGAACATTAAGATCCTTGATGCTTGCATTTCAAAGAGATGGCACCAAGGCTTTTAGAAAGATGCTACTGGATGAATGGCTTAAGAAAAAAATATTATATATATGCATATGGGTGTATAATAAAATATGTGTCCAATAAAACTCCATTGTGTGTGTGTCACACACACACATAGATACAACGGAGTTTTATTCAACCACAAAGAATGAAATTTTCTGTTTGCAGGTAAATGGATGGAACATCAACTTAAATGAAGTTAGCCAGGTCAGAAATGTTTTCTCTCATATGTGGAATACAGACCTAACACAAATACAGCAATATTATGAAAAACATGCTAAGGGGAGGTCACATAGGAGAGAGGGAGGATAAAAGAAGGCAGTTAAGAAGGTGAATGTGGTTGATGTACTTTCTAGACAAGAATGAATATAGAATTTTTAAACCTGTTGAAATCACCTAAGAAGAGGCTAAAGTAGAAAGAAGAAAAATAAATGAACCAATTCAGGTTCTAATCCATATATATATGGAAAGGTCACAAGGAAACTCCCTGTGTAGCTATCTTAAACAAACAAAAAAGTCTTTTTTCAAAAAATAAAGGATAGGAAGATAAAACAGGTCCTGCCTGGGGTTGGCACCAGTGGGAGGGGGAGGATATAAGGAAAGGGTGTAGGAGGAGAATATGGTGGGAATATTACGTCTCATGTATGAAAATGGAAAAATGAGACCTGCTGAAACTGTTCCAGGAATGGAGGGAGGAGGGATAAAGGAGAATGATGGAGGGGGTGAATTCAACTAAGATATAGTGTAAGAACTTTTGTAAATGTCACAGTATACAACTATAATAATAAAGACACTACTGAGTCATACATCTGACAAAAGGCCTATTGAGTCTCCAAAAAGGCTGACTACATCTCAAAGAAAGGAAGCACACCAGACACACGCTCTGAGGGATGGGAGAACTCGAGTCCCTTTCACCAGGGACACTGCCTCTGATTTTTGGCTTGTTTTGTCCTTACAGACTCACACCCTACTCAAGTTCCACTTCCTGCCAACTGGGGGCCCAGGGGCCCTCTGGTTGGTGTTTTTCCTTTGGATCTGTATGCCTCTGCCCCACTAGGAAGGATGGATGAATGTCCCCAAGCAGGGGACGGATGCCAATAGGTAGAGACCAGGTCATGCCCATTCTTGGGCTCCTTCCATCAGAGCTGGGGGCCTCGGGATGGATATGCCCATCTTAAGGCACCAGGACTTAGGTGTCAGGAACAGCACGTTGTAGCTTTGATCTCTGTACTGGAATTTGCCAGAGGACCCATCGGGTTTTGCTGTGCCTGGCCAGCCCACCCACAGAGGGGGATGTGGCTCTGCCGGTCACTTAAGGCCACTGGCATGAGGATATTGGCTGTGTGGGAGTTGTCACCTGGCCAGTCCCGGTGATTCCAGGAACTGCAACTGGGAGTGGGCCTCGAAGCTCTGTGGAACCTCAGAGCTCAGGTGCTCTGTCTTCAAGGCTCCAACCCTCATGGGCTACATGGAGCCCCTCTGCCACCCACCCTCTACCTGGAAGAAACATGGCTGGAGCTGCTCTTTGATTTAAGCCTGTGCCTTCTGAGTTGAAGCCCCATCTGGCTCACCCGCTCAGCACAAATGGTATAGAGATGACTCCTACCAGCAGGCTGGATAGGATGAAGGTCACCCCAAGATATGGTCAACCTGCTTCCATCCTTGCTGTGGGGAAAAGGCCCTTTTCAGATCTTGCAAGGAAGGGAAATGGGCTATTCATACTGAACCCCAGGGGCCCACATACACAGGGAACTCTCAATCCCGGAGAGCATGTAACCCAAGCTCACAGGTTACATGACCTTGTGAAATCACCTTCTGAAGTGATGGAAACACCTGTCCATCCCTTACCCAGTCAGTGAACACAGACAGAAGGTGTTTTGTTTGTTTTGGTTTCAGACAGGATCCCACTATGTAGCTCAGGCTGGCCTTGAACTCATGTCTCCTGCCTCAGCTCACCAAGCGCTGGGGTCACAGGCCTGTACTACCATGCTTGCAGGAAGCCACTCTGTGAACTGATGCATGAGCAATACATAGGCCTTCTCTGGGCGTGGCACATAGAGAGATCAGGCTGTGTCAGGCTGCTGGCCTTGGGGCACACAGGTCTTCCAGAGAAATAGCACCCCAGAGCCATGTGCAGGATAAGAAGGGGTCCCCAAAGAGCTGTGTGAAGGCTCTCCCAAAACAGTGTTCCAAAGCTGTGTACAGAAAAAAATTCTCCCCCAAGTGAGAGCTCCCCAGAGCCACGAGCAGGAGGCTACAATTTGGGTGTGGTTGGTCCACCGTGGTTCTGTGTTAGAGGCCTGATCTCCAGGACTGAAGTACTTTAAGAAATAGGTGCAGGGGGTGTCTGGTGAGAGGTAATTAGAGTCTGAGGCACCACCCCTGGAAGGGATTAACTTTCTTTGCACCATTCCTCCATTCTCACACACACTTCCACTACTGTGACGCCATCTTCACCACCACTGAATGCCAGCACCAGGCTCTCCTTTTGAGACAGGGTCTCCCTATATAGCTCAGGCTGGCCTTGAACTCAAGATCCTCATGCCACAGTCTCCAAGTGCTGGGATCATAGGTGTGCACCAGCACACTCAGCAACTTTTCACTTTTTTTTTTTTTGTGGCAGTGGGGTTTGAACTCAGGGCCTCATGCTTGTTAAGCAGGTGCTCTACCAGTTGAGCCACTCCATCAAGCATCTTTGAAAGCACAAGTTTTTAATTTTGAAGAAGTCCAACTTATCTAATTTTTTTCTTTTGTCATTTTGCTTTTGGTATCCTAAGAAACCATTACCTAATCCAAGGTCATGAAACTTTACTCTTATGTTTCCTTTTAAGAGTTTGATAGCTTTGCACTGACAGCTCTGATCCAATTTGAGTTAATATACAGTGGGAGAATCTTAGTCAATGCAACAAGTTGAACCATGGTAAGCCAAGCATCATGGTGTAAACCTATAGTCTGAGCTACTTGGACTGCTAAGGCAGGAGGATCTCAAGTTGGAGGCCAGCTTGGGCAACACAGCCATACCTGTCTTTTTTTTTTTTTTTTTTTGTGGTACTGGGGTTTGAACCAAGGACCTATACCTTGAGCCACTCTACTAGCCCATTTTTGTGATTTTTTTTTTTTTTCAAAATAAAGTGTCTCACCAACTATTTGCCCCAGCTGGTTTCAAACCATGATCCTCCTGATTTCTGCCTCCTGGGTAGCTAGGATTACAACTGTAAGCCACCAACGCCTGGCTGACCCTGTCTCTTCTTAAACTACACTTGATTCTAGCCAAAAGGCCAGGAAGCGAGGCCCTGTCTCTTATAAATAAAAATTTAGCCAGGCTCCAGTGGCTCACACCTGTAACCCTCACTCAGGACACAGAGATCAGGAGGATCAACATTTGAGGTCAGTCCGGGGAAACAGTTTTCGAGACCCATCACAAAAAAGGGTTGGTGGAGTGGCTCAAGGTGTAGGCCCTGAGTTCAAGCATCAGTACTGAAAATAAATAAATAAACAAACAAAATTGTAAAAGAGGGCTGGAGGTGTGACTCAAGTGGTAGAGCACCTGCCTAGCAAGCACAAGGGCCTGAGTTCAAAACCTGGTACTACCAAAAAAAATTTTTTTAGGAAATAGTAAGAAGATCAAAGTACATTACACACATACAAAGACAACATAATAAAATCCACCAAACGCTGTTTTTTGGGATTTTGGGGTTTGAACTCAGTGCTTTGCATTTGCAAAGCAGGCAGTCTACCGCTTGAGCCTCACATCTAGTCCATTGTGGTCTGGTTATTTTTGGAGATAGGGCCTCTCAAACTATCTCCCCAGGGCTCAAACCTCAATCCTCCTGATCTCAGCCTCCCAAGAAGCTGGGATTACATCCCGGAGCTACCGGTACCCTGTGACCAAATGCTGTTTTAAGAAAAGAAATATAACAGTTGGGTTTGAACTTGTTCAAAGTACACAGCATAAATCTGTAGCATTATCACAATGAAATCCCCTTATACTACTAATGTGTTCTAATAAACAAGTTTTTTTTTAAGAAATTATTAATTCCTTGCAACATAAAGTGCAGTACAGGAAGATGAATCAAGTTCACACGTAGACTTCAGATATGTTTTGTTTTGCCTATTCCACAATTTGTTTGTCTGATATTTTCTCGAGACAGGGTCTCGCTATGTAGCCCAGGCTGGCCTCGAACTGGCGATCCTCCTACCGCAGCCTCCGCAGTGCTGGGATTACAGACGTGCACCACCACACCGGGTCTGGACTCCTGTTGCTGTTGTCAGGTGTGGACAAATTTCCTCGGAGGATCTCCAGCTGGGGCTGTCACCAGCTCTCTGGCATTCTCATCCCCTAGAGTCCCCAGCGTCGCCCATCCCCTAGAGTCCCCAGCGTCGCCCAACCCACCCCATAATCACACCGCCCTCGAGCTCTCCTACCGTTCCTACGATAGACCCACATGGACGGGCATCACCGACTGACAACAGAGGTCGTCTCCCGAACTCCGTACAAGTATGAGGACCAGACAGAGGGACCCCAAGCCTCCCAGCCGTCTTTATTTCCGCTAAATTTTCTTCTTCAGGGTCCCCTAATCCGTCGGTCACTGCAAGTCCCTGGGTTGCATCTGCCCTCAACAAATATGGCGCTGACCCAGAACCGGGTGGTGGGCGTGGCTTCCGGTCAGGCGGTGCGCGGCGCCCTCGCTTCCGATGGCGCTCTGATTACGTAGGTCAACGCGACGCGCCGCGTGGTTCCGCGGACAGTGCGGGCGGATGGAGGTCAGTGTGGCCGCTTGCGGTGTACATCCCGTGCCGCGGGGAAAACGGGCCACTTAGCGTGAGTATCAGGGCACGAAGGTGTGACTGGGAAGGGGAAGAGGGCGGTAGGGGATAGGGGAGGGCGTTGTACGCGGCGGGCCGGGGCGAGGGGTCAGAGGGGGGCCGCTGAACGCAACCGGCTCTGACTGCTGCCTCTTAAGCGCCAGCGCCCCGCTCCCGCCCCCCGCCTCAGCCAGTGTGCACGCGTCTCCACGTCCCGCCAGGTCCATGCGGCCCGGTCTGGAAAGCGCTGGCTCTTGCTGTCACAGCGAGTTCGGTTCTTGCTCTCTGCAAACTTCCGGGTCGACATTTGCCTAACTCCAAGGCCGGCCTCTGAACTTGACTTATTTGAACTTCTCTTAGAGCTGTCCTAAAATAGGAAAGATTGGGCTGGGGATGTGGTTCAGAGGTAGAGCGCCTGCCTGGTACGCACAAGGCCCTGGATTCAGTCCGCTCCGAAAAAAACTTTTTAAAAAGAAAAAAAAAGAGGAAAAGATTTCCAGCGCTTTGTCACTGTGCCTAGGTTCAGGAAATGAGAGATGATGCTGGGCTTGGGCATGTCCCTTCTCTCTGAGCCTGTTTTGTGTTTTGTTTGGTTTGGTTTGGTTTTTTCCCGTTATGTGGAGTTTAACTTTTTTCTTTGGGTGGGACTGAGGTTTGATCTTAGGGCTTCACACTTGAAAAGCAGGCGCTCTACCACTTGAGCCACACCTCCAGCCCATTTTGCTTAAGTTATTTTGGAGACGTGGGCTCAAACTGTTTGCCCAGGCTGGCCTTGAACCTAAATCTTCCTGATCTGAACCTCCTAAGTAGTTAGGATTACAGGTGTGAGCGTGACCTGCCAGGCGCTGAACTAAACTAACCTTTTTACAGCGGTAATCTGCTCACATGGCAGTAAGATATATGTGTCATATACTAAATTTACAGAAGTACAAGAAATTTAAAAGTGCTTTCTACTTTGGCCTAAGCCAGTCTCCATCACTTGTCTGGTGCGGGTCATTTAATCATTTTAGAGGGCAAGACTAGCAGATGAAATTGTTAAAAACAACAGCATAGAGGTCGGGTGCCAGTGGCTCACACCTGTAATCCTAGCTACTTGGGAGGATTGAGGTTCAAGACTAGCCCAGGAAAATAGTTCATGAGACCCCATCTCCAAAATAACCAGAGCAAAATGAACTGGAGTTGTGGCTCAAGTAGTAGAGCACCTGCTTTGCAAGCGCAAAGCCCTGAGTTCAAACCCTAGACCCACCTACAAAAAAAAAAAAAGAGCTACTGCATAGAAATACATGACATGTTTGTAAAGTAGGTGACATTTTGTGGGGCCCTATAATTCAGTGGTGGGGCAGCAAGCCTGCAAAGTGGGATGGAATGTAAAGCCTGATTAGAAGAGGACTGTGTCTTGGGAAGGGAGAGGAGATGAACTGGGAAGATGATTCTAGCCCCTATAACCTTATTTTGATTGATTCAGGAATTTGGGGGTGGTACTGGGTTTTTTTTTCAAGTAGTTTGCTGATGTAGTCTACCTTGGTTTGGGGAAACTCACTCCTATATTATATGTACTGTGTTAAAATATTTCCACAGAAACTTTAGAAGTATGAGTTGTGCATCCTGGGTTTCCCAGGATCATCTGATTTAGAATAACCTGTCATGTTGTCTCTAAGTCAGTAATTCTTAAACCTGGGTACCCTTGAAATTTAAAAAAAAAAAACCAATTAGGTGCCATAGTTCAAGCCTGGAATCCTAGCTCTGGGAGGTGGAGGGGGTGGAGATCGGGAGGATCACAGTTTGAGGGAAGGGTGAGGAGTTAGCAAGACTCCCATTTCAACTATTGACTGTGTTGGTGCATGCCTGTTATCTCAGCTGCACAAATAGGAGGATTGCTGTCCATGCAAGCTAGGCAAAAAGCAAGACCCCATATGAAAACCAGCATAAAGGGCTGGTGGAGTCACTCAAGTGGTACAGTGCCTGCCTAGCAACTACAAGGCCCTGAGTGCAACCTCCCAGTACTGCCAAAATAATAGCAAAAATAGTCATAAAAATCAAATGCTGTGCAAGCCTTCCATGCATAGATGCCTGCTGGGGCTGCAGACCTCCCACAGCAGGGCGCTTCGAGTTTTGATGTTTAGTGGCAGCATTGTGTACTGAAACAAAAGATCCCTGAGAAGTTTTGCTTCAGAAAATACTGCCTCAGGGACTTTCAAAAAGGGGAAAGGTTGAGGTTGGTTTAAAGGTTGGCTGTGACTTTGTGTCATTCCTCATGGTTTTTTTCCAGTTTGTGGATTAGGAGGTACCCTCTCATGTCCCTCTCTTTTTTTCTCCTCAGGGCTTTAGGGTTGCTTGCTAGGAGCATACCTCCCTGCTCCTGCGGGCCAACATGGCAGCCCGCCTGGTGAAGCGATGCATGTGCCTGTGGCAAGAAGCTACTCGCCTGGTCCCTGCTGTGGCTCCAGTTGGCCAACTGAGACTTGCTGGAGTGCCCCATAAGACTGTGACCTTTTCAGCCACTTCCCACAGTTCCCACTCCCCAGGTTCCTTGACAGAGCTAGTAGAGAGGGAGCAGGTCTTTACTCCTTACCCAGAGAAACAAGAGCTGGACGACCTCATCGAGAAGGCCGCTGGGCCAGAGGAGCTCCTGGAGCTACTGCATGGTGGTCACAGCCTGCATCACAACCACGCAGCCCTCATACTCATCAGGCTCTCTCGCCTGCTGTCTGATAAGCCAAGAGAAAAGGCCCTGCTCGTGCAGGATGCCCGCTTCCAGCAACTTCTCCATTTGGTCAACAGCCAGGTAGGTGAGAAGAGAATAGCCAAAGTCACCAGCTGTGAGCAGGGACCCCCACTGTCTTCTGCCTTTTCTAAGTCCTTTCATGTGCTTCTCCATTTGTCCTTATGGAAGCCCCTTTAGGTAAATACTGCTGCCCTCACCTTACAGGCAACCAAAACACTGACGTACAAGAGATGAGACTGGTTTTAGGGGGTGGTACTAGGGCAGGGTTGAACTCAGGGTCTTGTGCTTGCCAGGCATTCGCTGTACCACTTGAGCCACACCCAAGCCCAAGCCTGGTTCTCTCAGTTCCTTCAGTGCTTTCCCACCAAACCCCTCAGGACCTGGCTGCCATTTAGGCACCGCTCTTGAAGCTGGAGCCGATGCATTGTGACCAGTGGCGGGTCCCTGGAGCTTCAGTTGCGAGTGGGTGTAATCTCACTATGTTCTCGCACATTCAGCATCTCAAAGAATGTGTGGGAGAAGAGAAAAGGCCTGTTTGTGGCTCTGGAGGGCAGCACTCAGCTCAGAAGCAAGTTCCTTCCCAGTGTAAGGAAAGACCCTTTCACTCGGTGCTTCTCTGGGCTCTGGCAAAAGGAAATATAGCTCCTGCCCTGGCCAAACTAGCCTCGGTCCTAATCTGTGTTGGAAGAGAGGTGCCCAGGTATAGGAACATTGGTCCCAGTTGTCAGGTGTAATGAGAAAGGGGTTGTACTTAGTGAGTGTTTTTTAAGCTGCAGGTTTTACAGTCTCTAATGGGACATTTTTGTTTTTAATGAGGTACAGCAGTATTAAAAGTACACATATTAAGGGGAACTTTTGTTAAGTATGGACACTTCTGACACTGGAGGTACTGGAGTCAGGTGCACATTCATTTCTTGCTAAGCATATACTTCATACAGTGAGCTTAATAGGCTCTTCTTGTCCTCTGAGGCTGTAATTCTAGTTCCTATTGTTGAATGTTTTATGCACAATTGAATCAAGTCTTAGGATACAAGAGTAAACATGGGGATGTAAGGCAGTAGCAATGGCAGCAGCCTCTGCAGTGTAAATGGTGAAGGGCCTTTCTTCCCAAGGGTTTTCCTGCTGTCCAGGAAACGAAGCCTAAGCAGCTTCTCTGTTCCCAGCTCACCCCCTGTGGTGCAGAGGACATACTTAGTTCACCATCCACTGTCTTCAGCTCAGGGTGAGGTCTGAGCCAGGTTGACTTTGTGGCCACTCATGGAGACACTGCACAGACGAGTTGGCCTCTTCAGAAAAGAGGCAGCCTTGGCAGCAGGAGGACTGGGGTGCAGGTCCTGGAACATAGTTGCTTCAAAACTTGGACCTGTGTGTGCCATGAGCCTAGTGACAGAATCTTGCAAGTTGTTGGCTTTTCGTATTGGGAGTATGGAGAAGGTTCTATGGCACTGCAAGAGCCTGCTAGGGCTCTTGGGGTCTTCCCAAGAGACCTTGGCATTTGGGGGCAGGCAGGGTTCAGAGGTGCCAGGGATGTTTGTATTCAGGTGTCAAAAGGTTTCCTAGAGGCTCCTGGCTTGGGTCACATGCCACTGGGGGGTGGGGGAGCAGCATTGTACTTGGACCCTGTCTCTGGTCTGCAGGACACCATTTTTTTTTTTCTGTTTATTGTAATAGTCACGTTCCTAAGAAACCTCACATCACCAGAGACTTACAGTTGTTTTGTTGGAGAAAAGTTGAGGTTAGCAGGTGTTTTCCCAAAGAAAAGTCAGGATTTTAATAGCTAAAACTTTGCCATTGCAAGTTAAAGTAATGAGCTGGTGAGACAACAGGCCTTAGACAGCCTCAGTGCCTCCACCTGTGCTGGGGGTCACCCTAGAGTCCCTTCCCCCTGCGGTCTAGACTTGCTCTTGCTTTGCTGAGGCTCAGGTGTGTGTACTGCACAGCTGTGCTGGGGCCACATGACAGGGTGTGGTCTCTGTTAAATGAGCTAGATCAGTCTGTGTTAGAGGATTTTTCTTAGCGGTCAGAGTTCTTACTTGCAAGCGATAGCAGCTGTCCTGGCCATCTTGAGCAAAACACTGGATTCATGGGAGTGAAGTGGGGTTCATAGAGGCGGCGGCAGCTCAGGCACATGATTAACAGGGACCACATGTGACCCTGCCTTTGTCTTTTTCTATTCAGATAACCTCAGTCTGGCATGGGACCCTTGTGAAACTGCTGAGGAGCCTGTACACACTGGCGCTCCCCAAGACCTCCAAGGAACTGCAGTCAGTGGAGCAGGAGGTTCGCTGGCGCCTGCGGAGGCTCAGGTACAAGCACTTGGCCCTCCTGGCCGAGTCCTGTGCCTCCATGCAGGAGCAGCACTCCCAGGAACTGCTGGCTGAGCTGCTGGTGCACCTGGAGAGGCGCTGGACAGAGATTGAAGACGGCCGCACAGTGGTGGCTGTCATGATGAAGGCAGGGCACCTCTCAGAGCCACTGATGAACCGCCTGGAAGATAAGGTATGGGTTTGAGAACAGGCAGCACCAAGACAGGAGCCCTGGAAGTTTCTGTCCAGAATCTTAGGCATCACACACAGAGGGACCAGAAGGCTCCGAGGGGAAGCAAGTGATGACTCTGGCCACATTAGTCCAGTACCACCTGCCCACTTGCTCCTAACACAGCTATTTTCCTCAGTTACACCTGTTTTCCTCCTGAGTCTGCCACCTAGGAGCTGGGGGTATAGCTCAGTGGTTGAGCACTTGCCCAGTATGTACAAGGCCCTGCACTGCAAGAAAACTAATGCTGTCACTTACATGATCTTGAGAAGTAGGTGTGACAGGCAGCTTCTAGACTTGGACAGCCCCTGCTTCTAGCTAGAACCCTCCTGGAGGTGCTGTGTCCTGTCCCCCTCCATCCCTTAGTACTGTCCCTGCAGTCAAGTCAAATTCAGCCCCTGTCCTGTCGTGGTGGGGGCTGGCCTAGATGGCTGCCATAGCAAGCTCTGCTGCTCATGGGCCTTGGGTCCCCTGCTCTGGGACCTGGGGATAAGTTTGGCTGCAGACACCATATTCTAGGTCCAGGGTTCCTGGGGCAAGTGAGGAGGCAGGTCCTGCACAGAGGGGCCTGTGTGGAGTTAGCTCAGGCCCAGTTGCTGTCTCGCAGGGGCTGCACTGGATGGGACCCCTTCCCCCAGCTTGTCCCCACCACCTCAGGCCATCAAGCTGACCCCTGCACGGCTGTGGTTAACAGTGTCTGGAGCTGGTGGAACAGTTTGGCCCTGACGAGCTGCGGAAGGTGCTGGTGACACTGGCAGCTCAGAGCCGGCGGTCGGTGCCACTTTTGCGGGCCATCTCCTACCACCTGGTACAGAAGCCCTTCCTGCTGACGAAAGGCATGCTCCTGGACCTGGCCTACGCTTATGGTGAGAAGAGGGCACCCGGCTGGGCAGGTGCCTGCAGCTGTGTCAAATTCAGTGTCTGCCCTGTCCATGGCAGGCACTGGCCCAGAAGGCTGCCACAGAAACACTGTGACTCATGGGCCCTGTTCCCTTCACCTGGGCTCAGGGATAAATTTGATCACAGACACTAAGCCTCTAGAGTTCAAGGCAAGGTGGTTTGGGGCCGTGGGTGACTGCTGACCTCTCCAGCTAAGATCTGTGGTCTGCTTTGTCCCAAAGGCAAACTCAGCTTTCACCAAACCCAGGTGTCCCAGCGCCTGGCTGCTGACCTGCTGTCCCTCATACACAGCCTGACACCCAGCGAGGTGGCCCGCTGTGCCAAGTCCTTTGCCTTCCTCAAGTGGCTCAACTTACCCCTGTTTGAAGCCTTTGCCCAGGTGAGCCAGGGCCGGCTCTAGGGCTCTCTGTCCCCAACTCAGAAGGTGGCTGCATAGGTCTGTGGCGGGAACTGTTGCTTTAAACGGGGAAGTGAAGGCAGTCTGAAAAGATTTGCTGGAGGGTGATAAATATTGTTCCTTTCTTTTTCACTTATTTGGAAGGAGGTGTTATGGTTCAGTAGTGGGAAACATACCTGAGACTTGTTTCTTCTGTTCCCAAATGCTGTGTTTCCATTCATCTTGGAGCAGCCATGGGGGGAGGTGCAGTGAAGTCAAGGATCCCTTTGGAATTCTCCCAGCTGCTGGCTGCCCCAGTGGAGTTGCAGGAGGGACATAACTGTCTTCTGTGGCCTGCAGCTGGTCTAAACCAAGCGTGCTGCTTGGACGGAACTTCCACAGCTTCTGTCAGGGAAGCAGCTTCTGGGTTTCTCTCCAGGGGGTGCATCCTACAGCTGTCCCCTGCCACCCAGTCTCCCCTCAGGTTTGGGGCTGGGTGGGAGGACAGCTGCTTGCAGGACACTCATGCTTCCTTTGGTGGCCCAGCACCTCCTGAACAGAGCCCAAGATGCCACCCTGGCTCACGTGTGCAGCATGCTTCTGGCCTTTGCCCGTCTGAACTTCCGTCCAGAACATGAGGATCAGTTCTTCAGCTTGGTATGGGCGCTGGACTGGGTGGAAGAGGGGGAGGGGCCACAGCACCTGGCGTGAGGGAGTGGGGCATACAAAAACTCCATCATGCTGTCCTATGGTGATCCCTCCCTGGGAAGGCCCTGCTCTTAACTTCCCAGTGCTGCTTTTCATGCCTAGTGGGTGCTGAGAGGCCATGGTCCACTGCAGAGACTCCAGGGAGACTTCAGTGCCAAGTGAATGCCCACCAGTTACAGGGGTGGGCATTTAGGAAGAACTGGCACGTCAAGAAGCCACAAACCAGGCACCACTGGGGACTTCTGGTACAATCTTGAGAGTGCCAGTCAGGGATACCACCTCTCAGGTGGTGCTCTGATTCTGTCAGAGGACAGGAATGCCACCTTCCTTATCTCAGTGCCCATGGGTGGGGGAGGGGGAGCATTATTGGAGAAGGGATTTGGGGGCCTTAGGTCCCTGCAAGTGGAGGGGTGAGCGGGGCAAGCCAGCATTTGGTAGTGCTTTTCAGGCATGAGGAGGGAAGGTCCCTTGGACCCTTGGCCTCACCTGGCCAGGGTCCTGCTCATGCTCCCTGGCAACATCCTCTGGCTGCAATGTGACAGGTGTAGAATGGCTGATTAGCTGCAGGCTGTTCTTGGATATCACAATCCCCGGGCACAAGGACAGGGTGTGGGCTTTTTCCACCACACCCTGTCCTTGCCCAGGTGCACGAGCGGCTAGAGCCAGCACTGGAGAGCCTGGAGCCAGCCCTTCAGGTGGACCTGGTGTGGGCACTGTGTGTGCTGCAGCAGGTACGGGAGGCAGAGCTGCAAGCCGTCCTCCACCCTGGATTTCACATGCGATTTCTAGGTGAGACACTCCTTACACACACACACACACACACACACACACACACACACACACACACACACACACACACACACACACACACACACACACCACCCACCCACCCACCCACCACAAAACACACACACACAACACAACCCCAGGGCTGCCAGTTGACCCTTAACTCTGCCTCCCCTGACCCTGACTGACCCTGAGCATGTTCCCGTCCAGACCTCTTCCAACCACCATCTCTTCTCCTCCTGGCTCTCTTCCCACCTGTTCTCTTGCCGTCCTCCAGGACTGTCTCCAAAGGACCAGAGCACCTTCCAGAAGCTGCTCCATATCAACACCACCGCCCAGCTGGAGCACCCTGAATACAAGGGCCCCCTCTTGCCATCCCCAGCTGTGGCCCCCAGTCCCCTCGCCCCTGACAGGAAGGCAACCCCCCTGCAAAAGGACCTACAAGAGGCGCTGAAGGCACTGCTCGGGGGTTCTGACCGGGGCCGGCTCGAGGTGGCCACGCAGTACGGCTGGGTGCTGGGTGAGGGCTCCCTCAGTGGGGAGGTCCTGATTCTGCCTGAGCCTTGATAGTTAAGACCATTCTGATCCTGCCTGCTACACTCTTGCCCACTCCCCCACTCTGTCCATCCTGGGGGTCTCCAAGGGACCATCCTTACAAGTTCTCATCCCGCACCTCCCCCCAGATGCAGAGGTGCTGCTGGACGCTGATGGCCAGTTTCTGCCCCTGAGGAACTTTGTTGCACCTCACCTTGTCCAGCCAGTTGGGAGCCAGCCACTGCCTCCAGGGGCTAAGAGGTAAGTGGCAGGGACCCCCCTGGTTGTGGCCCTGGCAAAGGTCCTGAAGTGTCACTGCTCTTAGGCCATGCACACTGGGCTGTCTTTTCTGCCCTGTCTCTCGGGGCTGAGAGAGCAGACAGACTTTGTCAGCCCTTTTCTCCCACCAGGGTTGCCTTCCTGCGCTGGGAGTTCCCCAACTTCAACAGCCGAAGCAAGGACTTGTTGGGCCACTTTGTCCTTGCCCGGCGTCACATTCTGGCTGCTGGCTTCCTGGTGGTGGATGTGAGTACCTGTTGGGCAGGCAGTCATTCCCTCTCCCCTGTTCCTCTTCTAGCCCCACAGAGGAGCAGGGCATGACCCCTGTGAGTGCGTCTCCCCCGAGCCTCCCATCACAAACCCAGAGGCTGCAGGGCAGCTGCTCTACCTCCCTAGTAAGAAAAGAACTGGCTAGCACCCCGAGGGCTGGGAAACCTTGGCTGAGACCACAGGGCATTAACTGTCCTGAAAACCGTAGAGCTGCATAAGGGTTACATCACGTTTTCTTTTTCTTTTTAATACCCCTGCTGGGCCCTGTGTAGGGTGCAGGACTCCCCCAGCACTGGCAGAGTCAGGGCTTCTCCACTGACTGACTCCATGGGCTCTTCCCTGAGGACTTGGAGGCCAAGGCATGGGTGTGCAGAGCTGTCAGCTCATAAGAGGGTGAGAGGTCAGCGTGCAGGCAGTGGAAGGAGCAGGAAAGGTTCCCCCACCAGTGAGACCCATACCTACCACCTCCAGGTCCCGTACTACGAGTGGCTGGATCTCAAGTCTGAATGGCAGAAGGGGGCCTACCTCAAGGATAAGCTGCGCAAGGTGGTGGCCGAGGAGCTGGCCAAGTGACTGCAGCAGTGTAGGCTGCAGGCAAGTGGTGTTCCCCCCTGAGGAGCACCAGGCAGCTTCCAGGCTTGGTCACCCTCATACCTCCCCATCTGCTTTAGAAGGCAGAGCTCTTTGGGGCTCTGTCCTGTGAGTCCCAACCCCCACCAAAGGACAGTTGTGGCAAGAGCTGTCTTGTGCCTGTCTGTCCCAGCTTTTCCTAGGGACGCTTTCTGTCATGTGCACATCCCTACTCACTTCCCTATTGCCACAGGCTTGTGACAGCCTCTATAGACAAGTGGAGTCCTGCGATTTTAGTCTCCAGGGAAGCGGACCGCGCTCTGAGTACATGGCCAGGTTCTGATCCAGCTGTGGTTACTCAGTCCCATCTTGGAAGGCCCCTTCTTCCTTGTCTCACAACAAGTTAACTGTAGGGTCCCTGATGGCCTCTTGTGGCAGGTGGTGTAGGGCTGCCTAGGCACTTGGAAGGCCCTGGCTCTGGGAGAAGACTCACTCGGCTGACACCAGAGGGTCCAGAGCAGACTGCTACTGTCAAGACCACCATGACCAGAGCCTTGTGCTGCTGTCTCAAAAACTGCTCACATGGGGCTCTGGGCCTGCTCGGTGCACTGCCTCCCAGCCTGAGAGACCACCTCCCCACCCCACCTGCCTCAGAGTCCAGGAGGTGGGGGCAGAGGAAGCTGCTTCCCTCTTACCTGGGCTCAGGCCGAATCTACTCCTCTGCCTGAAGCCTGGCACCCTCCAGTCCCTGCCTAGCACTGGGCCAGGGGCGCAGGGGGCTGGTTACCACAGAGTGGTCCCTAGCCCTGTGGAGGGGACAACGGCTAGTGCCTTCCAGGGGAGGGCAGAGCATTCCAAACAGAAGCAGTTGCCAAGTGCCTGACGTGGTACATGGTGCGGGCAGCACAAAGGCTGAGCTGCTGGGGCCCGCTGGGCTGTTTGCCTCTAAGTGAATAAAGGTTTGTCCTGTTCACCTGGGACCGCTGACTTTTATTTTAAATAACGGGTCACCATGCGGTAAAATATGCAGCACTCTCAATGGTAAAACTGCCCTCAGTGCTAATGGGAGGGCAGGACATTCCCATCACCCACCAGCACCAGTCCCCATTGCTCTTGTCACCCTAGGAATGCATCTAAAGAAATGAGTTCTCAAGACCTTTAATCTAGTGGCATGGCTTTGGCCCCATGTGTACTCAGCCATCTAAACCATCTGCTGCTTCCCAACTTGGGGCCATTCCACATACAAAGTCTGTCCAGACTTGGAAGTTTCACTTACCTGGAATTAATGAGCAGGGTAGGATGATGTCAGGAATTGGAGTGTTCAGTGTCCGTAGCATAGGTGCATTCCTGCCACCAATCCAGTCAGTCCATCTTCACTGCTGCACTTCGTTGCTGCTGCTTTTTCTTCATTTCAGTAAATCTTAGGTGTGTAGGAATGTAGTGGGTTTGGTTTTTTTTTTTTTTTCCTTGTACTGCGGTTTGAACTCAGGGTCTACACCTTGAACCACTCCACTGGCCCTATTTTTGTGAATGGTTTTTTTTGTTTTGCTTTTTTGTGATAGGGTCTTGCAGAACTATTTTGCCAGGGCTGGCTTTGATCCTTGATCCTCGATCCTAATCTCTGCCCCCTGAGTAGGGGTGAGCCACTGATACTCAGAGGGGTGCAGTGGTTTTAAGTTTCATTTCCCTAGTGACTACTGATGCTGGACATCTTTTCACTTCCAATAAATTGATAAACATTTGCCATCCATTCCCTTTTGAAATGTCTTCTCAGTTCCTGAGTTCTAAGGAACTTTTATTAGTGGGTTTGAACTCAGGGCCTCACACTTGCTATGCAGGTACTCCACTTGAGCCACTCCACCAGCCCTTTGTGTGTGTTGGATATTTTTCAAGAACTGGCTTCAAACTGATCCTCCAAATCTGTTTCCCAAGTAACTAGGATTGCAAGTGTGAGCCTGTTTTGAGTGGGGTTTCTTTGTCAAGTTTTGCTTTTTTTTGTTTTCTCCTGTGCTGGGCCTATGTTACATCCCAGCCTAGAGAGTGTGTGGGGGTTTTTTTGTTTATTCTCTCTAGATCTTGATCCTGCGGTAGGTATAACTTGCAAATTTTACCATGTACAGATGAGGTAGAGAACTGTCATGTTTTTGTCCTAAAGTCTTCTGGAACACATCTGAGGTTTTCCTGAACTCTAGTTACTGGTTCTTTGTTTTGTGAGCCATGCTTTTGGGGCCCAGGCTAAGTCCTGAGATTTCTGGTCTTCTCCCAGGGCGGTTGGCAGTGTCACACGTAAGTCTCAGGTCTGTTTAGGGGCACTTGTTCACATGACGTTGGTGAGACTTAAAGACTCCAGGTTTGGTTTTTTGCCCACAGTTGTCCAGTCACTCCAGACTGTTGAAGCAGTCTGTTGCCGCTGACTTGCTTCTGCATTTCTGTAAAGCCAGTTGGGCAGATGTGTGGGAGCCGTTTCTGATCTGTTTTCTGTACATCTCATTCTTTATTACTGTAGCTACAAAATGAGACAAAAGCTGGGCATGGAAGTGTAATCCCAGCACTTGGGCTCAGGCAGGAGGATCACAGGTTGGAGGCTGTGCTGATTTGGGCTACACAGTGAGATGCCATTGGGCATTGAGCTCAGGGCTTCCCTCTTGCTAAGCAGGTGCTCTACCTCTTAAGGCACCCCACCAGCCTGTGAGGTGCCATCTTTAAAAAAATAAAAAGCCTTAATATTGAGCAGGATGAATGAGTCTTACTTCGTTTTAGAAGGTTGTTACAGCCATTGTGTAGTTCCTTTACCCATCCATCAAATTTTTGAGTAAGTTTGTCTACAAAAAGTCTTTGAGAACAGCAATTTGCAATTTTAATAGAAATTGCATTAAATGTATGGCTCATACTGGGGAGTGTCAACTTGAGCTCAGGACCCTGAGCATGCTAAGCAGGTGCCCTGCCACATGAGGCAGGCCTCCAGCCAGACTCAGCATTGTAACTGTTGAATCATCCCAACCTAGTCTGTCTTAAGGTCTTTGCCTGATTTCATCAGTGGTTTGTAGTTCTTTGGTGTTTTGTTTTGGTTTTATTTTGGGTGGGGGGGCATTCACTGGGGTTGATCTCAGGGCCTCATGCTTGCTAGGCAGGTTACTCTACCACTTGATCCAGTTCCCCAGCCCTTTTTTCCGGTGGGTTTTTTTCAAGATAGGGACTCCCAGCTATTTGCCCAGGGCTGGCTTTGAATTGTGATCCTCCTGATCTTTGCCTCCTGAGTAGCTAGGATTACAGGCATGAGGCACTGGCCCCTGGCTCCATTTCTTTCTTTATCATTTCTGAATCTTTATTGGTGTTCTGTGTTTGGTGCCTCACCATCCCATCGTAGACCCTAAGTTACATTTGAAATGTTTTTCTGTTACATCAGCATCTGGTTATTCACATGGACAGTTTCTGTTGCCTGCATTTCTGGTGTGTGCATCCTAGTTTCCTGTTTCTTTGTGTGTCTGGAACATTTATTTGTTGGGAAGTGGACATTTTAATAGCACTGTGGCAACTGTAGGTCTTCTGGACTTGTTACTGCAGTTTGATGACCTGTTCGGTGACTAGCGTATTATTGTGAAGTCTGTCCCCACCCCCAGTGCTGAGCCTCTAATCCTGCCCCTTAGGGAAGAGTCCTCCAGATACCATAGTCACCCTGAGATGACAGCTACTGTAGGGTAGGGCTCTCCCTCCCTGCTCAGACCCAGCTGCTAAACTGCACTGTTGCCTCTAATGTCCTAAGCAGTCCTCTGGACCCTACATCCATAACAATCCACAAGACAGTTTCTGAGGGCGGGGTTTGATATTCTCTCTAAACCTGGGAAGACCCCTCAGACCCAGTGGTGGCACTGGGATCTGAATTCAGGGCCTCATGCTTACTATGCAAGTACTCTTACCACTTGAGACATGCCTAGGCACCCATTTTGCTTTATATATTTTTCTAATAAGGTCTTGAGTTTATGCCCAGACCTGCCTGCACTGCGATCTTATTTGCCCTTCCCGTTCCCGTGTGGCTGGGATGACCACACACCACCACACCCAGCTGTTATTGATTGAAACGAGGTCTCTAGAGGTTTTTGCCCACGATGGCCTCCCGAGTAGCTAGATTACAAGTGTGAGTCACCACACCTGGCGCCAGCTGTCTCAGTCCGAGGTTTTCTCCTGTATAGTAGCCACCTGTGTTCTCATAAGATCACAATCACTAATGGCCTTTACTGCAGCCTGCCTTGCTCCTCACAATACTGCTGTCAACTCAGTTTGTTGAGAAGAGATCAAGGTGAAACTTCAGCTCAGTGGCCAGCTTCAGCACAACACCCATGCCAGTAGCTGAGTCCTCAGTGTGGAGAGACAGCAGCCTCTCCTGGCATGGACCCCCACACAGACACTAGATGAGAGAAGGGCTGCCAGTACACCATGCCCTAAGGGAGGTCCCCCACGAGCAGGGGTGAGTGCAGAAAGGAGCCCTTTTAACCACACTCACCCTGCATCTGGGAAGAAGGCCCTCCAGGTGGGAGCAGGGTGGGGCACATGCCCTGTGTTCTGGGCTGTACAGGTCTGGAATGGAGTCCTCCTCCCTTAGCTCGGAAGCAGTAGTCTTGGTTCAAGTGCCATGGATTCACCCTACTAAATGTTTTAGATTTTCTTGGGTAGATAGATGCCTCTTCATTTGCTGTTTGCCCTCTGGTCCGTTTCCAGACTGATTTTATTTTACTTGCTGATACTATTTTGCAGACCTGGCACTCAATCCCAGACCTTGTGCAAGCTCTGCCACTGAGCTCCACCCCAGACCCACTTTTTCTCATTTAACACATTAGCTGTGGGGCTGGTGGAGTGGCTGAAATGGTAGAGCGCCTGCTTAGCAACTGTGAGGCTCTGAGTTTAAACCCCAGTGCTGCCAAAAAAAAAAAAAAAAAAATTAGCTGTGGATTGCATTGATTGATTTTCAAGTGTTTAACTGGCCTTCCAACTTAGAATAAATTCCACTTGGTCATGCTATATATTCTTTTTAGACATGGTTAACCTTGCTTTGCTAATATTGAGAATTTCTGTCCTAAATTCATGAGAGAGATTGCTCTATAGTTTTGGGAGTTTTTCAGTACTATCTATGTTGGTTCCATTACTTGCCTTGTAAAATGAGTCAGAAAGTGCTCCCCGTCCTCTTCTGTTCCCTGGAGGAGATTACTGAAATTCATTTTACTTCCACTTTAAATTCTCAATAGAATGTTCCAGTGAAACAATTTGGGCCTGAAGATTTCTTTCTCTTTCTTCCTGCTATCTTTCTGTTGTTGATTCTTACTGAGTTCATTGTGGTGTGAGAGTGTATGCTGCAGGATTCCAGCTGTTTTAATTGTTACCATTTGTTCTACAGCCCAGGATTCCTTCTGTTCATTCTATTTTGAGGCGTGATACAATAGCATTTTTATGTGTTTATTTTGGCGGCCCTGGGGTTTGAACTGAGGACCTCACACTTGCTAGGCAGGCGTTCTACCACCTGAGCCACTCTGCCAGTCCCTGTGATTTTTTTTTTTTTTCCGAGAGGGTCTCCCAAACTATGCCCTGGGCTGGCTTTGAATCTCAATCCCCCTGATCTCAACCTCCCAAATAGCTAGGAGTATAGGTGTGAGCCACCAGTGAGTGCCCACCCCCAAGGTCAGAAATATGCTAGGTCTGGAGGTGTGGCCCTGAATTCAAACCTCAGAACTGCAAACATAAGTCAATAATGTATGTGTTCTGCTTTTGTTGAGTCGAATACATACAACAATTGGACATTGCTTGCCGATGGCATAGTGTAGACTTTCCATGCTGTGCTGAGTTTCTGTCTACTAGCTTCATCTACCAGGTGCTGGCAGGAGTGGACCAAGTCTTTAGCTGTCATGGCTGATTTCGTCTGTTTCTTTCAGTATCCTTTGTTTGGAGGCTGCCTGGGTAGGACTATTACACCTTCCTACTGGGCTAATTCCTACCATGTCATTGCATAACAACCCTCCTTGAATCTAGTACTTATTCTGTAAAGTCTGCTTTCTCAGCTATTAACAATTTCTACTATTTTTTTCTGCTTTTTGCTTATGTTTGCATGGTTTATCTCTTTCTTGTTTTTACTTCCAATGTTTCTATATTGTTAAATTTGAAGTCTCTTTTTTTTCTTTGGCGGCACTGGGGTTTGAACTCAGGGCCTCAAGCTTGCTAGGTAGGCACTTATCACTTGAGTCACTTCGTCAGGCCTTTTGTGTGGTGGATTTTTTTCAAGATAGGGTCTTTCGTACTATTTGCCTGAGGCTGGCTTTGAACCATGATCCTCCTGATCTCTGCCTCCTGAGTAGCTAGGATTACAGGTGTGAGCCACCAGTGTGGCTTGAGTGATGTTTCTTTTTGTTGTGGGACCCTCTTGCCAGCATGCCACTCCCAGGAGCCTCTGGGTGGGGAGGGGGGGTTGGGAAGGAAAGGGCATGCTTCCTGTCAGGCTGCCTTGCCAGTCCTGCCAGGGTCTACGGATGGTGTCCTCAGGCCTCCCTCCCACATGGTGATGAAGAAATCTCCTTGGTCTTCCTGCTGGTAGGTTGGGGTCAGGAAACACCAGGCCTTTCTGCTGAATGGGGTTTTCTAAGATGCCTGCTGCTAAGCTGTCACCTGGCCCCTCACCAGCCCGCTGCTTGCTTTTTCTTCCTCTCCCTCTGTCAGGCAGGGTCTTGCTATGTAGCCCAGGCAGGCATGCACCATCACGCCCAGTTTTGGTTTTCTCTCATTTCCTGGATTTACAGTTGTACGTTAGTAGGGAGAGACAAAGAGAAACCCCATGCTGTCTGCTCTGCATCAGAAGCCCCTCAGGCACCATAAAGAATATTTGGTTCTGAAAAATCCATGGTATTGCCAAGATGATATAGACAGCTGATGGCAGTGGGGTGAGAATTCAGTGAAGAGAATAGAAAGCTCCCAGGAGGAAGCAACTTAGATGCCTGGGAGGTGAGCTGAGTCAAGGGGCCTAGCAGAGAGTAGGAGAGGAGGAAGACAGTCCTGTGAAGGCTGGAACTGGGGTGACTGCCAGCGCCTAGGGGTGCAACTTGAGCTGCACTAGGTTTGGGTGTAGCACCATGATGCCTGGGACACAGCGGGAGGGGCCTTGAGGCAGGTCCGGGGAGGTGGGAGACAGCCTCTGGCTTCCTGAGCGCTTAGGCGGTCCCTTCCCTGCCTGCGTGCCACAATGGCTGCTCTGCTCTGACTTCCCGACCCCAGTTCAGAGATGACAATGCGCCATTCATCCCCCTCCTGGTGCGGTGCCTGGCACGGGCGGGGACGCCCTGTGAGTCTGGCGGCTCGGAGGCCAGCGTGGAAGCACTAGCTCATTTCAAGAGGGGCAGGGCGGGCATCTTCTCTGGGGATGAAGCCGGAGGCGCGTTTCCTCCCGCTTCCCTCTCTGCCTTGAGAATTGAGTGAAGGGGGTGGACCGAGACCCCAGCTCAACCCAGGCGCGCGCTCACTGGTCTGGTCTGGTCTGGGGCTGCCTTCCCCAGTGCTCGCTCCCTCCTTGCTTTCTCCCTATCTCTGGTTGCCACAGAGACAGGAGGCGGTTGCTATGGAGACCGACGACTGCCAAGGACCAGCCAATCACTCCAGAGCTGCAGCTCCAGCTCATCTTCTAATCAACCCATGGGGTGTGTGTGTGGTGATGGGGGGTGGCTCCCTATGTCCTCTGCTGTCACTGAGGGGTAGGCTGCGCCATCGTCCACACCCCCAGGATACCCGACTATCTCCCCAGACCTCTGCACCCCTGATTCTGGTGACACCTCTGCCTCTTTCCAGCTAAGAGGTGATGCCACCTAGGGAGGTACTCAGATTCCAAATGGTCCCCGTAAAGCGGGGGAGGGATGCTGCAGGGAAGGTGGGGCACATGGGAAGGAACGGATGGGGGTGGGGAGGGAGCCCTCCTCTCCCCTCCCCCCCTACGCTCCGCTCCGCAATGCTTGGCGCGCCGGCGCACGCTCGCTCGCTCGCTCGCTCGGGCCGAGGGGCGGGCGGGGCGGCGCTGACGTCACCCACGCTCCCCCCCACACCAGCTGAGGGGCGGTGGCCGCGCAGGCCACTCCGGGCGGCGGCACTGACAGACGGACTGACAGAGGGACAGACGGAGGGCCTGGCGGGCGCACGTCCAGGCCATGCCCGGGGAGGCCGCCCGCGCCGAGCTGCCGCTGCCCGAGGCCGGCGCGCCCGGGCCGCGAACAGGTGAGGCTCCCGCCCCGCGCTCACTGGCTTTCCTTTCCTCTTCCATCCTCGGCTCCTTGTCCCCTCGATCCCTCCAGGACATTCCGGGTAAGGGCGGGCGGGAGGGGCGCCTGGGGTCTCGGGGCTCCGCGCACTCTGGGCCGCGTCCTCCAGCTCCGGTCCTGCCGCCCCATTGTCCGCGGAGCTGCGGGCCACAGGGCCGAAGGAAGCAGGCTCAGGGCAGGAGCCCCGCGGGTCCTGCAGGCCTACCCCATCCCCTCCCACTCCACCCCATCCCCTCCCATCCCATGGGCTCCTCCTGGAGGGTCCTTCCTTGGCTGCACTTCGTCCGCTCTACCCAGGCCCAGGAAGGAGGAGTGGGACTGGCCACTCCCGGGAGTCCAGCTGGGTCCAGAGGTGGGAGGCACTGGAGGGGGTGTCCTTGGAGAGGCTGGTGGAGGCTTACTACCCCCTTGGCCCCAGGATATTTAGAGCCTGGATGGCCCCTGTTGGAAGTCAGCCATGTGTGGTTTGGGCAGGGCCAAGGGCACCTTGCTGTGGGTGAGAAGTCACCTGGGGATGGGACTACTTCAGGGCCAGGAACCTGGCAGAGAAGTGACATAGCTCCCACCTCCTGTCTTTGTGGGAGACAGGCAGACCAGGCTAGGTGGGACTCCCCAGACCCAGGGTCCTGTTCTGGCTCACTTGGTGTCCTGGGATGAACACAAAACCTTTGGCCTTTCAATTTCCTTCCATCTTAACCTTGTCCCAGTTTCACCCTTCCCCTGCCCTGGGGGCCATGCTAAGGGTCAGTACAGTGCCAAGATCCTGGCTGTGGGGCACCCAGAGATGCCCAGTAGCCACACCCACTCTCAGTGAGTATCTAGCATGCCTTAAGGGACCTGAAGGATCTCCCCTTTCTCTCAGGCCCTCCACTGGCTACCTCAGTTGATGCCCTGGTCCAGCTCATGACCAAGGGCCCTGACGCTGCCAAGGAAAGATGCCTTGGCAGCCCAGGCCTCACCGCTCATCCTGGCTTATCTTTATTTGCAGATAAGAAAGAGAAAGCTGAGGTGCCTTGGATATTGACCTGTCACCAAGTGAGCAGTCATCATTGGGCAGGGCCCCTAGGCATGGCCCCGCCCCCTTGGGCAGGACTTGGCCTGGGCTCTGGGGGCAGTAGGAGGGCCTTCAGCAGATGCTTCAAATAGATGTGTCTTTGGCTTTGGTCCAGTTGAAGGAGAGGATGTTTTAGAGCCATTAAAAACAAGGCTTGTAGCAGGGCGCCAATAGCTTATGCCTGTAATCCTAAACCATTTAAGAGGCTGAGATCAGGAGAAACTAAGTTTGAGGTCAGTCCAGGCAAATAGTTCTCAAGACCGCCATCTCCAAAATACCCACAGCAAAATGGACTGGAGGTGTGGCTCAAGCAGTAGAGCACCTGCTTTACAACAAGCACAGAGCCGAGTTCAAACCCCAGTCCCACAAAAAAAAAAAAAGGCTTTGTGGGCTGGAGCATAGCACCTGTCTAGGGAGCTCAAGGTCCTGAGTTCAAACCCCAGGACTAACAGAAAAAGTCCCACAAAAAAAAAAAAAGGCTTTGTGGGCTGGAGCATAGCACCTGTCTAGGGAGCTCAAGGTCCTGAGTTCAAACCCCAGGACTAACAGAAAAATAAAAATTTGTTAGCACTTAGCGCACACTGGGTGAAAAACCCAAGACTGAAACGTGTTATGTGCAGAATGACCTCAGTGGTGAGGAAACATGGGCTAGCCAGAAACGAGGCAGCAAAGCAGCCAGGTGTAGTGCCATCTTGGAGGGTTTTCTTCCACCTTCCTGAGTACCCTTAGAACCTGTATGTGCATGTGGAATGGCTTGTCAGCTGGAGATGTGTGGAGATTTCCTGAGTACCTGCACCCTCCTCACAAGGTCACCTTGCGACCAGAGAAGGTCCCCAGGGCAGGCCAGGAACTCCAGCTCAGCCTCCATGGGATGTGTCTGTCACCATTCTCCAGAAATGTGGCTGTAGCCTGGTCCCTGCTCCCATCTCCCCGGCACAACCTCCCTTTCCCCAAAGCCACTGTCAGCGGCTCTCTGCTCTGTGGACACCTGGGTATTCTCTTCAAATAAAGCCTCCACTGCCTTCCCCAACCAACCCTCCCATGGGCTCTTCCTGTGGAAATCTGTCATGCCACACATGCCAAGCTTCTGGCCTGGCCTGGAGGCACGTTCAGGGGTGCCTTATGTTCTTCCTTGTCTCTACAGATCTCTCCTATGATGCAGCTTCTGCTACCATCCTGAAAGTGGGCCAACAGGAGCCCTGTGTGCTGACCCCAGGGCCCAACCCCCTGGCCCTCACGTTCCTGTCCAGCAAGCCGGGTGCCCGGCCCCAGCCTGAGGGGGCCAGTTGGGATGCAGGACCCGGTGGGGCCCCCTCAGCATGGGCGGACCCTGCAGAAGGGAGCCCAAACCCAGCACTTCTCCCAGAGGGCCTGCCTCTCCAGGCTCTATCTGAGGAGGGTCGGCCCACCGAGGCCCTGCCCACGGAGGTCCCTCTGCCCGCCACCTTGGAGCCTCGGATTGTGATGGGCGAGGAGACGTGCAAGGCCCCCCCATCACCCAGGGTGGCCTGGCCAGTGCTCAGGGACTGGGATGGTGGGCACGCCAACCTGCACCCACCCCCCGAGCTGTGTTCTCAGGGTGATCCTCCTGTGCCTTCCCCTCCCCCAGACCCTGATTCCTACTTCACACCTCCCTCCACCCCTATCAGGACCACCTATGTCCTGCTCCCCTGCCATGGGCCCCATAGGGACACCTGGGACCCAGAGGCTGAGTTGCTGGATGAGCTACTGGACTCAGTGCCCACCTCACCCTCGGGCTCCTATGTCACAGCCGATGGAGACAGCTGGACCTCTTCACCGTCCTGTTCCCTCAGCCTGTTGGCCCCAACTGAAGGGCTGGACTTCCCCTCGGGCTTGGGCCTTTCCCCACCAGAGTCCTTGGCGGATGAGCAAGAGCTGCCGTCCTCTGAGTGCAGCCCCTCAGCAGGCAGTGGCTCTTCCTGGGGCCAGGAGGGCCACTTCTTTGACCTGGATTTCCTGGCAAATGACCCCATGATCCCCGCAGCCCTCCTACCCTTCCAGGGTAGCCTCATCTTCCAGGTGGAATCTGTGGAGGTGACACCACTGTCCCCAGAACAGGAGGAGGAGGAGGAGGAAGAGGTGGTGGCTGATGCTCCAACCCCAGGAGGGGACCTGGCCGGGGAGGGTGAGGAAGATAGCACATCTGCGTCCTTCCTGCAGTCACTGTCTGACCTGTCCATCATTGAGGGCATGGATGAGACTTTTGCCTTCCGGGATGACACCTCAGCCACCTCCTCTGATTCAGACTCGGCTTCCTATGCAGGGGCAGATGACGATAGGCTGTACAGTGGGGAGCTCCATGCCCAGCCCAGCACCCTGCTGCAGGACACTGCCCAGAAGGCAGAGCAAGAGCACAGAGGCAGGGCCACCTTCTGGGGCCCAGAAGACTTGGGGACAGTGACCACCCTGCAGGTCTCAGAGGGAGGGGCCCATCCCACCCACAGTAAGGAATCTGCTGCAGAAAAGACAGAAGGCAGATTTGCTTTAGGCCAGGAGTCCGAGGCTGCTGTGATCCCTTGCAATATGCAAGCAGCCCAAGGCCTCCAGGTGGAGGTGGCTACCAGACTGACTCCTGAGACTGAGGACAAAGAAGTTGGCTCCACCACAACAGGAGCACCTGCCACCAGTCTGCCTCAGCCCTCCCAGGAGGGGATGAGCGCTGCCTTCAGCCTGGAGTCCATTGCTACAGACTCACTCTCAGCTCTGGAGGGAAAAGAAGGTCCCACCTTGTGTGTAGACCTTCCTGAGAACTCGAAGGAAGGAGGCCTGGGGTTCCCCTCAGAAATGGAGCCTGTGACCATGGCTACACCTGGGCCCCAGCAGGCTGAAGGGGGTACTGTGTTACCTCCTGATGCAGCACCCCCACCCCTGCAAGACACAGATCCCACCTCAGGCCCAGAGTCCATGGCTGTGGCCACACCGGGACCCCAGCAGGCTGAAGCAGATGTCACATTGTCCGAAGACCCTCCCGTGGCAGCACTTCCACTCCTGGAAGACACAGATGGCACCTCAGGCCCAGAGACCATGGCTGTGGCCACACCGGGACCCCAGCAGGCTGAAGCAGATGTCACATTGTCCGACGACCCTCCTGTGGCAGCACATCCACCTCTGGAAGACACAGATGGTATCTCAGGCCCAGAGGCCATGGCTGTGGCCACACCAGGACTCCAGCAGGCTGAAGCAGATGTCACATTGTCTGAGGACCCTCCTGTGGAAGCACTTCCACTCCTGGAAGACACAGATGGCACCTCAGGCCCAGAGGCCACGGCTGTGGCCACACCGGGACCCCAGCAGGCTGAAGCAGATGTCACATTGTCCAAGGACCCTCCTGTGGCAGCACTTCCACTCCTGGAAGACACAGATGGCACTTCAGGCCCAGAGGCCATGGCTGTGGCCACAGCGGGACCCCAGCAGGCTGAAGCAGATGTCACATTGTCCGAGGACCCTCCTGTGGCAGCTCTTCCACTCCTGGAAGACACAGATAGCACCTCAGGCCCAGAGGCCACGGCTGTGGCCACACCGGGACCCCAGCAGGCTGAAGCAGATGTCACATTGTCTGAGGACCCTCCTGTGGAAGCACTTCCACTCCTGGAAGACACAGATGGCACTTCAGGCCCAGAGGCCATGGCTGTGGCCACACCGGGACCCCAGCAGGCTGAAGCAATTGTCACATTGTCCGAGGACCCTCCTGTGGAAGCACTTCCACTCCTGAAAGACACAGATGGCACCTCAGGCCCAGAGGCCATGGCTGTGGCCACACCGGGACCCCAGCAGGCTGAAGCAGATGTCACATTGTCCGAGGACCCTCCTGTGGCAGCACATCCACCTCTGGAAAACACAGATGGCACCTCAGGCCCAGAGGCCACGGCTGTGGCCACACCGGGACCCCAGCAGGCTGAAGCAGATGTTACATTGTCCGAGGACCCTCCTGTGGCAGCTCTTCCACTCCTGGAAGACACAGATGGCACCTCAGGCCCAGAGGCCATGGCTGTGGCCACAGCGGGACCCCAGCAGGCTGAAGCAGATGTCACATTGTCCGAGGACCCTCCTGTAGCAGCTCTTCTACTCCTGGAAGACACAGATGGCACCTCAGGCCCAGAGACCATGGCTGTGGCCACACCGGGACCCCAGCAGGCTGAAGCAGATGTCACATTGTCCGAGGACCCTCCTGTGGAAGCACTTCCACTCCTGGAAGACACAGATGGCACCTCAGGCCCAGAGGCCATGGCTGTGGCCACACTGGGACCCCAGCAGGCTGAAGCAGATGTCACATTGTCCGACGACCCTCCTGTGGCACCACATCCACTTCTGGAAGACACAGATGGCACCTCAGGCCCAGAGGCCATGGCTGTGGCCACACCGGGACCCCAGCAGGCTGAAGCAGATGTCACATTGTCCGACGACCCTCCTGTGGCACCACATCCACTTCTGGAAGACACAGATGGCACCTCAGGCCCAGAGGCCATGGCTGTGGCCACACTGGGACCCCAGCAGGCTGAAGCAGTTGTCACATTGTCCGAGGACCCTCCTGTGGCAGCACTTCCACTCCTGGAAGACACAGATGGCACCTCAGGCCCAGAGGCCATGGCTGTGGCCACACCGGGACCCCAGCAGGCTGAAGCAGATGTTACATTGTCCGAGGACCCTCCTGTGGCAGCTCTTCCACTCCTGGAAGACACAGATGGCACCTCAGGCCCAGAGGCCATGGCTGTGGCCACAGCGGGACCCCAGCAGGCTGAAGCAGATGTCACATTGTCCGAGGACCCTCCTGTAGCAGCTCTTCCACTCCTGGAAGACACAGATGGCACCTCAGGCCCAGAGGCCATGGCTGTGGCCACAGCGGGACCCCAGCAGGCTGAAGCAGATGTTACATTGTCCAAGGACCCTCCTGTGGCAGCACATCCACCCCTGGAAGACACAGATGGCACCTCAGGCCCAGAGCCCATGGCTGTGGCCGCAACAGGACCCCAGCAGGCTGAAGCAATTGTCACATTGTCCGAGGACCCTCCCGTGGCAGTACCCCCACCCTTGCAAGACACAGATGGCACCTCAGGCCCAGAGCCCATGACTCCGGATACTACGCATGACCTGCAGGCGGAAGTAGGCTGCACCCCAGGCACTAATCCCAGGGCTTCTGTGGCCCAGCAGGAGTTAGGTGTGGTCTTAGGACCAAGACCAGTCTCTGAGAAGCAGAATGCAGCACCCTCTGAAGATACACAGCCTTTAGTCTTGAACCAGGCACAACCAAATGGCCCAGAGCTGGCTACAGAAGCTGGGACTCTTTGGGTGTCAGGAGAAGAGGCAGGTCCCACCTTGGGCAGGAAGACCCCCAAGGCCCCTGAGCCTGCCTCTGGCACTGGGGAGGAAGTACCTGAAGGCCTGTCTGCACCTGAGCAGAAAGCAAGTCTTGAAGCCCACAATGGGGCTGAGACCCACTTGCCTCCAAAGGAAGCTCTGGGCGTTAAGAACCAGGGAGTTAGAGGCCGAAAGCCACCAGTGCAGGGACATGGACCCAAGTCAGAGCTCCAAGGTACAGAGAAGGCTCCCAAGGCACCTTCTGCTGCCTCCCTGGAGGTTGACCAGGCACGGAGCCTGAACAGTAAGGTTACCCAGGGATCCAGGCTTCCCATAGCTGGAGCCACAGAGGCCAGACTGGACTCCTGCCCAAGGGCTCCAGCACAGGTGGCATGCCAGCTGGACACGGACTGCCCTGAAGAGCCTGCCCTGCCTGTACCACCCTCCCAGCAGCGGGAGCCTGTGCTGGGCCTGGGCAGTGGACAACAGCCTCAGACGACCCCCAGTGTGCTCAGCCCCACCTCACCACGGCCCCCAGAAAACCCTACCAGGGGCCTGCCCAGTGCACCCCAGAATAGGCTTCTGGACCCTGACCAGTCTGTTCCTGGGGTCCTTGCCAGGGCAGCCCCACCACCCCTGACACCTCCTGCCCCTTGCCTGTGCCTGAGCTCCCAGGAAAACTCCATGGAGAACAAGGAGTCCCCAGCCTCTGGGGTCCACCTGCCGCCTCGGGCAGGAGCCCAGCAGGCTGCTGGTTCCACCGCTGCCTCAGGAACCACAAAGCCCCTAGGAGCCCGGCAGCGGGTCAGCCTCTCGCCCCACTCCCCCCTCAGCCCTAAGGTGGTCCCTAAGGATGCCAAAGACCTGGTCAAAGATCTGGCCTCCCGGATCTCGAGCTCCTCTCAAGTGCCTCCTCCCTCAGGGACCCGGAGCCCATCTGGCTCAAGGAGGCTCCCAACCTCCGAGCAGCAAGAGGACGAAGACAGCCTAGAGGAAGGTGAGGAGGGACTCTCTGGGGAGGGCACTGATGTCCTGAGGCTGGAGGCCTTCTGTGGTGGTGGCCAGAGAGGCCATCCTCACACAGCTCCCCTTCCTCAGACTCACTGCGAGCCACAGGCTCAGGCCAGCACTCGGACAGCCATGGGGAGTCATCGGCAGAACTTGATGAGCAGGACATCTCAGCACCTCAGAAAGAGCAGAGCCCAGCCCAGGTGCTTGGTCTGGGGGAGGGGGCAGGCCTCTGGGTGGGCACCAACCCCCTACCAACCCCTACCAACATAAACACTCAGCTCCTGCCTTTCCACAGGCCCCCACAGGTAGCAGCGAGGAGGCCATGGCCAAAGCCAAGCAGAGTCGCAGTGAGAAGAAGGCACGAAAGGTAGGTGGGAGTCTCCCTGGGGACCCTAGGACTGAGACTGACTACACAGGGAAGACATCCTTTCCAAACTCCTGACACCCCATGGCCAGTGAAATCCCATCCACAGGGGCACCCTGTGTGGGTCAAATCCAGTGACAGCACACCTCCCCCTGAACAGCTAAAGCTGCAGTGTACTGGGTGGCCACGGTGCCAGCCCATGACACACACAGGGAAGGCGGTGTGAGCCCCTCTGCCCTCTCCCCCAGGCAATGTCAAAGCTGGGCCTGCGGCAGATCCAGGGAGTCACCAGGATCACCATTCAGAAATCCAAGAACATACTGTTTGTCATCGCCAAGCCAGATGTCTTCAAGAGCCCTGCCTCCGACACCTATGTGGTCTTTGGCGAGGCTAAGGTCTGTCCCGGCTGTGGCTGCAGCTGCGGGGGTGGGCAGTGGACAGGGAGTGGACAGGCTCTGCTGACACAGCTGTCTCGTGCTGCAGATAGAGGACCTATCGCAGCAAGTTCACAAGGCTGCTGCAGAAAAGTTCAAGGTGCCCTCAGAGTCCTCGGCCCTGGTCCCCGAGTCAGCACCCAGGCCCCGGGTGAGGCCAGAGTGCGAGGAGGAGGAGGAGGAGGAGGAAGACGAGGAGGAGGTGAGGCTAGGAGGCTCCAGACCTTGCTTAGGGGGTTGCAGGGTTCCACCCCAGGGGCCTCAAACAGCTCCAGACACCTCCCTGCTCCCCAACCAGGTGGATGAGGCTGGACTGGAGCTGCGTGACATTGAGCTGGTGATGGCCCAGGCCAACGTGTCCAGGGCCAAGGCTGTGCGGGCCTTAAGGGACAACCACAGTGACATTGTCAACGCCATTATGGTGAGCAAATGCTGGCCCTTCCCTACCTTCCAGAGGTCCCCAGAGAGGTCCTGTGGTCAGCTGTGCCCGGGACAGGCCCTCCCTCAGTGTGACCTCACTGTCCACATTTTCCTGCAGGAACTGACAATGTAGCTGCTGACCGGAAGCTGGCCCATCTTGTCCTTTGCCCCAGCTGTGCTGCCCAATAAACCGGTGTCCCACCATCACCCTCTGGCATCCCCTCATCTCTCTCCAGTGTTACTCTCTGGCGTCCCCTCACTAGTCCCTGGCGTCCCCTCAGGCCCAGCTAAGGCTGAGAGTGGCCGTCTATTCCATGTCCTTGCTCTGTTGGCAGAGACCAGCGACCCTCAGTGCCGGCCATGTCTAGGATGGGCACCCCAGATCCCTTAACTCCACTAGCGTGCCCTACAAGGTTGTGCTCAGTGGGTGCATGGGAGCACTGAGACCCACTTAGGCACAGCATGAGCTGAGGTAAGGGGACAGGAGCTGAGGGGACGGTGTGTGGCTTGTCTTCAGCCCTTCATCAGGACACAGTCATTTACATATAAATCTAGAGACAGTGTCTCGGCTTTACCTGGCCTGAGGTTCCATGACCAGCTCCCGGACAGTCCACGATGGAAAAATTCTCCCCGTAAAGCACTGCCCAGGGCTGTCCTACAGCTATGACACCAGGTAGACCTGCTCAGGAAGGCACCTGTGAGACCCTCCATACCCTCTGGCTTGTCCTGGCCAGACACAACTGGGGTGC
Source organism: Castor canadensis (assembly GCF_047511655.1). Classification (NCBI taxonomy): domain Eukaryota; kingdom Metazoa; phylum Chordata; class Mammalia; order Rodentia; family Castoridae; genus Castor; species Castor canadensis. Next base: position 105,160,197 of record NC_133387.1, read on the forward strand.
CCATAGAGTCCCAGCTGAACAGAGCACCCATGCCTGACATGCAAGTTTCCTTGTACAGGGGTAACAGGCCCTCAGCAAGGATAGGAGCGGGTGTGATTGGGCTCTTCAGCCCAGCTTTCTGAATGTGCCCTAGCAAGCCTGGGTCATCCTGACCCCAAGTCACCTCACTTCCCTGTGTCCTACAGAGGGTTGAAAGTGCCTAAAGGACAGAGGCAAAAATGAAGCCAGCAGTGCTTGGGGGAGGAGCTCACTGGGGCTGGGGGCGGGGCTGGGACAGGACATGGGGAGGGCTGTCTGGCCCTCGTGCCCCTCTTCTGAACCCAGGTTCTGGGCTCTGAGATGAAGAGGACTTTGCAGACCTCACTCCTGACCCAACAGGCCAAGCAAGGGGCCAGAACACATCATGGTCCCTGGGGCAGTCTGTGCACAGGATGTAGTGATCAAGGCCTTCTAGACACTGACATGCCACACACTGTCCCTACAACCTACGAGAGACCCTAGGGCACTTGCCCTGCCCTGTTATCTACAAAGCCAATGCCCCAGTCACTGATACCTCTGCCCCAAAGTGTCCAAGACCATCATGCCCAGCCCTGGATACCATGGGCAGACATGGCCTCAGGGACAGAGGGCAGAGTGGACACCCCTTGTGGCAACATGGCTCTCACCCAACTGGATCAGAAACAAGCTTGGCAACTGGAGATTAAATTATTCACATTGTAGTAAACAACTTTTTAAGGTCTCTGAGAGTTACAAGAGGAACGTCGTGTGCAAATTTAACAGCTGTCCAGGGCCAGGCAGACAGCACTGGCTCTCCCTGCGGCTTGGCATGGCCCTCCCCGAGCAGAGATGTGGTGTAGGGCAGGGCTGAGCCCCACAGACAAGGCAGAGCCTTCCGCCCTGCACTGGGACGCATATCCTCTGGTGGCTCCCTACTCCTTCACAGTAGAGGCCCAGCCTCCTGGGGCCATGTGCCTGCAGCCCTTCCCCCGCCCCAGCCAGCGGGACGGCGCGGCGGATGTAGATGTTCCATGGCAGTCCGTCACGCCGAGTCCTGGTCCATGCTGCAGCCCAGTGCCTCGATGTCACTGCTGATGTCTGAGATCATGCGGTCCCACTCGTCCCCCTCAGAGGGTGCTGACTGGTCATCGGGGCTGCCCGCGGCCCTGTTCCCGTTGGTGGTGGAGGTGGACGTGGTGCTCAGGGCCCGCCGGTGCCTGCCGAAGCTGTCAGTGATGATACCACGGCCATCCTTCACACCGATGGTCTCCAGGAAGTTCTCAAAGTGCTGGCTGTCCTTCTCAGGGATGAAGGGCCTCAGGCCTGCCAACACACACCCCAACAAGGCCCACCAGGGGCTCAGGCTCCACGCAGGACAATGGCTGCTCCTGGGGCACAGCCCCAAGACCCCAACAACACGAGCAGAAGGTTTGGCCAAGCCCCAACTCAGACTGCATGCTGTTGACTGATCTCACTCTCCTGGGCCTCAAGGCAGCACAGGCCAGGGGCCCGTAACCTCCTCTCCTTCCATTTTGCATACAGGAAAACCAAAGCTTTGAGCAGTCCTCAAAGCCACACACTGGCCTCAGCCGCTACTGTCCTCAGAGCCAGCGCCCAGCCCAGCAAGCTGCCCCCTCCAGAGGACATGAGGGCCCTATGCATGTATGCAAGGGGTGGGTGCCGCTGTATAGCCAACAGCCCTCACCCCCGACTGGCCCGTCTGGCCTCAATATGACATGCAAGGCCCTGCAGGGCTTTCGAATGAAGGGAGGTGGTGGAGAGTAGTGAGTTCCCTGGGGGCCGGGTGACTGCCCGTCTGCCAAAGCCATCAGGGCTCTGAGCAGTGGGTACCCCACCTCACACTCTCCACCCACTCTTGAAAAGAAGCTCCTGAGAGCAAGATGGAAGGACGGGGGCCACTAAAGGCCCACCCTGAGCTGGCACTAGGGCCTAAATCCAAGCCCTAAGCTCAGGCTGGTCTCTACCAGGCCTAGCCTCCAGTCCTCATGTCCCCACCAGCCAGACTCACCACCAGGTAGCCCTCAACTAGCTGCTGCCAACTCGCTGTGTCTGAGTGTTGGCAGAGAGAAAAACCACAGCCGCTAGTGCCACCATCCCCTCGAGGGGTGGGGCAGACCCGGCAGTCTGTGGCAGGCATGACCCCCCGCCTGCCAGGCACTTGGACCTAACATGCTCAACTCTTCAGGGGTCTTGGCAAAAGCTGGTCCTTCCCCCTAAGATGCTGGTCTTCACCTCCCCACCCTGCAAACTCCTACACACTAACCAAAACCCACTCAAGTGTCACCTTTTTTTTTTTTTTGTGGGACTGGGTTTGAACTTAGGACTTCGTACTTGCAAAGTAGGCACTCTACCTTTTGAGCCATCCCCCCACACCCTCAACTACCACCACCACCAAGTCCATTTTTCTCTGGTTATTTTGGAGATACATCTTGAGAACTATTTTCCCTGGCTGCTCTTGAACTTCAGTCCTCCGGATCTTACGCTCCCAAGTAGTAGGATGACAAGTGTGAGCCACCGGCGCTCTGTTGAGTGTCACCTCCTTGAAGAGCCCCCGAACTCCTCTCCAGCACTCTCTTCCTCAGTTGCAGGGTTCTGCTCAGGTCCAGTCCTAGGGCCCCTCTCCTGCTCCCTGGCAGGGTCCACCCAGCTCAGTTCAGGGGTCTCAGGAGAATGAGTACCTACTGGTGGGTCCCACAGCCCAGCCTCCCTCCGGCCCTGCTCACCGAGCAGCAGGAATTTGCGGCTGTCTCCATAGAGCTGTCGCAGACTGATGCAGAACTCGTGGACGGAGGCCCCGTTGCGGTACTCATGCAGCAGTGCCGCGAACTGCTGGATCTCCTGCGAGGACAGCTTGGTGCGCAGCTGTGGGAAAGAGCAGAGCAGGGCAGGGGGCTGGGCACAGTGTGGCTGGGTCCTCACCCCGCCATGGCCCGGGCAGCGCTTGTGCAGTGGGCTTGGATGAACACACATGTCAGCAAGTGCTGAGAGCACACCGCCATGTTTGGCTTTGCATCTGCACCCACTGCAGGGTCAGAATGCTACAGTGCATCCCTGTCCTCGGGCCCAGCCTGGAGCCACCCAGAGGAGGAAAATGAGAGACCAAAGCAGCTCATTCTCCCTGAACCTGAATGCTCTTCAAAGGGCAGGAGGGAGGGGAGAGCTGGCTCTGCACTGAGGCGGCCCCTGGAGGCCAAGGTCAACGCTCTCGGGGTGCACACGGGGATGAGGAAGGACAGGGCTAGGCACCAGATGAGGAAAGCATCAGCTCATGGGATGGCAGGAGGCACTGTTTCCCCCAGAACCTGGCACCACTCTGGTCCAGCCCCGATGGCCCAGCACTCCCAACGCAGCCTCGCATGTTTCTGAACCAGCAGAAAGGGCAGCCACCTCCTACCGTCAGCATGTAGTCCTGCAGCAGCTCCGTGGCACTGGTGCTGAGCTCGCTCTCGCTCACTGTCTTGCCATGGGGTGATGTCTGCATGCAGAAGGACAAGGATGGCAGGCCCCCGGCATCCACAGAGTCAGGGAAGCAGCTGCAAAGGAATGTGGTAGGTGGGCAGATCCCACATGCACTGCAGGTGCCCATCCATAAGCAGGGAGATGTCAGAAAGGACCACGCCAGGAGGGCCAGCCCTGCCATGTGTGGCCAGGTGGAGGGAGCCCAGGAGCGGGCAGCTCAGGCTGGTCCTGGGCTCCCCAAAGAAGTGGCCTCAGACAGGCTCTTAAGAAAGAGGGGCTCCTGGGACAGGGGCTGTGAGCAGTCTGCTAGCGCAGCCCAGAGCTGACAGGATGCAGGTGGGGACAGTGTGTGGGGAGCTGCCACAGTGGTCCAGGTGGTGGCAGGGAAGGTGCCAAATACCCCCATCCACTGTGCCTCTTACAAGGCCACTCTCCAGAGGCCGTGGTTGGTGGACAGGGGCAGGAGAGAATAGAGGGGTGGCAACAGCTCTAGAAGTGGACACAGGAGGCACAGTGTGGAACATGGGGACCTGGGCCCACCAGGGCTGAGGTGAGCCTGGAAGCCGACTAGCACCGTAGGGCCGGGCTCACTCACAAGGTGCTGGCCTCTGCGTCGTAGGGCTCCTTCATGTCCACTTTCGTGGAAGAATCATCTGCAAGAAAGATGCAGAAGGCAAAGATGACTTCAGATGGAGAGCAGCATCCTGGACGCAGCCGCCCAGCTGGAACTGAAGTGAGCGCTCGGAGGTCGGCCAACCCTAATGCTGTGTCAACAAGACACAGAGCCAGCCTGGCCTCTGCTTCATCCTAGGCAGCTGTCTGGATTGTGTTCTGTGCCCAACACACAGCTCCCTCCTGCTGCAGGGTGTGATAGAGTCCAGACAACCGGCACACAGGGCCTCGGTAACAACAGCTGTCTTTGGGGTGTCAGAGACGTCATACCACTTATCCTAGGTCACAAAGCAGAAGCCACAAAGCTAGTCAGCCTGATTCCAGCCTGGACCCAGCTGAGACCCTCAGTCCAACAAACGGTCCATCTGGCACCAGAGCAGCTGCCTGGGTAACATCCAATAGATGACCCTCTCTGTGACTGTAGCTCACTGTTCCAAATCCAAGGAAAGTGACAGTGCGACAGCAGGACAGGCAGCAGAGAGGCAGGGGCCCTCGGGAAAGAGCAGGAGAGATGATGGGAAAGAAAAGGCCCATCATGGCAATGGGAACCAGTAAATACTGTAGGCAGAAAACGGTTCCGATGTCCACACCCCAAGCCCTGAACTACGACTGTTCCACTACATGGCAAAGGGGAAGTGAGGCTGTTGGCCAGCTGGCCTCCGAGTAGGAAGATGCCTGGACTATGTGGATGAACTGCAGGAGTCAGTTATGGCTTGGATGTGAAGTATCCCTGCAAAAGCTTTGTGCACTGAAGGCTTGGTCCCCAGCTGGTAGCACTGTTTTGAGAGGCTCTGGAAATTTGAGGAGCCAGGGCCTAACGTAGGAAGTAGGCCACTGTGGGGGGTGTCCTTGGGACCGTATCTAGTATGTGGGGGGTCTCTCTCTCTCTCTCTCTCTCCTTCCTGGCTGTGATTAAGGCAAGCAACTTTGCTCCTCCACACCCTCACCTCCCCACCATAATGCTTCTGCCTCACCATGGTGGAGCCAGCTGACCTGGACTAAAACTTCTGAAACCATGAGCCAAGAGAAACTGCTGAGCCACTCTGTCAGCTGTTTTGTGATGAGTATTTTTCCAGATAGGGTCTTGCAAACTATTTGCCTGGGGCTAGCTTCAAACCATGACCCTCCAGATCTCTGCCTCCCAACTAGCTAGGATTACAGGAGTGAGTCACCAGTGCCTGACATTCTTCTTCCTTTTTAAGTGTTTCTCCCAGGGATTTGTCAGTGACAAGACTGACTAATGCAGGTTCTAAAGGTTGCAGGGGTGCTGAAGCAGAGTTGCATGGCTCCAGGGAAGACAGAGCCTTAGAAGCTGGAAAGGCAAAGAAACGGACTCTTTAGCGCTTGCACAATGACTCAGCTTTGCGGCCCAACTGCCACCCAGGACGTTCATGTCAGACTCTAGTGTAAGGAGTTCAGGACATATTTGTGCTGTTTAAGCTGCTAGCTCTGCTGATCTGTCCTGGCACAAAAGTATAAACTCAGCAAGCAAAGGCCCTGAGACAGAATGAGCAGGAAGCAGCAGCCACATGCACATGTGTATGCAACATGAGTGTGAGGTTCCCGTGTGCGCATATGCGTGAATGTGGAGCTCCCGTGTGCACCCATGAGTGTGAGGGTCCCGTGTTTGTTGCATGGGATTTCTACAAATCATTGATCCTCAATAAAGGACCTATTTGAACATAGATGCTGCTGGTGCTGAGACCCGGCTCCAGTGAGCCTGTCCACACAGGGAGTGTTTTGGGACTGGCAGGCACCGCATGCTCCCTCTGCAGCTCACCAGCCACAGTGCAGTGTGCAGAGGTGCTGGCTCCCATGCATCAGGACCATCACAGAAGCTCCTAGCCGCCTCTGCTTTTTCCAGCCACCACCCCGACCCCCAACCTTAGCCTCAGGGGCAGCCTGAGCAACCAAGCCTGGGTGTACTGAAGGGAGATTCCCAGACACTGCTCAGCCTCCTGGTCTCATAGTAGGCACCTCCTGGGAACCTGTGCATCCAGAAAGTGTTCACGGCCCCCGAATTGTCGCTGCCCTCCTCCACTCGATGTACAGAAAGGGTCCACGGCCTCTGAACTGTCAACACCCCCTCTACTGGACGTACCGCTGTGCAGGGACAGGTGGTGGGTGGGGGTGGAGGCCCCATCAAATATGGCCCGGTCCAGGAAGTCGATGGTGGACTCCGTGTACACAATCTGGAAGACCTGGCTGAGCAGGGAGCACAGTTCCTCGGCAGCAGCCTGTAGTGGGCAGAGAGCAGCAGTGCTGCTACGTGGCTGGCCACACACTGGGCTTTGCTGGGCACCTCCAGGGCACCAGGGCATCTCAGAGGCTCCGTAACATGAATGGGGAGCAAACAGCAGAGTCAAAGGCCCACTGCCTTTCATGACCCACAGGGGTGTCCAAAGGACTATCTTTTGGACAGATGTGGCCAGGTAGCATGCTCCTAGCTCCTCCCCAAGCCTCAGGAGAGGGCAGAGAGGACACCATTGGTGTTACACCCAGAGGCACTTCTAGCAGCAGTAAGACAGTTTCCTAACAGTGTACTATCCATAGCATTGAGGCTCAGAAATGCAAACTGGAGGGTGTTCAGGGTAGGCACCACTTTACGGAGGCAGAAACTAAACAGAAAGGTGTTAAATGACTTCCTGAGGCCCTGTGGCTATTGGGTGGCTGAGGGGAACCTAAATCCTAACCCACAATCCCCCCACTCAGACCTTCCTGCCTCCCCACAGAGAAATCCACAAGCACAGTCCATAGCACCAGGCAACCTGGAGTGTGGGTGGCCCAGGCCACTGCCTACCCACCAGTGAGCCAGAGGGAGGCATCCTGAAGGGAACAATGGGCAAAAGCTCAGGTGACTACTAGGGACAGGGCTGCAAGGATAAGAAGCTGAGCATGGGGTCTGGTCAGGGATGGGCCAGGATAGGGGGCAGTGCCTAGGGCAGGGCTGGATGAAGGGACCAGCATGGGGCAGGGCCAGGCTGAGGAATGGGCAGGGCTGGCTGGGCTGTCAATGGGTGGTGCTGGTGGTAGGGCGGGGGTCTCACCTTGCTCTCTGTGGCCAGAATGACCAGGCAGCAGGCCTCCACTGGCCCCACTGCACTCTCAGACAGGGAGCCCACACTGAGGCCTCTGGAACCGTCTGCACACAGACTCTGGCTTGGGGAGATCCCTGGGTCCTGGGCTAAGAAGGGAAACCAAGTCAGGTAAGCACAGCAGATGGAGCAGGCATGAGGACATGGGGTGCTGGCTGGGCCGCTCTCAAAGCACAGCTCAGGAGGTCTTCACTTGACTCAGTCTTCCACCAGATGACCGAGTAACTGGCCTGTGACAGGAGTATCTGTTTGACCCCAAACAAGGGCAGAAAGAGATAAGCCCTGAGCTCCAGGGTACCAGTAGAACCCCCATCTTCACACACCAGTGTGTCATCCCACTCAGAACTGAGTGCACAGAGGTGTCACCCACATGACCTCCTTGATAAAGATGGAGGAAACATGAGACAGATGTAACATGAGACAGATGTAATCAACTGCCTCTGACCTACTCACAGCAGAACGTCACACAGCTCAACACAAGAGACCCCAGGCGCCCCCTTCAGGAAGTTTGCTTGAGCTCTGGCCCAAGGTACTCTCTCTCACAGATGGGTAAACCAAGGCTCAGGGACCTCAGAGTGTGTGAATGGCAGAGTGCAGGTGCCAATCCAGACAGCCCCAGTGCCATGTTCCTAACACTCCACCACCACCTCCCCAGACAATGGTGGTGTGATTCCAGGGCTGCCTGGGACATGGGCACACTAGACATCAGGACTAAATATGCTGCAGGTGTCTCTGCTGCCAGGACATCAGGGGACAAGTGGCCTCAGGAGGGAGAAGGCAAGACTGCCTTGGAGATGAGCCCGGCACAGGCAAGTGCAGATGGTGAGCACCCAGGACCACACTGTCCCTACGGCAGCAACTAGCCATAGGGCTACTGTTCGCAGACCGTAAGGTCACCATGAGATGTGCACAAGGAGAAACCACTGTTCCAGGGTGGCAGCCAAGGTGGAGTAAAGAGGGGACACTAACTGGCTCTACAGGTTTTACGCTGATCACACGCCATCGTCATAATAGTCTGGATTCAAGGGCTAAATAAACAGTTGCCAGAAGTAGCTGCGCTCATTTCTCTTTTCTTGTGTTAACATTTTGAATTGTCCCTGGCTTGCAAGTGATGCGGCTCCTAAGGAAGCAGCAGGCAGATGTGAGGAGTGGATGTGTGTATCCGAGGACATCATGCCCACTGTCCATCACAGCCAGGCTGTGGCCACACAGGCTGCCACCACCTGCCTCTCCTGTCACATAAGCATTACTGTGGACTCACAGGTGCCCTCCTCCACCCGGACCCAATGCAAGTCACTCCCTTCAAGCACATCTGGCCCCTGGTCCCCATCCTACACTGTCCCAAAGGCACTGATGGGCGGGTTGGGAAAGGTACAGAGCTGCACATGGCAGGCACCGAGTGAACATTAACCACTCATCTGTCCAGCCCTCTGTGGGGCCTCTGTGTTCCCAGGCCTCAGCCCGGCAAGCCACATGTGCCACAGGAGCCTCCAAGTCAGCAGGAATGAAGAACACTCCTCCCAAAACAAGGACAGTCCTGGATGCAGGGACTCCCTTCCTTCCTGTATGCAAGTTCTCTAGAAGACCTGAGTTCAGCTCCTCATCTGTTTTTGGAAAAGTTTCTCCCATGGAGTGCTCACTCTCAAAAAACTGGATTTTGGCTAGGGGTGTAGCTCAGTGGGAGAGCACTTGCCTAGCATGCAAGAGGCCCTGGGTTCAATCCCTAGCACTGCAAAAACAAAAACAAACAACAACAAAAAAATCAGTTACGCATTTTTCTATAACAATTTATCCTAATGATTCAAGTTGAGAGATTGTCCTGCTAAGCCAGGCATGGTGGTACATGCCTGTTATCCTAGCACTCCAAAGCCTGAGTCAAGAGGACTGAAAGTTTGAGGCCAGCATGGGCTACACAGCACAAGAAACAAGGGGCTACCTCCTCTCCCTATCAATTTAAAACACACAGGAATCTGGTGTGAAGCAAGTCTCTTGTCCCTTAAGGACAAAACCTTCAGGGGCTCAAGGCAGAGACACAGAGGGGCACCAAGGTGCTGGACAGAACTGTCTGTGGCCACCAACATCATGGCCTCCTATTACTCCTCTTTGGTTTATAATTCATGTGCAATGATTTGTTCTAGCTTTAGCCACACTACATTGCTATTATTATAGAGTAAGATGGTTAGTGACAGCAAGAAACTGTTAACAATGTCCATTCAGCACTTGAAGGAGACAATGGCCACCCATCCTCCGAAGGCCCAGGTGGCAAAATTTTGGTCCTAGGTTGGTGCTGTGGGAGGACGTGGAGCCTTTAGGGGGTGGGGCCTGGTGAAGAGGTCCTCAGGTCCCAGAGGCACGCCCTCCCAGGGGACCGTTGGACCCTGGCCTTCTTCCGCTGTTTCCTGGCCATGAGACGGACAGTTGGGCTCTGTTGCACGTACCCTGCAACTGCCATCTGGGCAGTCCCGTCAGTGGCCCATAAGCAATGGATCTGCTGAACAAGGACAGGAACCATGAGCTAAATGAACCTTTTTCCTCTGTAAGTTGATTATCTTGGGAGTTCTGTAACAGCCACGAGAAGCTGACTAACTCATGAGACAAGAGGCCAGAGAGGACCTCACTTAGACATGACAGTGCAGAAGGTGAGCGCCTAAGGTGCTTGTGCATGCGAGTATGTGTGTTTGTGTGTGGGAGGGTGAGAGTACAGCAGGTGTATGCGTGTGAGTGTATGACTGAAAAGGAGTGTGTGGCGGGTCTGTATGTGTGTGTGTGTGAGCGTGACTGAGGAGTGTGTGGCGAGTGTGTGTGTGTGTGTGTGTGAGCATGACTGAGGATGAGTGTGTGGTGTGTGTGAGGTGTGAGGCGTCTGTTTGCTGGGGAGGCGTTGTGAGCTGTCGCACAGATGAGCTACAGCAGATCCGTCTCCTAGCAGCCACCTCATAATCCTCCAGGTGCCCAAGTAGGTTTTGACCTCAGCAATCCAGGTCAGCATCACAGGCCGACAACCTTCCTAGGCCATGACTTCACAACTCATGACGACAAGCTTTTCCCCAGATTCAGGACTGACTGACATCAGGTGAAGGCATAGCCTTCCCCCTGCACTACAAAATGGGCCAGACTGTCCTGACTCCTCGTGCCCTGACACCAGTTCTGCGAACTGAAGAGCTTTAGGATGAACTGGCTGCCCACAGTGACAGGGAGCACCGACCAGCATCCTGGGACAAGGCAAGCCTCAGGGCTCGCAATGAGGCTAGCACAGGCAGGGGGGCACTGGTGTCTGGGAAGGCAGGCACTGCGGGTGAATGGCAAACACCGCACTGAGCAGACACCTGCACGTGAATGCAGCACTGAGGGTCCCCGGGGCAGTGCTGTCCTGACTGTCCCAGCTCCAGGAATACTGCAGGGCTCAAAACGTGGGCTGGACTCGGGAGGTCCTGGCCCCAGGCTGCAGTACTGTCCCTCTCCCTGGGGCTCCACTATGCCTGGGCAGTGGGTGACACCAGTTATGGGAGACTGGAGACTGGAGAAGGGACAGGAGAACCAGTATACTGGTCTCAAATATCATAACCCTCAAATCCCCAGAGGCTATGAGCATGACAGGGACCCTGGGAGCACAGCAGCTGGGCACAAGGCCTCCTCTGTGGACCTCAGGGACAGGAAGGCTCCAACACAGTCCATACCTGTCTTGAGCACCACCAGGTGCGCAGCGTCATCACGGACGTAGGAGACAGCGGCGATGTCGTGAATGGGCACCCGGAGGATAATGTCCTCACCGTCCCTCCAGGCCAGCTTGACGTTGTAGGCAGACAGGCTGAGCACAGCATCATGCTCCGGGGTCAGGTGTCCCGGAAGCTGGTGGGCTCGCTGAAAAGAAGTACAGGCATCAGAAATGGCGAGCCCGCTGCATCGGGATCTCCTCGAGGCACTGGGCAGGCCAGGGCTGGACACGTGACAAGCTGAGTGACAGAGGAATGTGCAGCAGTGTTCACCCCAGGGGCGTGCTCAAACCACCTCGGGAACTCTTCTGGAGTCTCTTATTTATTTATTTGTTTTGGGGAGTGGTACTGGGGTTTGAACTCAGGGTCTTCACCTTGAACTCAGGGTCTTCACCTTAAGCCATTCCACCAGCCCTTTGTTGTGATGGATTTTTTTCAAGATAGGGTCTCACGAACTGTTTGCCTGGGCTGGCCCTCAATTACGATCCTTCTGATCGTTGCCTCCCAAGTAGCTAGGATGACAGGCATGAGCCACCAGCAACCCGGCTAGAACCTTTTAGATTGAGACTTAATAGAACTAGGTTTGGAATACCTTTAAACTCTTTAAATTGTGAATTTGGGAAACAGCCCAAAACCATGTAGAGCATCCAGAGGGTACCATTCAGACTGAGGGACAGGCTTCACGGCAGAGAGCCAGGTATATCCAGAATGTGACAGGACAGGACCTCCTCTTAACCTTGAGGTCCAAGTGAGGAGCAGGGGGCTGGGGGTCCATGGCAGAACACATGGGGAGAACAGTTACCTTTGCATTGTCTATGAAATGCAGGATCTCAGTCCTCCTGGAGGGGTCTAGGTGCCCTGGCATGGACGTCAGCCGACCTAAGTACTGAAAGGGAGAAAAGTGCCATAAGAAACAGGAGGGTGTAGGGACCACATCTGCCAACTTGCCTCAGAGCACAGGCCAAGTGCCTTGTCTTCAGGCCCCAGGGCCCACACAGCTCCAGCCCAGCTGAATGAGTTCTAAATTCTGACAGAAGTCTCCCAGGCTGAGGACAATCCTTGAAGGTCACCACCGGAAGTCCTGCAAGGGTATCTCAAAACTAGATTTGAAGAGTCTGGACAGGGTGGCAGGTGTGTCCCAGTCACTGTTGGGAGGGCTGAAAACCAGGACACCACACACAGCCCCACCAAAACTAAACTACGACTTGCTAGGGTCAACATGGCTGAGGAATGCACACAAAAGAGAAATGAGGAGCTGTGGTTTGAACATGTTCAGTTCCTGTGCAGGACAGGGAACTGAACCCCCAACGTAGCAGTGTCAGGAGGCAAGACGCTGCCCCTCAGGAATGGACTAACGCTAGGATGGCAGCAGTGGGTTCCTTATAAAGGGATGATGCTGACCGCCTTGTTGCTCTCTCTTTTTTTTTTTTTTTTTTGAGACAGCATCTTGCTGTGTAGTCCAGGCTAGCCTCCAAGTTGAGGTCCTCCTGCCTCAGTATCCCCAGTCCTGGGATGACAGGCCCATGTCAGCACACTGGACTTCTCTCAGCCCCTCTCGCTCTTCCTCCTTCCACCATGGATGACACAAGGCCCTCACTGGGTGCCAGCCACTCATCTTAGACCTCTCAGCCTCCAAACCACCGGGCATAGATTCCCGTTCCTTATAAATTATCCGGCTGTGGCATTCTTTCAGAGCAGCACAAAGTGGACTAAGACACAATGTCTGTAGGTTTTGTTTATAACACATGGTGGCCATGAGGCCCCGGCTCAGCAGAAGCCCTTCTGTCACAAAGGGCCTTGAACATGGAAGGCTGTGAGTGGCAGCTCCATCTCCATCTGCTGTGATCACGTCTAGGTCTTCAAACCAGTACAGTGTTTAGTGGTTGGGGCTGTTCTGTTTTTTGGGCATTACTGATTTCTTCCCAAGCACATTCTTGCTTGTTCTGGGGTGGGAAGAGGTTGAGACAGGCCCAGCCTCCAGAGTGCTGGGATAAGAATGGACATGTCCTCGTTTGTCAGTCATCCCTTAGCTAACATAACTAAGTTCTCTATTGCAAGGATAAAGTGGGACTCTGCTCTAGCACGTAAAGAGCTTGGCAGCTGTCACTCCATGCTCACCAGGAGAAAGGTGACAGCTGAAGGCCAGCAACTGCTTTTCTACCCATCAGATAATGGAAGATGAAGGGAAGACAGGGAGAGGCTGAGAATCACAGTTCATGGGCAGAATCCCTGGAGCCGCACTTAAGAACAGGTATCAGACGGACACTGACCGTGGATAAGCTGGTCCATGAGATAAGGACTCCTGGGGCCAGTCATGGGGCTCTGGCACTGCCATGAGCTTTCCCAGGTATCCCACTGGGTTGGCAGAATAAAGATGAGAAAAATGTACCTCTGGCAAGGAGAGGAGAAAAGAAACCAACAAAATACTGACGGATAAAAAGTATTAAAAAGAACTGGGCGCCAGTGGCTCACACCTGTCTAGCTACTTGGGAGGCCTGGATTGGGAGGATCATGGTTCAAGGCTAGCCTGGGAAAACAGTTCACAAGACCTCCCCCGCCCCCCAATCTCCAAAATAACCAGAGCGAAATGGACTAAAGTCCATTTTGGCTCAATTGATAGGAGAGCCTGCTTTGCAAGTGTGAAGCCCCGAGTTCAAATCCCAGTCCCACCAAAAAAAAAAAAGTAGTAAAATATTAAAATACTACCAGAGCATTCAGTTACCCCTAATCTAGGACTTTCCTCAAAGAAAACTTCTTAGCCAGAGCCTGAAACATCTAGAACCCAACTCATCCCCTCTACCTTTCTATCTCTCCTAAAAACAAACTCAAAATGAAAAGTCTCTGTGGAAGGTCACAGCAAGGGCACAGGCTCACTGAGACACTGAGGCCCAGTCACAGGACTGCAGATCATCCCCCCAACCCCACACCAACAAAGCTCAGATTTCAAAGAAAGGAACTGCAAGCCTCCACCCTGTTTAAAAGGACTCTCAAGGAAAGACAGCACAAGACAAAAACCAGGACACCAAAGCAACTTCTAGCCAGGCACGCAAACGTTAACGCCACACCATAGGCCTCAATTCCCTCAACCCAGCACCTCCCATCTAAATCTCCACAGCAGGTTACAAGGCAGACTGAAAGGCAGAGGACAGTTGAGAATGACAGCGCACACAGCAGCATGTCACGTATGTCAGGGATATAATTGTCACACAACAGCCTAAGAGAGCAAACGGTGAGAGGAGATGCAAGGCAAGCAGAGAGAAAGATCGGTACTGTAAGAGCAAGGAAGAAGGAAAAGTCTTGGGTGGTCTGACTAGCAGACTGGACATGGCCAGGGAAAAGTCAAAGCGCTGGAGGACTCGTGTTGGTGCCCCTACATTCACCAACTTCAAGAACACACCTTCCATGTGACAGAGTAAAACCACACGTCACCTGCTGCCAGGCCACAGGAGTGCCTTGAAAGACACCAACATCCCCACGAGGGAGACAGACAATCTGAAGCCCGACGGACAATGTGAAGCCCGACGACCCACGGGGGAGACTCCATCAGTAAGTACTAACACTGAACACACCAGGCCCAGGTGGGCTTGCCAGTGACGTCTACCAAACATCCAACAAAAGAAATCAGGGACTGGAGAGTGGCTCAAGTGGGAGAGTGCCTGCCCAGCAGGGGTGAGGCCCTGAGTTCAAACCCCAGTACTGACCACACAAAAAGAAAAAAAGAAGAAAAGGAAGAAATGATAGCAATTCTCTTTAATCATTTCTAGAAGGCAGGCAGGAAGAAGGAAAACCCCTGCTAACTTGTCCTACGAGGCCAGCGTTGCTATTTTATTCAAACTAACAAACATATTCAAAGAAAGGAAGACTACAGATCAGTATCCCTCATAAAAAAACATATTTTTGTAAATTTTTTTTAAAAATAAAATATTAGCACGTGCAACCCAACACCATGTGTGAAAAGAACTGAACACACGCTAAGGCCCTGGGTTCAATCCCCAGCACCACAAAAAAGAAAATGGAGAGGTATGGTGGTAACCCCATCACATGGAAGGAGAATGTCAAGTCTGAGGCCAGCCTGGGCTACACCAAAGCATTAGCCTATATGGAGCTGATGGCCCAGACACTCCATTTTTTGGGAACACAC
Organism: Castor canadensis; assembly: GCF_047511655.1. Classification (NCBI taxonomy): domain Eukaryota; kingdom Metazoa; phylum Chordata; class Mammalia; order Rodentia; family Castoridae; genus Castor; species Castor canadensis. The sequence goes on from NC_133387.1 coordinate 105,175,295, forward strand.
AGAAGAAGTGAGGAGGGAGGGGACAAGAAAGAGCAAAGGCAAATTCCATTGAAGTACATCATGTGCATGTATGGGACCGCACAAGGAAACCCTTTTGTATAGTTATTATACGCTAACAAAAAAAATGGAAGCAGGGCAGCACTATTCACAACTGACAAGGGCAGAAACAACCCAACCCACAGATGGAGAAAATGTGCCATATCCACACAGTGGAATAGTACTCAGCCTTGAAAAGGAAGGAAAGTTCTGACATGGATGGATGGGGAGTACACTGTCCTCCTAAATGAAAGTCAAAGAAACACGGTACAACTCCACCCACCAGATCTCTTGACCAGTCATACTCAGAGACTGAAAGCAAGATGGTGGCTAAGGGACCTGGGGGACGGGGATGGGAACGGAGACTGGTACTCATTGCCTAATGGACATAGAGTTTCAGTCTAGGCAATGAAAAGTTCTGGGGTAGAGGGTGGCCGAGGCTGTACAGCAGGATGAAGGGACTTCCTGCTAGTTAAGCACCCACTTGAAAATGGTTAAAATGACAAATTTTAAGTGAGGTACTTTTTTTTTCCTTCACTACTGGAGTATGATCTCAGAGCCTACACCTTGAGCCACTCTACCAGCCCTTTTTTTGTGAAGGGTTTTTTGAGATCAGGTCTCATGAACTATTTGCCCAGGCTGGTTTTGAACCACCATCCTCCTGATCTCTGCCTCCTGAGTAGCTGAGTTTACAGGTGTGAGCCATTGTTGTCTGGCTTGTGAGATACATTTCATCACAGTAAGAAATTTTCTCTTAAAGCAGGGCACAGCAGTGCACACATATGATCCCAGCACTCAGGAGGCAAAGGCAGGAGGACTGCAAGTTCTACGGTAGCCTAGGTTACATAGCGAGACCTTGTCTTAAAAAACAAAAACAAATGAACAAAAATTCACTTCATTAGCTTTATTCAATAATTTCATTTGCTAAAAACTTTTTCAATGACCAATATTCTGATATTATCAGCTATCCCTCCTTCCTTTGTACCACCTGTGCTTTCACTCAGATGAGTGATAACAAAGCATTAGCCAGGAGGCTGGGTATCCACGTGTGAAGACTGGAAGTAGGTGCCAGAACCAACACCAATCCAAAGTGTATTGAATACCTTACTGTAAGACCTTAAACTCTGAACCTAATGCAGGAAAAGAGCAGGGAATGCACAGGAACTAACAGACATCGGCAATGGCCTCCTAAATAGAACTCCAGTGGCTCAGCAACTTAGACATATCAGCCAGGTATGGTGGCTCACGCCTGTAATCCCAGCTACTTGGGAGGCTGAGATCAGGAAGATTGCAGTTTGAGACCAGTCTGGGCAAATAGTTCAGGAGACCCCGTCTCCAAAATAACCAGAGTGAAATGGACTGGAGGTGTGGCTCAAGTGGTAGAGCACCTGCTTTGCAAGTGCAATGCCCTGAGTTCAAACTCTACTCCAACAAAAAAAAAGAGAAAAAAGAGAGAAAGAATTGACCCATGGACCTATATCTAATTAAAAAGCAGTCACTAGACTGAAGAGAAATGGAATAAAATTCCATGTGCCCACAGAATGGGAGAAAATCTTTGCCAGCTATACATCTGACAAGGGATTAATACCAGAATATACAAGGGTCCTAGTACACTGGGACCCTTCAGCCCTGCAGCACGAGGCCCCATTCTTAGCAAGGACTGGCCTGAACCCCACATATGGCTTGGTGTCCTGCCTGCAGTGTCAGCCAGTCCCCAGGGGCTCATGGAATGTCTAGTTTCTGATGTCACCTGGGCCAGGGTCTCACTTTGTATCTGAGGTGCAAAAGCAAGCACATGCCTCTGGGGTCTAGGAGACACCTGGTCACCGGGAGCACAGCCTGACATACTTATGGGATGGCCTCTTGGGAGCACAACTGAGGGGATACCTGGTAGGGGGGAACACACTCCCAAAGACACTCTCTCCTTCAGGATGCAATGTGTCAGAGGGGAGAGTGAGGGGCTGGTGAATGGTTTGGATCACAGCAACCCCGGTGACGCTTAGCAGAACACATGCATGTGATACCCTCCCTTAGCTGTGCAAGTTCTGAGGGCCTTGTCCTAGGGCACAATGCTCCATCAGGAGACACACACAGTCAGGAACACAGCCAGAAGACATGGTCAGGAGGCAGAACATAGACACGGTCAGGGGACATGGCTAGGAGACACAGTCAGGGGCAGAAACGGTCAGGAGATGCAGTCAGGACACAGACACAGGGGACATGGCCAGGCAACAGGGCCAGGAGACAGTCAGGGAACATGGTCAGGAGCCACAGTTAGGGGACATAGACAGGAGACAGTCAGGGGACATGGCTGGGTGACAGGGACAGGAGACACAGTCAGGGAATGTGGTCAGGAAACACAGTCAGGAGCCATGATCAGGAGACACAATCAGGGGACAGACATGATATAGAGACACAGTTAGGACACAGAAATAATCAGGTGACAGGGCCAGGAGACACAGTCAGAGGACATGGTCAGGAGACCCTGTCAGGACACAGACATGGTTAGGGACTCGGCCAGGAGACACAGGGAACATAGTCAGGAAACACTGCCAGGAGCCACAGTCAGGGGACATGGTCAGGGTGGCAGCTAGCTGGTGACTCTGGGCTCCTTGGCTCACAGACAAGCACGCAAAGGAAGCAGCTACTGCTCTGCAGGGCGCTGGCCTACACCCCATAAGGATGACATTCCCATTTCGTCAGGGGCAAACTGGCAACATGACCTGTGAAGCAAGTGCTACTTAAATAGAAACGGCCACCTGCTAAGGGCAGGACGACCAGGCTCACACTATAGGGCCAACATCTGAGGCAGGTAGAATCATCTGGCAGGGCCACCTCTCAAACAGGCAGCAGCAGAGGGACAAGAAGAGGACCAGGGTGGCCTCAGACCGCTGACAGGCAGGCTGTACCTGGGAAGGTTCTGGCAATTCCTGACTCCAGAGAAGCCGGATGTGGATGGAGGGAAGCCAGGTGAGTACAACTTTGGAAGTGGGGGCAGAGGGTGGCACATGTGGCAGGTGTCCCACCAGGTGCCCACCACTCTGGGTGTGGGTAAAGTATCACAGAGGTGACAGCAGGGTCTAAGTCCATGATCCTCATCCCTTCTTCCTCTGCTCCTCTCCAGCTCCAGTCTCTGCATGGAGAACCAACTGCAAATGATCACCAACACAGACAAGTGACAAATGGGGAGAGACTTTGACACTAACGCAGCAGACAGTGAACCTACCGGACACACCAAGAGAAGCCAGTGACACCCAAGGAAGGAAGGATGGCAGATGTGCAGAGGCAGTCAAGAGAGATCTGACTCGACCACATGACAGGACCCTCAACCTGACTTCTAAAGAAAACTTCAATCCTTGGGAGGTGGAGACTGGGAGGATCACAGTTTGAGGCAACCCTGGCAAAAAATTAGCGAGACCCCCATCTCAATAAACCAGGCAGTGGTGGTGCTTACTCGTGACCCCTGATACACAGGAGGCATAGACAAGAGGATCCCAGTCTGAGGACGACCCCAGGCAAAAACATTGAGGCACTATCCAAAAAAATAAAGTAACTAGGTGCCCATGGCTCACGCCTGTAATCCCAGCTACTTGGGAGGCAGAGACCAGGAGGATCATGGTTCAAAGTCAGCCCGGGTACATAGTTCTCAAGACTCTTATCTCGGCGGGTGCCGACACCGGCAGTGGCACTGTGGCCATGGAGTGGTCCTGAGAAGGGAGTCCCGCTGAGGATGGCTTTGTCCCTTTGGTTCTGGGGACCCAAGAGCATTGGAATGCTGTCTGTGAGAGAGAGCTGCAGACTTTCCAAGAATGTGGAGATATGGGAGAGATCTGGCAAAATTTGGTTTCTCTAATATTATGGAATTGCTTATTCTCCTTCTGCAATTCAGCTTTCTGGAAGCATTACAGAGAAAGAAGAACTATCAAACACGAAGGTAAAGATAGAAGACTTTTTGAATCTCTCCACAAAGCTGTCTGGATTTCGTATTTGTATTGACAAAGGGACTTTTGATGCCATCAGCCCTAATCCTGACAATGCACTTGAGAAGAGGAGGCAATAGATGAAATCTCTCTCCAGGGTGTTGGTAGCAAAATCTTCTTCCTAATACACTCATGTAATTGGGCCAAGGAAGAGTTTCTAAATGAATTCAGTGAAGGATTTGAACTTTTCAAAGAGCTGTCAACACCCAAGTTCAGCTTTGGAGGTAGATCTGGAAACAGTGTAGCGCCATTGGTTTTCCAAAAAACTTGGGACTCCTTGGACAAATTCAAGTAGCTTTCTAAAAGAGGCTAATTAGAGAGTAAACCTAACAGAGAAAATACAAGTGCAAATAAATGCTTAGTAAGTGCACAGGTACATGTGCTGAATACTTACAATGAATTGGTAATGAAGTCGTGAGCATGTGAGGAGTGGCTTTTAGATATTGACCAAGAGTAATTTTAAATATTTTGTATTTGAAATGCACATATTTTTCTTTTTGGCCTAGTATTATTTCCTGTAACTGCTAAATAGTTAAAGCTTTAAAGTAGTAAATGAACTTACAAAAAGCAAAAAAAAAAAAGACCCTATCTTGAAAATACCCATTACCAAAAAGGGCTGGTGGAGTGGTTCAAGTGGTGGAGCACTTGCCTAGCCAGTGTGAGGCCCTGAGTTCAAATCCCAACGTTGCCAAAAAAAAATTCTAAAAAAATAAAAAAGCAAGGAGCACACAACCTACACCATGAAGTAACTGTGGAAGTCAACGCATGTGTGTGCTTGTGTAGTTTTTGGACACACCAAAAACTAGTGTCAAGGACTCCTTCCAGAGGGGCCATACTCAATTTTAAATTTTTAAATAAACCAGGGCGTGCTGGCCCAGTCCCTGCAATCCCAGCCTTCAGGAGGTGGAGGCAGGAAGATGGAGGATTGAGGACTCCAGGCCAGCCAGGGCTGCATTGGAGACCCTGTCTCAAAAAAGAAAAATTTTAACACTAACCAAAAGCTGCTTGAGTTTCACATCACAGACAGGAGTCTGAGTCCTCTCTCAGAATTAAAGCCACACAGCAGACTTGGTCATGGTGTCTGCTGACGGTCACCAGGCTCCAGTCGGCTACCGTTGGCTGGCCCCACCAAACCTCCTGAGCCAACTCTGGCTGGTGATGGAAAACGGGAGGGCCAGTGTCCACTTCACTCAGGCTCTGTGGGGATCAAACAGCATTCTAATTACCAATGTTCATCCCAAACACAAAACTTCCCAGGAAGAACCACTGGAGTGGGGGGAGTAGACACTGTCCCCTCACCGGGAGATTTCCTGTTGTCACTATTTTTATTTTACCAAAAGGCAAACAGGGGCGGGGCTCAAGTGGTAGAGCGCCTGCCTGGAAAGCACAGAGCCAAGTTCAAATCCCATACTGCCCAAAAAAAAAAAAAGGCAAATGGTCCAATCCTATGAACCCCTTCCCACAGATGGTCACATCAAGGCCTGTTCCTTCTGGCATCCAGGGCACTCTTTTAAATAATGTGTTTGTGTTACTGTTACCCAACATATCATTTTAAAACTTTACCTCCCAACTTTTAGTTACATCACTACTCCCACAGCCCCTTTTTCCTTACAATATAATTTTCCGTTACTCACTACTTACTACCTACTGTTTTGTCTCAGATATTCTACTTCACTGCATTGCCAAGTCATCATGAAACTGCAGTCTTGTCATGAACAGCTTTCTTTGTTTTTTGCAGTATTGGGCTTGTATTCAGGGCCTACACCTGGAGCCACTCCACCAGCCATTTTCTGTGATGGGTATTTTTGAGATAGGGTCTCCTGAACTATTTGCCTGGGCTGGCTTCGAACCGCAATCCTCCTGATCTCTGCCTCCTAAGTGGCTAGGATTACAGGCGTGAGCCACCAGTACCTGGCTATGAACAGCTCTTTCTTAAGACAGGATCTCCTTACATTGCTCAGACTGTCCTCACACTCCAGGGCTCAAGTGACTCTTCTGCCAGTCTCCTGAGTAGCTGAGACTACAGGCACGGGCCACTTTTCTGTCATCGCGGGTATTACCTGCCCTCATTTCTCTGTTAGAGCCCAGTGCTGTGAACCCATGTCTTCCTCCTTCTTTGCATGCCCTTTATTTTGAACTTAGAATAGCCTCCTGCACACTCGGGTTCAAAAAGGTGACTGATTTAGTCTCTGTGACAGGATCCTGTCAGCGTAGAACCGTGTCTGTCAGTCCCTCCTGCAGACTCATTTTTTTCTACTTTCACACATGCTAGACAAGTGCCTACCACTGAGCCACACCCCAGCCGTTTTTGCTTTACTGTTTTAACAGTTTCCTCCTGAGTGAGACGTGCAGTCATCTCAGTTGAGCCTCTCATTGTTTCTTCCTTTTTTTTTTAATGGTTCAGTCTGTCTTTTGGTTATTCTTTCTGGGAGATTTTTTGTTGTTGTTGATTTTTATGTTTTCAAGCCCTCTACTAAATTTTTTAAGAGAATGAGCAAGTCTGCTCTTCCCTTCGCCTTTTCTTTTCTCTATGTGGTACTGGGGATTGAACCCAAGGTCCTCATGCTCACCACATGCTTTACCACTGAGCTCCACCTCCAGCCACCCCCATTTTTTTATTTATTTAAAAGTAGAATCCTACTGGGTATTGGTGGCTCACATCTGTAATCTTCTTAGGAAGCTGAGATTGGAATGATCGAGGTTCAAGGTCAGTCCAGGAAAGTAGTTCTCGAGACCTCATCTCCAAAATAACCAGAGCAAAATAAGGACTGGAAGTGTGGCTCAAGTGGTAGAGCACCTACTTTGTAAGTGAGAAGCCCTGAGTTCAAATCCCAGTCCCCCCCAACCAAAAAAAGAAGGAATCCTCTGATTTCATTAATAACACCTTTATCTCTTTGAGATATCATATACACACTGCATAGAGGTGATTTGGTCAAAGACAGACCACACGTCCCACTGCAGCCCATGAGACTGGGATGGGGATGAAAACTCCCATTGCCTCGTGACTCTGCGGCCGACCTAACCTCACAGGGCACTGCCTGTGTGAAGAAGCCTCCAGCACTGCCAGCCGTATAAGCACAGCACACAACATCACATACACCGAGTTACAACACTCAGTAACCTTGGTAAATGACGGGTACTGACTGTGTACACTGTGCTACTCTGCCACATTTCCATCACTAAAACAACACAGCCTTGCCCACCTGTGTTACTGGTTGACACCACTAGGTTTGCGAGCTATGTGCTGTGGTTCACAGCCACAGAGTTGCCAGGCAACACATTCCTCAGAGCACAATTGCAGTGCTAAGGGAGCATGACTGTGTTGTCATACCTTCTCCCTGTGTTCTGCACTGTGGCTGTTGCACTCACATTTGTGGGGTTTCTGTTCGTTTTTCTTGAGCTGTGTCTTTGAGTTAAACATCTTTCTCAAACGTATTGTATCCTTAACTCTGACAAGCTGGCAAAGCTGTGTGGGCAGTGTCACTGACTGCTGGGCCTCAGTCACACTGGATGAGTGGGAGCCTCGGAGCCCCTTAGCTTCTGCACTGAGCAGCCCTCCACAGAACCCTTGGGGGAGAGGCCCAGCTGCAGGTCTCAGAAGCCTCATGGAGAAAATGGCCAGGCGTCCTCATGACGCATAATGACTTAGCTTCCTGATTTCACCCAGGGTCACTCACACACTTCCTGGGCCAGGCCCATGAGCCAGTGGGGACAAGGTGGGAGAGTCCCTGCCATAGGTACTTAGACAGCCCCCACTCCTCCTGATTCGTGGACTGTCTTCTGTGGTGTATACTAACTCAGTTCCCTTATCCTACTCAGCTTCCTTCTTCCTGCTTATGTCCCTCAAGACCTGTCTCCTGTCCCCTACGTTTTGACCACATGGCTTATACACAGTCTCTTGGGTACAGGCCTTTGAGACTCAAAGCCCTTGGTCCGAGAACCCAGGTCTGGGACAGTGACCATGGCACACATAATGGCCCCAGGACCTCAACCAAGCTGTCATCTGCAAGCTGCTGGAGGAGATGTGGATTTTCCTCCAGCTCTGTGACTCTCTTCTGGTGAGCAGGACACGCTACCCATGATTAGGCCTTTGAGGGAGAGACAGGAGGTGGCACGCTACTGCAGGAAGAACCAGAAGCTGGGATGAGGGACAAGAGCCTGGGTCTGGGGTCTCAGGTTATCACGAGATTTATGAGCAGAGGCAAGGTATTTCCATGCAGGTGCTTCACAAACCACGTTGGACAGGCAACCCTGCAGCCTGGGACCACTTACCTTCACCTCCTTTTCAATATAGTCGCTCAGCAGTCTGTCGGGCTCAACGCGCTCAGGCAGTGACAGCACCACAGTGTGCAGGGGGCGCCTCTCTGTCACCTTCTCCTGGGCTTTCTTATCTCTACCCTTTTCACCTTTTTGGAATACTCGTTTAAATGGTGACACGATTCCAGGCTGCAGGCAGAAAGGGCAATGATTGGAGTTCATTATACACACATAAAAAGCAGCCAAGGCCACCACCATGGTCCCCATGCAAACAGGCTTGGTGACACCAGACTGTGAGCAAGGACCAAGAACACACAAGCCTGACCGACGGGGCTCGACAGCCAAGGTGGGCTGGATGGCCAAAGTGATCTGTGCACAGAGAACAAGGGACCTGTTCACCTACTACTGCAACAGTTAGAAAACCTTAGCTGGCAGGAGTGAGGAGAAAGAGTCCCGCAGAGGACAGAACAGCATGACTCCAACCAGGAACTCCTCAGCAGCCAAGGTTGAGCATGCTCCATGGAAGCTGATGGCTTCGTGGGGCAATTCCTTCCCTGACAGGCCTCCAGGCTCCAGTGTACCCCACCACACACAGGCCTCTAACTCGCAGCCCCACGCCCGGCTCAGCACCTCACAAGGTTCTGCAGCTCCTCCTCTTACCAAAGTGAACTGAAGAGCGCCAGAGCAGGGACAGAAGCAAACCTCACTGTGAAACCCCAGGACAGGTCCGGTGCTGCCTGGTCACCGCCACTGTGAGGAAGCACTCCCAAGTCCTGCCGAGAGAGGGCGCTGTGGTCCCTGCTTTGTCACCAGGAGGAACCAAACCCACACTGAACAAGATGCTGAGGTGGGTTCAGCAGCGACACGTCACAAGCCTGAGGCTCACCTAACGGATGGGGTGGCCCAGCACCCAGACAGCAGCTGGGACCCCACACAAACAATGCAAATGAGAAGCCACCAGATGCTCGGTAAGGGCTGTCACTTCTGTCTCTCCCCACATTACCCCCAACACAAAATAGCATTGCAGGGCCATGGTTCCAGAGGATGCCTTGCCCACCCTGCCAATTTCATAGGTGGGCGGTCACAGCCAAGGGTCACAGCGTGCTCCTGACTTTGGGAGGGATTCAGTGGCCCAGTGGCTCCCAGCTCTGTGGGGCTGGGCTCGGCTCTGCGTGGGCTCCTCCTCCCCCTCCACCAACACACTCAGCACCAGGGGAGAAGTCCATGGGCAGATAAAACCCACACCTCCTTACAAAACCACCCCGATATCATCCCTGCAGCCTGCTGCCTCCTATCCACAGCTTCCCTGTGACTGTGACCCTTCAGACCTGTGACAGCTCACAGGATCCAGTAAAACAAGACACAGAATCGGAATGGAACAGCACAGTACAACAGAAGTCTTGGCTCTGGAGCTGTGCACACACACTGCCACCAAGCCAGTCCCTTTCCTCTACCATGGGACTCTGCTGGGCTCACAAGAGAAGCTGCCCAGGCTCAAGGCCTGACTTCAGTTCTGGCGTGCTCTGGCAGCAGCACTTCCTAAGCAAACTGGTCAGCTGAGCTCTCTTGGTCTCTAAAATGGGCCCGTGACCCTTGCAGGTTGGCAGCTCTGAGCACAGAGCAGTTGTTTGTTATGAGGAAGCAACAGACGTGCCCACGTTATTTCCAGGTCTGTTTTTATTCTTGGCAACATATTATAAACTCACTTCTTCTTCAACTGCAGGGAAACCCCAGGCCGTCTTCTACATACACCCCATGACCAGACTGGGAAATAAAGCCGGGCAGTACCAGCCTGACTTCTGCCTCCACACCACCACCGTGGCACCAGCCCATGGACAGGCTTAGGGTCCTGTCATCCGTCAAAATGCGTCCCCTTGTCTGGGCTGATGGGATCCTGTCTACCTGCCTCCTGACGTTGAGGTCCCCCCCAAAAGGCAGCCCCTCAGCATTTTTTTTTCATTTTTCTTTTATTATTCATATGTGCATACAAGGCTTGGTTCATTTCTCCCCCCTGCCCCCACCCCCTCCCTTACCACCCACTCCGCCCCCTCCCTTTCCCCTCCCCCAATACCCAGCAGAAACTATTTTGCCCTTATTTCTAATTTTGTTGTAGAGAGAGTATAAGCAATAATAGGAAGGAACAAGGGTTTTTGCTGGTTGAGATAAGGATAGCTATACAGGGCATTGACTCACATTGATTTCCTGTGCATGGGTGTTACCTTCTAGGTTAATTCTTTTTGATCTAACCTTTTCTCTAGTACCTGTTCCCCTTTTCCTATTTGGCCTCAGTTGCTTTAAGGTATCTGCTTTAGTTTCTCTGCGTTAAGGGCAACAAATGCTAGCTAGTTTTTTAGGTGTCTTACCTATCCTCACCCCTCCCTTGTGTGCTCTCGCTTTTATCATGTGCTCATAGTCCAATCCCCTTGTTGTGTTTGCCCTTGATCTAATGTCCACATATGAGGGAGAACATACGATTTTTGGTTTTTTGAGCCAGGCTAACCTCACTCAGAATGATGTTCTCCAATTCCATCCATTTACCAGCGAATGATAACATTTCATTCTTCTTCATGGCTGCATAAAATTCCATTGTGTATAGATACCACATTTTCTTAATCCATTCGTCAGCCCCTCAGCATTTCTTGCTGGTGTTGGGGGCCGGGATGAGAGGACTCAAGATCCTTAGCGCCAGTGACAGCTGGGCTGATGACGGCCACAAACAAGAAGCATCATTCAATTTCTTGTCTTTATTTGTTTTTTTTATTTTTTGCAGTACTGGGGTTTGAATTCAGGGCCTTCACCTTGAGCCATATTTTTATGCAGCGTTTTGTCAAGGTAGAGTCTCGCGGAACTATTTGCCTGGGCTGGCTTCAAACCTTGATCCTCCTGATCTCTGTCTCCTGAGCAGCTGGAATTACAGGCATGAGCCATCAGCCCCCAGCCCTGTCTACCTTTTTATATTTAAATATCTCCATACTTGAAGAAAAGGATGAATATGTAATTGCTGCCTCTCACTGCCTATACTTAAACTGGGACAAGATATAAGAACCTGAAAAGTTGGACTGGAGACATGGCTCAAGTGGCAGTGTCTGCCTAGCAGGCACAGGCCCCGAGTTCAAACCCCCGCACCACATGAAAAGCTAAGAGAATTGATGTCCTTACAAGATGACCCTCTAGAGGATGAGTAGCAGGAAGGACAAACACTTCCACTTCCGGGAGAACTGACGGGCAGTGGCCCTGGGCTGCCAGGCCCTGCTCCAAGACAGGCGAGGACCGACCATCATGGAGGCACCTTTCAGGATTCACCCTCTTCAATCCCCCAAGCTTTACAGGTTTTACCACAGGATGAGTGGCAAGAGAAGGAACAGATGGGGCCGGGGGCAACTGGACCAAGTGGACCAGGTCTTTGCACCAGGACTGGAGCAGAATGACGGGAAATGGTCACCTGGCATTTATGAGACACCCACTGAGAGTAAACTGTAAGCTGGAGAGGACTCCCACACTTGGTGACATAATTTTAGCAATAAAAAATGTTTCAGCTGGGTGCCAGTGGCTCACACCTATAATCCCAGCTACTCAGGACACAGAGATCAGGAGGATCACGGTTCAAAGCCAGCCCAGACAAACAGGTCGAGAGACCCTATCTTGAAAAACCCCATCACAAAAAATTGGGCTGGTGGAGTGCCTCAAGGTGAAGGCCCTGAGTTCAAGCCCACGTACCACAAAAAAATTTTTTTTAAAAATCATGTCTCATCAGCCCCACTGAAGACAACTGCAATTTCCTTGCACTACCACCACCCTCGGTGACGAGATGGTACATGAATTAGCTCTTCAAATGTGTTACACTTGATCACTTGATTCTCCTCCTACCTCTTAAGATATGGAAGGCCCAGCCCTGGGGGTTATGAGGTACAAAGTCCCACAGCCCTCAAGAAGTTTCTTCTCTATAGACATTAATGACCTCCCACTGTCCCCCACCACTCCTCCTGCAGCCCCAAAGGGCCCCTCCTCTCAGCAGGAACGTGATATGTGTGGACAGTGCCAGCACTGGCTCCAATGTGTGTCTGGCCTTCCAGAAGCCACCTGTTAGCCAAACTCGTTACTAATCTACACATGGAAGCAACGGGAAACCAATCCTGAGACCAGAGATTTGCCAAGATCAACCTCTAACCAAGAAGCCCTTGCCAAATTAACAGGCCCACAAAACGCAGGCAATTCACGCTGTTACTATAACAGTGACACACGGCTCGTAAAATGTCAGTCCACACACACAATTACAGTCTATGCTGGGAAGGACCCCGGGCCTTTCCTATGACCGACCCCTTTAGGGTCTGAACAGAGACCCTCTGCACTTAGGTAGTGAGGCACAGTTAGAAGACACCTGCTGGAACCCTTACAAGCCAAGGAATCAGGACAGCCCTGCACTCCCTTAGGGGTGCCTCTCACTGCCCGAGGGCCGGGTCCTCCCAGCTCCATCTCTGCCTTTGGCTCTGTGTGTGTGAGTGTGTATGTGTGCGTGTGAGGGTGTTTTGCTGGGGATTGAACCCAGGGTCTTGGGCATGCCAGGTAAGCATTCTACCACTGAGCTACACTGCGGGCCCTGGGTAACCCTAGCACTCAGGATGGACCCTGCATGGGGCCAGGGGCAATAAATGCTGGTACCAATCTTTCCTTTAGTGTACACACAGGCCTGGCATCCAGGATGGAGGAGAGGCAAGTGTCCCAGTCAAACAGGAGAAATAAGACCAAGCGCAGTAACAGGAATTAAATCCATGGTGAAAACAGGCAGCCAGTGCTGAAGACGTGCACCGTGATGCTAAGTTACCTGTCTGTGTGACACCTAAGAAAGAAGGGGGTGATGGATTCCTGTGACACTCACACCAGAACACCAAGCACAGGTCACGTGGAGGAACTTCAGGGAACTGGCCTTAAACTGGTATTTAAGAAGTGCAGGAGCCTGGCCTGTGCAACCTCCCTATCTGTCGAGGCTCCAGCCATCCACTGTCGACTTTACCAGAGAAAACTGCGGTAACTGCTCTGTTGTAATTACAGCATTACTGCCTTCTGGTGCCTCATCTGTACACTCCGTCACAGGTAAGTGTGCAGAGGAAGAACACCATCCTATTTCAGATGCCCGCTGAGGGACCTGGACTGGGAAGGGGACACTACTGGACTTGGAGGCAGGTGTCTCTCTGGCCCTAGTTTTTGGCCTTGAACACACTTTCAGTTGCCAATGAGTCTTTCCAGAAGCACATCCACATGCCACCCTGCAACTTCACTACCTTCAGCACAGAACAAGGCAAGACTGATGCTCTAGCCTAGGACGACTAACACTTTGGTGTCAGCTCAGCTCTCAGCCATGGGGGACAGGCGGGAGGGACATCAGGCACTGGGGGGTAGTGCTCAGCCACTCCAGAAACAAAATGGAACAAGAGGGCATCTCAGATCTGGAGTTGCTTTTCACATGAAAAATTTAAAGGAAACTCCAGTTAAAAAGTAAATTGGGCTGGGCATGGGTGGCTCCCACCTATAATCCTACCTAGCTACTCAGGAGGCAGAGATCGGGAAGATCACAGGTCAAAGCCAGCCCAGGAAAATAGTTCACAAGACCCCATTTCGAAAAAATCCATCACAAAAAAGGGCTGGTGGAGTGGTTCAAGGTGTAGGCACTGAGTTCAAGCCCCAGTACTGAAAATCAAAAGTGAATTGGCACAGCAGACACAGTGGCTGGAATCCCAGCTACATGGGAGGCAGAGATCAGAAGGATGGCCATTCAAGGCCAGCCTAGGCAAAAAGCTAGGAAGATCTCAAGTCAACCAATAAAAGTTGGGCATGGTGGTGTGTACCTGTCACCCCAGCTACAGGGGAGGTTGAACAGGAGGATCAAGGTCCAAGCCAGCCAGGGCAAAAATGGAGTTCCTATGTGAAAAATAACTAAGCAAAAAGGGCTAGGGGTACGGTTCAAGTGGTAGAGCGCCTGTCTGGCAAGCCAAACTTCAAACCCCAGTACTACCTAAAATAGTAAACTGACAAATAAGAGTACCTTGAAATGCAAAAGCAAGATTTTGGTAACTTATCTTAGGTTATTGAACTTGCTGGAATGTTCTACAGGTTGATGCCCAGAGATTTAAAGGTAGGTTAGCAGCCACTGTTGACTGCACAAGGGTTTTACTGAGTGTGCATCTTCCTCACCAACAAAATGATCTGTGACCTTGAGAGAACCAAGGACCAATCTGGCCCCGAGAAGGGCAGCAGTGGTGTCTCTTTCCTGAATGGAGTCTCAACACGGACCTTCCTGAAGAAACTGAAGCTTTATGGTTGACAGGGCCATCAGCCAGGGTCCAAGGCAAAGAACGAGCTGGGAGGAGCAGAGGCAGAACTCTGTGTAGAATTTCCAGGGCTCACTCTGAAAAGGCTCCAGGTCCCTACATTGTTCTCCCACTACTTGCCATCTGAAGCCCAAAATAGCTCTTGAAAGTTGGAAACAGCCAGGAGCCAGTGGCTCACACCTATAATCCTGGCTACTCAGGAGGCAGAGATCAAGAGGATCATGGTCTGAAGCCAGCCTCAGGCAAATAGTTCACGAGACCCTATCTCGAGAAAAACTCCTTGACAAAAAATGGACTGGCAGAGTGGCTCATGGTATAGGCACTGAGTTCAAGCTCCAGTACTCCCCCACTCCCCCTGCAAAAAAGTTAGAATTGTAGGGCTGAGGACATGGCTCAACTGGTACATCACCTGCTCAGCATGTGAAAGGAAGATGAACAGGTACCCCATACCTCAGCCTTTTCTCAGGTGCCCCTGGTTTAAACCTCCCAGTAAACTAATGGGAGGCTTTTCTTTTGCAGTACCAGGGCTTGAACTCAGGGCCTTCACCTTGAGCCACTCCACCAACCCTACTTTTGTGAAGGGTTTTTCAAGATAGGGTCTCGTGGAACTATGTGCCCAGGCTGGCTTCGAACTGCAATCCTTCTGATTTCTGCCTCCTGAGTATCTAGGATTACAGGCATGAGCCACAGGCACCCGACTCAGGGAGCTCTTACCTTGTTAATAAAGTAAGACTGTCTCTGAACAAAGATATACAGAGCAAAGCCCCGGATGTGCATGAGTTCAACTGCCAACAGATGTCTCTTGAGTACTCATCACCTGCCAGACACTGCAGCTGTGACAGCGGGGACACAACCCTGCCCCCAGTGTGCCCCAGTCTAAGGGGAAGACAAATGGCAACTGCACATCGTGGCGGGGTGAGGGAGAGCAACTGGAAAAGGTGCCAAGCACAGGGTGAGGATCTGGGAAGACAGCTCAGAGCAGCCTGGCTTCAGGGGAACCTGACAGTGAGAGGTTTCCCTTCTCCACTCCATGCCTGCCACCTCTCATCCATCAAACCCACAGGTTCTCCTGGGCAGCCTTGGCCACAAAGATACCTCCCTCTGTTCATCCTTCACTATCACACCACCAGCCACAGGGCACCAGTCTTCCTCCAAAACAAGACAGAACTGCTGTCTTGTTTTAAAGGAAAGTAGTCCAGGGTAGTGGAGTGGCTCAAGTGGTAGAGCACCTGCCCAGCAAGCATGAGGGCCTGAGTTAAAACCCCAACACCACTAAATAAAGAAACCTACTCCAGTGCCTACAAAGGAAAAAGGCCTTCTTCTGGGCACCATGGAGTCCCAGGTAAGAAGCAAAGCACAGCCATGTGCCCCATCTCAGGACCTGTCAAGAGAAGTGATCTCTGCCCACTGCTGACTGATGCTCTGGTGACAAACGCACAGGGGACTTTGGGCCCACAGTGGCCATGCCGAGGGTGGGACAGGCTCTGCTGTGGGTTCATGGACAAAACCCCAGATGAGAGGATCTCCAGCTTTGGGTGCCCTCCTCAATTTCTTGACCTTTTTTCTTCAACTTAGATTGACTACAAATCCACAGGGAAGTTATTTTTCCCTGGAAGACAAAACCTGGTTAGTCCTTGAGTTAAGATAGACAAGTACAGCCACCTCTCCACCAGCTGGATAGGAGGGCTCCTCTCTTCCCTTGTGCCTTGCCCACTCCTCCCTCCAGCACACTGGCCTCCATTCCCAGTGAATGAGCCCTCCTCCCCTCATCCAAAAGTGGGAGTCAGGGCGGGCCACCCCAGTGCACAGTGAGCCCTGGGAAGCGGGACAAATGCCACCACAAGGGCCCCACACAATCCATCGATTGTCCTCAGTGACTCTCTCCACACTGGATCTGAACCTACCTCGTTCTCCATGGAGCAGCCGGGTGGACACCCCAGTGGCGGAGGAATCTCTTTGGAGGAATGGCAGTTCCTCCCCCTCTGCCAACAGTTGCTGTGCAGCCTCTATTCTCTCCTGAATGTGTTGAGAAACATGGGCAGCTGCTGGCCCTCCCTCTAAAGACAACATGAGCGAACAGGAAGACCAGAAACCACAGCTTCCTTCTGCAAGGCTGCCTGACGTTGTTTACAGTGTTTAGAAAGCTTAAAATACCCAGAACCTACTGGCAAAATCCAAGCAGGCTGCACACACAGAAAGACACCAAGTAAACCTGTAAACATTTTCCCACTAACAGCACACGAACCCCACAGGCAGCCTCGCTGAATTTCTGTCCTATCCTGTGCAGACAACTGCAGGACAGTATTGTGGAAGTCTGACCATCTGCAAGTTCAAATGCCAAAGCTGAACAAGCAGAGAGCAAGCCCTGCTAGAGCCTACAGGTGAGACCCAGGGCCCTCAATTATGGAGGGCGCGGTGGAGGGGTGGGAAGTGGAGGGAACAAGGCTGTTTCAGAAACACTGTTTCTCCACTTGCTCTAAGGCAGTCAGGGACGGATGCATTTCCAGGTGGGGCTTGCACAAGGCACACCTGTCTCACGGGTCCTCAGCCTATAGCAGCCTCTGCCTAACAGCAGAACCCTTGAGTCTGAGTCACCAAGTTCACACAAGCGCCTTTGAATTCTTCCCAGTTAAATGTCCTAATCCAGCAAAGAGAAGCTAGATTTGTTACTGGTAAGGGCTCTCAGGACTCCAAATATTCCAGAATGCTTGCAAACAGGAACTAGAAAAGGCTACTTAATTAATGTTCTGACTAATTACAGTGATTACCTTTACCCACAAGTCAAAAAACAATTAAAATACAGACATTCCTCAACCTCTGATTGGGGTTGAATGCCAATAAACCCATCTCAGATTGAGGATACCTCTGGGCTGGTGGAGTGTCTCAAGAGGTGGAGTGCCTGCCTAGCAAGCATGAGGCCATGAATTCAAATCCCAGTGCCACCAAAACAAAAAAAATGCTCAAACTTAGGATACCTCAAAGGGAAAATGTATTTAATACTCCTAACCTACCCATACCTTGGCTTCACCTACCTTAAACATGCTCACAGCAAGGCCTAAATGGTCACACCACACTTGGGCGAAACTTATTTTATAATAAAGAGTGAACAGTCCATGTAATTTATTGAAAATGAAACAGAATGGTTGCATGGGAATACTTCCACCCCAAAACAAAGTCAAAACCGTCAAGTGAAACCATTGTGAGGAATTGAGGTTTGAACCAGGTCGAAGGACTGACTTTCAACAGTGCTATCCCTAGGAAAATGGCAGTTTCATGTGGTGGACGTCACTGACCTGTAACAATGTAGAATAGTTCTCGGTTCTGAAAAGACTGATTGCTTCAGAGTAATTTTGTGCTTCAATTACTCTCTTGGATGCCACAAACTTGGAAAGCAGAGCAAAGCAGGAAAAGCAGTCCTAAAGTAGATGGGCACCAGGGGTAAGTCAATACCTGGCCACGGGTACTAATCTTACCCTTTAAGCCCAGAGCAGAGTCATAGCCTTGGAGCCGTTGTTGGGCATTACTAGCTGGGCACATGTGAGTTTTCCTTTCTAAATGCTGCCCTACAAAATGGAAACAGGTCCCTGACCTCTAGGACAGGCTTGAAGGGAAAAAGGAAACCTGGCAAGAGACAGAGAAAGACACCAAGAGGCAGAGCAGTGCCACCCTACTTTGGCTACTACAGGGACCTCCTCCTCCCAGGGAAACAGACACAACTAAAAAGGAAATCCAAACCCTAATCCACTAATGGACACCGTCCTTCCTTTCCCATAACCCGCATGAAAGAGAAAGGTCAATGTGAAAACAGGGAGACAGGCCAGAAAGTAACCACTACATCCATAAAACAAGAACAGATAGCTATGAAAAGAGAGCAGAGAGCAAGTAAGGAATCTCAAAATGGTAAACTTGATGTGAGAACAGAAAGTTCAATACAATAATAAAATGATGTAGCTAAGAGCCAAGTGAGTGACCATGATCTGGACCTGAACCAACGCCTGCCTGACACCCACAGCTGCAGGTTCTCTTCGTGTCTACGTGTGTGTGCATATTGCTGGGGACAGAACCCGGGCCTTGCACATGCCAGGCAAGCATTCTACAACAGAGCTATAATCCTGGCCCCACTGTCAACATTTTTACAAACGGACATTTGCAATCCATTTGATAAGTTCTATTTGGAAACCTTAAACAAAATGTTAGTCCCCAAAAAGAATTGCATTCAAAGTAATGGAACTATATTACAAAAAAAAAATTTTTTAAATAAATACTGAACTTTTATTATACTTTGAACTTTGTCAATGACAACGTTGTGGAAACTTTTCTCTTATTACATAAGAGCCTGCATTCTGAATGACCTTGATTTTACCTCTTGGCCCAGAAAGCCTAAAATATTTTCTACCTGGTCCTTTACATGAAGTCTGACAACCCTGTCCTAGAACATAAAGCAAAAATATGAAAAGTAAGAAAAATTCCAGGCCACAGTGCCACACCCCTAAATCTAACAGTGGCCAGGGGAGTAATTCAAGTGGCACAGCACCTGCCTAAGGAGCACAATGTCCTGAGTACAACTCCCAGACCACCAAAAAAACAAAACAAAAAACGTATCTCCTTAAGTCTAACAGTCACCTACGAGAGGAGAGCAGGTAGAGTCAAAGCAGAGACAAGAGGCTAAGGCAGGATGATGGCAAGTTCAAGGCTAGCCTGGGGTAAAGAATGAGACCCTGTCTCAGTAACCAAAAAAAAAAAAAAATTACAAAATTTCAAGACACCTCTGAAACTTTCGTGTATGAAAAAACAGGGCTGGTGAAGTAGCTCAAGTGGTAAGTCTGCTTGCCTAGCACTCATTTGTGAGGCCCTGAGTTCAAACCCCAGTGCTGTCAAAAAAAAAAAAAAAGAAAAAAGAAAGAAAAATGGTTATCTATAAAGGAACAAGAGTAACCAGTTCTGTTTGGTTTTGGGGGGGGAACAGTACTGGGGTTTGAACTCAGGTCCTCATGCTTGCTAGGCAGGTACTCAACCACTTGAGCCACTCCCAGCCCTTTTTTGTGATGGGTTTTTTTTTGATTCAGGGTCTTGCAAACTATTTTCCAGGGCTGGCTTCGAACCTCAATCCTCCCGATCTCTGCCTCCTGAGTAGCTAGGATTACAGGCATGAGCCTTCCCTAGAGGGCAATGTAGTATCCCCTTGAAGTTTCTGAGGGAATCACAGCCATGTGTCACCTAATGACGTTTGTCAAGGACAGACCACAAACACAACAGTGGTTCCGTGAGATCATAGCACCTAGTGACATCGCAGTCATCTTAGCTGGTGGAAGTATACCACTTTTTTTTTTGTTTGTTTCAGTGTGTTCTTTATTAATTTTTAAAAGATATTAAATTAAATGAAAAGCACTATTGAAACTTCTATGGGTATTTTATGTAATGTAGAAATTAATTTGGGGAGAACTGGTATTTTTATGATAATTGGGTGTGCCTTCTGCATTGGGTGTGGCTTCTTTAAAGCATTTTTATTTATTTTTTTCATTGTTTTATTATTCATATGTGCATACAATGCTTGGGTCATTTCTCACCCCTGCCCCCACCCTCTCCCTTACCACCCACTCTGTCCCCTTCCTCTCCCCCCCACCCCCTCAATACCCAGCAGAAGCTATTTTGCCCTTATCTCTAATTTTGTTGTAGAGAGAGTATAAGCAGTAATAGGAAGGAACAAGGGTTTTTGCTAGTTGAGATAAGGATAGCTATACAGGGAGTTGACTCACATTGATTTCCTGTGCATGTGTGTTACCTTCTAGGTTAATTCTTTCTGATCTAACCTTTTCTCTAGTACCTGGTCCCCTTCTTCTATTGGCCTCAGTTGCTTTTAAGGTATCTGCTTTAGTTTCTCTGCATTGAGGGCAACAAATACTAGAGTATACCACTCTTAAGATGTAACACAACCCTGAAATAAACCCGGCCCTCGAGCACACTAGGCAAGTGCTCTACCATTGAGCTGCACCCCTAGCCTAAACCTGTAAATTAACCTAAAAGCAAATTGTCAATCAAGCTAAAAGCAAAGCCAGGTGCTGGTGGCTCACACTACTCAGGAGGCAGAGATCAGGAAGACTGTGGTTCAAGGCCAGCCGAGGTAAATAGTTCATAAGACCCTATCTCAAAAATACCCAAAACAAAAAGGGCTGGTGCAGTGGTTCAAGGTGTAGGCTCTGAGTTCAAAACCCCAGTATCCCAAAAAAGATAAAAGTAAAATAGTAATTTTCATACCTGCAGTGCCTGGGGGTCTTTATAGTAGAGAAACTCCTTTGAAAAACAGGACTGGGGACACAGTTCAGTGGTAGAGCACTAGGATGTGCAAGAGCCTGGGTTCAACCCTCAGCACCACAAAAAAAAAAAAAAAAAAACCCTCAGGCAATCTAACTTCCTCTAACATCTTGTATTACTGGGCGCGCTGGCACATACTTGTAATCTCGGCCCTCAGAAGGCTAAAGCAGGAAGATAGTGAGTTACGGACCAGCCAGGGCTACACAGCAAGGCTCTGCCTTAAACTAACAATGAAAAAATCACAATCCACCTGCCAGACACCAGTGTCTACACACCTGTAATCCTGGCTACTCAGGAGGCCGAGATCAGGATGACCTAGGTTCGAAGCCAGTCTGGGCAAATAGTTTGCAAGATCCTATCTCGAAAAAACCCATCACAAAAAAGGGCTGGTGGAGTGGCTCAAGGTGTAGACCCTAAGTTCAAGCCCCAGTACCTCAAAAAAAAAAAAAAAAAAAAACAACAGTCCCCATGTGAAATACACTACAGTGTGCTCCAATTCTGAACCCAAGGGGGAGTACAGACCAACAACTTCCATTTGATCTACTTCCCTGACACATTCTCCCTCCAAAGCACAAGTTTTGTGACAAAACTGTACTCTCAGTGTAACCATGCTACCTGAAACACAATTAAGACTACAGGAGCCAGATGGCAGAGTTGTTCAAGTGGTAGAGCGCCTGCCTAGCAAGCATGAGGCCAAGTTCAAATCCCAGTACTGCCAAAAAAAAAAAAAAAACCACCCCTACATGGTATAACAGTGGATTCAGTAAATCTATAAATTGTCTCCTCCATGAAAGACTATGGGAATCAGGCATAGTGTTGCAGTCCAGTAATCCCAACTGCTCAGGAGGCTGAGACAGGAGGCTCTCGAGTCTGAGGCCACCCTGAGCTATACAGTGAAGCAGAAACAACAACAACAAAAAAAAACAGACTAAGGAGGCTAAGTGTACAGCTTGCCTAGAATTTAGACTTTCATACAGTACAACGGGTCCTCATTGCTTCCGGGAGTTTTCAGTTACAGATAACCTAAAAATACAATGGTTTTCAAAAGAAAAGTCATGAGTTCAAATCAAAGCTCTAATTAAAAATCAGTCTTGGTGGAATGGCTCAAGTGGTAGTGCCTGCCTAGTAAGTGTGAGGCCCTGAGTTCAAACCCCAGTACCACCGAAAAAAAAAAAATCAGTCTATAGGATTTTTCCTTAAATTCTTTATCTGTGTGTGTATGTGTGTGTGTGTGGTGCTGGGGCCAAAAGGCAGGCCCCTGCACATGCTAAGCAAGTGCTCTTTCACTGGGCTCCAAGCTCAGCCCTTGGTTTTTTGAGACAGGGTCTGGCTATGTAGCTCTGGCTGGGCTGGAACTCGTTGTTGTAAGTCTACACTGGCCTTGAACTAAACATCCTGCCTTCACCTTCTGAGGGCTAAGATTACAGGTGTGTGCTTTTAATTGTTAGCCTAATAATGGTTATCTACACAGTTGACGTCATGGTCCTCTAATGAGCTTCAGCTGCTGTTCTTCAGTACCTTGCAAAGGCCACTGTTCGTAGGGACCACTGGAAAAGGCACCCACCATCTTCCTCAGGCCCCCTTCCCTATCTTCCTCTGCTCCTCCTCTGCCTCCTCCCTTCTTCTGCAGTCCAAGCTGGCAAAGGCCCAGGGCACAGGGCAGTTTAAACCTACCTGGCCCATGCCCTCTGCCCCAGTACTCAGTGCCCCCCAGCTTCATGGGCACTAGAGCCCTGTAGGTAGGGCTAGCAATTCAGGGGGGCAGCCACAGCGCCCCAGAAAGCACATTATACAGGCGTCACTAAACAAGTGTCTGAAGCAAATGCTACCAAGGTAAGAAGGTCACTTGTGATGAGAGCAATGACTACCTAGGAAAGCATTCTGAAAAACTTGTTTATAGTGGATAGGATTTGGTTCACTACTTCCCACTGAATAGATTTTGCTATTTTTCTGAGATATAGGGTTTTATTTATTTATTTATTTATTTAATTGTTTGGTAAGAAAATAACTTAAGCCAAGCACCAGTGGCTTACGCCTGTAATCCTAGCTATTCAGGAGGCAGAGATCAGGAGGATCATGGTTCAAAGCCAGCCTGGGCAAATGGTTCACAAGACCCTATCTTGAAAAACCCTTCACAAAAACAGGGCTGGTGGAGTGGCTCAAGGTGAAGGCCCTGAATACAAGCCCCAGTACCACTAAAAAAAGAGGGGGGGAATTAAAAAAAACTCAAAAGGAAAAGGCATTTCAATAGTTTAAATACAACAGAATGGCAGGTAACTTCTTAAGAGAAACTCTGGATGCCACCATGAATGGAGTCACATCTTTAAAGTCGTGGACTGGCCAGACAGGGTGGAACACACTTGCGATCCCAC
Organism: Castor canadensis; assembly: GCF_047511655.1. Classification (NCBI taxonomy): domain Eukaryota; kingdom Metazoa; phylum Chordata; class Mammalia; order Rodentia; family Castoridae; genus Castor; species Castor canadensis. The sequence continues at coordinate 105,198,578 of NC_133387.1, forward strand.
TCAGGTGGCTGGGGCAGGAGGATGCACTGGGCTATCTAACAAAACTATGTCTCAAAAAACAAAACAAGTTGGGGACATGGCTCAAGTGGCACAGCGCCTGCCTAGCAAGTAAAAGGCCCAGCCTGAGCATAAAACCCAGTACTGCCAAAAAGAAAGAAAAGTACATCAAATTGTGGCTTTCCCTTTGTCCACTGGTGAGGGCTAAGAAGGTGAGGGTCAATGTGGAAGGCTGGAGAGGGGCCAGCCCTTGGTGAGCATGCATGGCAGGCAGGAAGAAAACTCCAGAGCTGGGTTACCTGGCTGCTGCCCTGCTTCTTCCAATGCCCCCGCTATTCTCCAGAGCTGCAATTTTGATGACCAGGGTGCCAAGGGCCGGCTCTGGGCTGGCACACAGTGGTGGGAATGGGGAAGGCATGGGGAAGGGGCAGCATCAGGGCTCTTCTGGTCGAGCGAGCAAACGAGCAAGCTTGGCAGAGGTCAGGACAACATGCCTAGGACTGAGATTCGTGCTGCCCTTCCTGCTTCCCTTTCCTCTAGTGAGGAAGGAGGGGAAGGAGGATCTGTGTTCAGCCTCAGGAGCACATGCCCAGTTGCATGCTGGGGGAAGGAAGGGCAGTAGCTCTCCAGCCACAGGAGACAACAAGACCTGGGCTGCTTCTTTTTTTTTTTTTTCCTCTTTTTTGGCAGTACTGGGACTTGAACTCAGGGTCTACCCTGAGGGTCTACCTTGAGCCACTTGGGATGGATTTTTTTTTTTTCAAGATAGGGTCTCTAGAACTATTGCCCAGGCTGGCTTCAAACCTCGATCCTCATGATCCATCTGCTTCCTGAGCCACAGGCACCCAGTGGACCCGGGCTTCTCGCTGCTGGAAAAGCAGGTATAAAGGTGGAAAAAGGAAATTAATTTATCCCAATAAATCCTGTGGCGATGAGCTAGAGATAACAACATCAGCTCTAGTTTTAATATATGAGCAGGCAAAAAAACAAGGGGCTGTATGTGTATGTGCATGTGTGTGAAATTCCCTACTTGTTGTCTGAGAGGACATTCAAGTAATTCCACCCCAGTGGCAATGAGCATTCCTACTAACCAGCTCTTAAGTCTAAATCCATTTCCACTAAAAGCATGCAGAGTTCCTTGGACAAAAGTCTGGCTCCAGGGCTGGGAAGCCTAACTTTAGTTTGGAACATTTGATTTTTGCAAATGTAATCTTAGCACTCGGGAGGCTGACATAGGAACATCTCCAGATCGAGGCCAGCCTTAAGAAGAAACAGTGTAATCTGTGGTCCTGAAACTGAAATCCATGGAACCGGATCTATACTGTACAGGTACAGCACCAATTGGCAAGTCTGGATGGGGTCAGTGAAGGAGGTGTGAACACTGAATGGACGTCAATTTCCTGGTGATACTGGTGTCTGTGAGGTGACAAATGTTCACATTAAGTGGAAGGGGACTAGGGGCATGGCTCAAGTGGTAGAGCACTTGCCTAACAAGCAGGAGACCCTGAGTTCAAACCCCAGTATCACCAAAAAACCAACAAAAAAAGGGTCATGGGGCAGCATGTCTGCAACTTACTGTTTTGTTATTCTCTGTTTTCCATGGTTTTATAGCTTATTTATCCCCAAATGATTCAGAAATGTTAACTGGGGACTCTAGGTGGAAGGTGTATAGCTGTTCTGTATATGATGCAACTTTTATGTAATTTAAAATTATTTCAAAACCAGGCATATGGTGGTGCACACCAATAATCCCAGCACTTGGGAGGCTGAGACAGAAGAATTTAGAGTGAGTTCAAGGCCAGCCCAGGCTACATTAAAAAAAAAAATTTTTTTTTTTGGTGTCTCACACCTGTAATCCTAGCTACTCAGGAGGTAGAGATCAGCAGAATCATGGTTCAAAGCCAGCCTGGACAAATAGTTCTTGAGACATTATCTCGAAAAAAAAAAAAAAGAAAGAAAGAAAGAAAGAAAGCCAGACATGTAATCCCAGGTAATAGGAGGGTGGAAGTACAAGGATAGAGGTTCAAGAGCAGCCGAGACAAAGTTGGCTAGAGATCCTATCTGAAAAACAAACTAAATGCAAAAGGACAGGGGGCGTGGTGCAAGTGCCTATCAAGCACCAGGCCCTGATTTCAATCCCCAGCAACACACAGGCACAAAAGAAAAAATAAGTCATGTTTAACTTGTGACATGTGTAGAACAGCAAAGGTATAAGGGAATGACACTGCTGACAAGCTATTACCCTGTACAAGAAAGGAAGTCTGCAGCTTTCATTTATAATAGTCTATAACAAGCTATGGATGAGTACTGGAGACATTCCTAAAAGGCCGACAGCAATAGAACAGAACACTGACTAAAGACACTCAACCCCAAAAGAAGCCAGAAAACAAGGAATGAACCACAATGAGGACAAACAGAAAATCAGCAAGATCCCAACCTTAGGCAGAATTGTTACATTCAATTTAGATGATTAAATCATTAAAATTATTATATTAAATTTAAATGCCAGAGACTGGGGATGTAGCTCAGTGGGTTAGTGTTTGTCCTACATGCATGAGGCCATGGGTTTGATTCTTCATACCACAAAAAGAAAAACAAGAAAAAATTAAATTAAACGGCAGAAGCTGTCAGATTATAAAAAAGATAAACTAGATTTAAAAAGCAAGCTCTAGTAAAATGGCAGTTTAAATATGAAGCTCTATTTTCCTGTAATAATACCTTCCTTCTGGAAACCCATTACCACCTTTATCCACTTGTAATGAGATGAGGGCATGAACTTGCTACAGGGGAGACAGTATTTACAAAGAATGCATCTTAACTATAAAGATGTACAATTGTGGGCATAAACTCAAATTTTTTATTTGAAGGCTTTAAGTGGTTCCATCATTCCTTGTGGTCTGTTTTGAGAGTAATACATACAGAAATACAAGGTGTTAAAATTTCATAAATAAATAACTAAATAAGCTCTAGCATGTCAAAAGACACACAAAGTAACCATGAAGCATAAGAAAGTGTGGTTATGTTTACGTAAGACAAAAGAGGTTAAGACAAAGAAGATTATTAGAAATATGGGCCACGTCAGAAAGAAACAGATTCATTCTGACAAGACAGGATGCTAAATATAGACTGGGCGCCTGTAATCCTAGCTACTCAGGAGGCAGTCATCAGGAGGCTCACAGTTCAAGGCCAGTTCAGGAAAATAGTTGGTGAGACCCTATCTCAAAAATACTCAACACAAAAAAAAGGGCTGGTGGAGTGACTGAATTGGTAGAGCACCTGCTTAGCAAGTATGAGGTCCTGAGTTCAAACCCCAGTACTGCAAAAAAAAGAAAAAGAAAAAGGATCCTAAATATGGATGTACTTAACAGAGCTTCAAAAATACATTAAGTCAAAACTGACAGAAGGGGAAAAAAGCAAATTACTGGAGAATTTAACACCTCCTCTCTCATTAAGTAACAGAATCTGTAGACAAAAAAATCAGTTGGAGTCAGGTGTGGTGATGTACGCCTGTAAGCCCTGCACACGGGAGGCTTGGATAGGAAGACTGTTGAGTTAGAGGCTACATAGCAAGATCCTGTCTCAAAAGGAAAAAAAAATCAGTTTGACAATATCTGGCAATATTTTATAGAGATAAATATATAGTTGCCTTATAATTGGGTAATCCCATGATTAGGTATGTATCCAAGAGAAACAGAAGAATGTTCTCAAAATGACTTGTTCGCACATGTTCACAGCAGGGCTGGAGATGTAGCTCAATGACATAGTGCTTGCCTAGTGTGCACCCAAGGCCCTGGGTCCCATCCCCAGCACTGCACAGCTGTAATCCCAGCACCTGAGAGGCTGAGGCAGGAGGACTGAGAGTTAAGAGACCAGGCAGCCTGGGCTACATTGCAAGTTTTAGGCCAGCCAAAAAAAAAAAAAAAAAAAATACAGTAACAGCGTGGCTGAAAGCTGATCAGTTTGCTACCTTCTGGAATTTAACTATCCTTTCCACCTTCCTGGGTTACCACCTTAAGCTGCAAACAAAAGCCAAATCCCACCTTCCTACTGTGCTTATTAAAGAGGATTTATTCTCATGGTACACATTTAATGCCTGTGATCAAATGCCCTAATTTTTAACACAACTGCAGCAAAAAACTGTTATCACTCAGGCACACTTGGGAGGGAAAAAAAGTGTCACGTTTTTGGCACAGGCATAAAGCTAAGGAAAAAAATTTCCTATTTCTACTGTGGGAAGAAAAAGATCCTGGGCTGGGCAGAGCACTACCTGGCACTCATGAGGCCTGTGGTTCCATTCTCAGTACCAAAAAAGCCCACAAAAACAAACACCTGCTGGTTCCGTTGACAAATCCAATCATAAAATGTTCATGCCCGTAGTCATCTGCAGAACTGCAGTTTCTCTCAGATTGAGGGCCAAGACAGCCAGGCAGTAGCAGCATGCTGACACACAGCTACCTTCAGATAGTGACACCAGGACTGCAGAGGACAAAGCTTGGCCCACTTCTCCTACTGCACAGCCCTGAGGACAAAGCTCTACATCCCTCTCTTCCTCTCTCCCTCCCTTCCTCCCTCCTGGTGCCTGGACCTGAAATGCCCAGGGCATTTTCCTCATCACACAGCTGTAATTTATGGTCCCCACAGAGTACAGTGTGGCCTTGTCCAGTGCCACAGCACAGACCCAGTCCTCAGAACCTGCCCCAAGACCACAGCACCCTCATCTACAGACAGACAGACTGCTCATAGGCCTCAACCTGCTAGGGCCATCAGAGTGAACTAGCACAGAGCAATGATGAAAGCCCATGGTTTCAGCTATAGAACCTTATTCTCTCTCAGTCCTGGGGACCGGACATCCAAGATCAAGGTGTGGGCAGTGCTGGTTTTTCCTGAGACCCCTTCTTGGCTGTGCCCTCACGTGGCCATCCTCTGTGGGTCTGTGTCCTCATCTCCTCTTCTTATAAGGTGAGTCAGACTGGCTTAAGGTATACCCCAATGATGTCATTTAAATTTAAGCACCTCTTTAAAACTCCCATTTCCAAATACAGTCATCTCCTGAGGTCCTAGGGGTTGAAACTTCAGCACATGAACTTGGGGGCAGGGAGCAGGGATGAGGAGGAATTGCACACAAAACTGCTCACACATCAACACCGAAGTTGGGCCTAGGGCTGCTTTTGTACTTTTACTTTCCACACTGCAAGGGTTCTCACTTCTTCCACCTGTCCTTGGCTCTACTTTCTGCTCAAAGGCTGCAGGCTGGTCCCATGCATCTTGGTCCCCCCAGTATCTATACCTGGGACCATAGGTGCTGACCAGTACTTGGCTATTGGAGAAATGAGTAGACAGATACAGGGCACCTCTGGTGGATTCAAGTGCACCAGGCCCAAGCCAGGTTCACCATAGTGAGGCTGTCTCCATCTCTTCTCTGCTCTGCTTCTGAACTCCAGTAGGAAGTCCCTGGTCTTCCACCTAGAAGTGGCTGATGCCTATTCTATCTTTCCTGACACACTGGAACATCAGCTCTCTTACATTCTCTAACTTAACCAATAAGTGGATAACTTTCAAAAGAGCAATGTCATCCGGGCTCTGTAATCCCAGCTACTCAGGAGGCAGAAATCAGGAGGATCGCAGTTTGAGGGCAGCCTGGGAAAGTAGTTTATAAGACCCTATCTCGAGAATACCCAAAACAAAACATGGCTGGCAGAGTGGCTCAAGTGGTAGAGCCCCTGCCTAGCAACCATAAGACCCCAAGTTCAAACCCCAGAACTAGCAAAAAAAAAGAAAGTGTAATATCCCTAAACCCTCTTCTTACTGGGCTAAGTATGCCATAGGCACTACAGTAAATAGATTTTTTAAATGCTAAACAGGTAGATTTACAGGACTTACTCTTGGCTGTTTAATTATAGTGTGAAGTGAGGCAGTTACCAAACTTTACAAGGCATGGTCCAATTCAAGCTCCCAACTCTTCACAGACACTAGCCTAAGGGTGATGAGGCAGGAACACACACCGACAGTCCAGGGAACCTAGAGGATCTTTTTTCTTATGGGAACTCTCAAAAATATCCCAGCATAGACAGAAGAATGCACAACCCATTACCAAAGTGCATGTGTTAGAAACTGATGCAACAATGTTGGAAGGTGGGATCTTTTAAAAGGTGATTAGGGCTGGGCACTGGTGGCTCATGCCTGTAATCCTAGCTAGGAAGGATGAGATGGGGAGGATCTAGGCCAGTCCAACCAAACAGTTCAAGAGACCCTAGCTCAACCAAAAGCTGGGCATGGTAGTGCATGCCTGTTATCCCAAGTTATTCAGGAGGCTGAGATCAGGAGGATTACATTTCCAGGCCAGCCCAGGCAAAAAAGCTTGGAGACCTGGTCTTTACAGCAAAAAGATGGGTGTGGTGGCATGCATACCTGTCATCCCAGTGACAGTGAGAAACATGAAATAGGATAGTGGTACAGGCCAGCCTGGGCAACAAGTGAAACCTGTCCTCCAAAATCATCAGAGCAAAAAGGGCTGGGGGCGTGGCTCAAGTGCTAGAGCCCCTGCCTAGCAAGCATGAAGCCCTGAGTTCAAACCCCAGTACTGCCAAACTGTAAAAAAAAGAAAAAAAAAAAAAAAAAAAAGGGGGTGTGATTAGGTCATGAGAGCCAAGCACTGCAGATTAATGTCTTTCTCAGGAGTGGGTCCATTATGGTGAGAGTGGGTTGTTATAAAAGCAAGTTCAGTGCTTGTTTCAGCAGCTAGAATGATACAGAGAAGATTAGCATGGCTCCTGCGCAAGGATGACATGCAAATTCGTGAAGCGTTCCATATTATTAAAAAAAAAAAAAAAAAAAAAAGCAAGGGATGTAGTTCAGAGCTAGAGCTCATGCTTACCATGTTCAAGGTCCTGAGTTTGAGCCCCATGACCAAAACAAAAGTGAGATTCTCAGGCTGCTCTCACCCTCTCTTGCCCTTCCAGCTCCCTCTGGGGGATGATGCAGCCAAAAGCCCTTGATCTGGGACTTCCCGCCTCCAGAACCGTTAGGAAATAAATCTGCTTTTATCAATTACCCAGTCTCAGGTGTTCTCTTATAGCAGCTAAAACCCAAAACATGCAGCTATCCCCTCTCTGTTCTTTCTTCTAGTTTGAATAAAGCAATCCCAGAGATAAAACCTATAAAAACTTCAGAATACATCTGTTTATAAGATCAGAACTTAGCAAAACATAATACAAATATCATACCCACACAGTGGTGGGGAGGGCTGGCCTGAAAGGACTCTTTGTGACATGTGGAAAAGGACACCCAAAGGGCCTCAAGATACTCCACTCTAGTCTAGGTTCCTTCCAGCCAGGCGCGTAACAAGTGTGGACTTCACAGGACAGTCGCACTCTCCTGAAATTCCAGCTATGTGGGAGGCTGAAGTGGGAGGACCACATGAGCCTAAGGGTCTGAAGCCAGCCTGAGAAAACAGCAAGATCCTGTTTCAAAAAGTATTAAATAAAATAAAATAAAACTCAGGCGCCAGTGGCTCATGCCTGTAATCCTAGCCACTCAGGAGGCAGAGATCAGGAGGATCCGGCTTCAAAAGCCAGCTCTGGGCAAATAGTTCCTGAGACCCTATTTCGAAAAAAACCTTCACAAAACAGGGTTAGCCTAGTAGCTCAAGGTGTAGGCCCTGAGTTCAAACCCCAGTACCACAAAAATAAATAAACAAACAAATAAACAAAATATCCTGGGGGCTGAGGGTGTACCTCAGTGGAAGAGTGTTTGCTTAGCATGCGTAAGGACCTGGGGGTTCAATCCCCAGTACCAAAGATAATTTTTTAAAAATCATACCAACAAAATTAGTAATAATTCCTTACTATTACAATATCCAGCCCCACATACCATACCCTCTTGTAAAAAACCTCATGCCCTTTTGTAAAATTTAAGCAGTGCAAATAAATTAGGTCACGACAAATAAACTCTGTTCGGGTGGAATGATGGCCATTGGTTATTGCCACCTGAGACCTGGGGCAGAGGCAGAGAAAGCATAAGCAACAGAGCTAAGGCTGAATGGCGACTTCCTTGGGCTGTGATCCTTGCCAGCCAAATATAAAAACAGACACATCCCAATGCAACTGTACACCTGTTTTTACAAAAAGGAATTGCATCTTGATAGAACACCGCCATAGCGCACAGCCCGAATCCATTCTAGAAGAGAATTATTTTCCAAATTCCAAACTGGGACTTTCAGTCTAAAAAGTACCAGTCAGTCTGCAAACATCAGGGCAGAACAGCCCCCAAGTGGGGTGGCTTCTACCTCCCCCATCCCCTACCCCCATGGCAGAAAGTTAGCTGCCAGTCAACACACTCAGCAATCCAGCCATCTTCAGGATGGACCCATCATCTTCCAACCCGTGCCTTTGGGTCTGCAGCTCTTCCTGCATCCCCATCATCCTGGGGCTTTGTGGGACACAGGGGACCTAACAGATGTTTGTGGAAGGAACTATGGCCCTTCCACACTGGAGGTGTACAGCCACCATAACCACATGTGCTGGGGTAGCTCAAGAAAGGGCAGGGCTATACCTGGGGCCACTTACATGAAATCCACTTGCTCTATCAGCTCTCTGGCAGCTCACTGATTCCTGGGTCCCAAGAAGAACAGGCCATAGTAGAACAAGCCTCCATCACTGCTTGACAAAAATATAAGGCAAGGCAAGTATCGCGAGAAAGCCTGCCAAACTACATTTTTAAAGGTCTAAAACTGCTATTTTTTTTTTTTCTAGTACTTGGGTTTAAACTCAGGGCCTACACCTTAAGCCACTCCGCAAACCCTTTTTTGTGATTTTTTTTTCTTGAGATAGGTTCTCAAGAACTGCATGGAACCTTGATCCTTCTGATCTCTGCCTCCTGAGTAGCTAGGATTACAGGTGTGAGTCACCAGTGCCCGGCTTAAAACTGTATTTTTTGAAGTATCTAAATTTAAAAACAGAATTTAAATGCCCAACCTGGTATTTTGTAAAAGTTCCTAAGCTTTAATTTGTGAAAAAGTTTTAAACAGGTATCTGGCTAACTGAGCCAAGTTTGTAAGGTGGAGGTGACATCATGCTGAATGAAGGAACAGAAAGTTCTGCCTGCCTGAGGTGAACAGAGGATACCAGGTGTACTGGGTTAGGTCATGGCCAGGATAGGAATCCAAGCTCCAAAGCCCAGTGTCTCCCCTCCTTACAGGGAATGAGGTAAGGCAGTGGCAGAGTATAGAGAAAACATACAGCCCCTGGCTTAGGTTAGGACAGAACAACTGATTATCCCCTCTACCAGACACAAGGAAACTAATCACCAACCTCTTGTTTATCCTAATTTTTTTCTATTACCCCCAACTATACTAGCTTTTCACTTCTATTCAAAGAGCTCAGGAATGTCTCATTGCTTCTCTCCCCTCTCTCAATATTGGTGCTGTTGCTTTCCACCAAAATTGGGAGAACGCTCCAAAAGCAATCCAGCCAATTCCATCCCAGCCTGTCACAGACAGCTAAGTGGGGACTGGTCCCAGCACTGGAGGCTGCTGGCTGAAGAGCTCAGATCCACCTGGGCGCAGCATTATCCACTCTGGCCAGGTCGTTGCCCAGCAGTCTCTGGGTCAGCCCCTCTGCTTTGCAGCTACCTCCTTTTACACCGCTTTGCTCCCCCCTTTTCTGCAGTCTTAACACAGAGTAAAATCACTAACTTGGGCTTTTTTTCAGTCTTAAGCCATCTCTGTAAGTAACTGGCAATTGTTACCGCATCTAAATTAGACTTGTGTGCTTAACACAAAAAAATAAGAAAGTAGAAAAGTTGCACAGCAGGACTCCCTGAAGGTCACCTGGCTACATTCCCTTTCAAGTAAGCCTTTTTTAAAACTGGGGCCCCTCACAAATCAAGGTGATGAGCAGGAGTGGTGGATTACAGGTCGGCTCTGCAGAGTGCTGGCTGGTACCATAGTTAGGGCATCACGGGCTGTTTTAAACTTGTCCATCAGAGTGAACACACGTTTATCCCAGTTAAAATGATAGGCAAGACATCAAGATTACAAAGCATTTATTTGAGAAGGATACATTTTATTAAAACCCACTTTCAATGGAAGCTTGTCCTACATGGGTTTCCCAGCCTCCTTAAAACGTTATCAAACTACTGAAGTCTGTAATTAAAGCCACATTTTAAAACTACATAAACTAAAGAACCTCCTGAACTGTGTCCTCAATCCTACTGCCAAATATAACGTCACCGCACTCCCTCGATGGGCATTAGGTACGATCGCTCTCCATCTATGCCTTTACCGGACATCCCAGGACGGGACCAAGCAGGCTCGGGCTCGGTCCGGTCCGGTTTTAAGAAGGCCCACCCACTGGCCGTCAGACCCGGACCCCGGGAAGGCGCGGCGCTTCCTGCTAGCCCACCTGACCATTGTCCCGGAGCTCGCCCTGCGCGCCCCAGCCGCCGCGCGCGCGCGCGCCCGTCTGCCACCGCCGCCCAGCCCCGCGGGACCCTCGCCCGCTCCGGACCCCCCGAGACTCCGGCCGCCCCCCGATTCTCCCGACGGGACGCGCCCGCGAACGCTCACCTTCTTGCCCTTCCTGCCTTCCTCCTCCATATCGCCGCGTGCGGCCCCCGCGGCCCGCCCCGGGAGCCCCGCCGCCAACAGCCGCTACATGCTCGCCCCAGGCCCGCCACCCCCGCGCTCCCGGCACCGCCCGCTCCGCCCGCAGTCCCCGCCCCCGCCGCGCCCCGCACCCGCACTTCCGGGCCCGAGGGAGCCGCCCCGCCTCATTCAGGCCCCGCCCCTTCACGCAGGCCCCGCCCCCTAACTGCCGCGCACCCGCACTCCCGTGCGCGGGGCAGGCTGGCCAGCTCTGCGAACGGATCCCGAAGCTTCAAGGGGGCGGGGCGTGCAAGTCCCGCTCTCCGAGAAGGCCCCACCCACTATCCGCCGGCGGTGGAAATTCCTCGAGACGGTTCGGAACACTCTTGACCCTATTCCCCCCACCCCTCGCTTTCAGGGCCTCAGGAACGTGCCTTCAGTCCGCCCCGCCCCCTGGGGAGGGTGTCACCCTGCCTCCGGCTCGCCCCGCGCTCTTCAGGTCCGCGAGAGCGCGCCCGGGAGTGGCTCCCAACTTTTCAATTCTGCCGCCATCTTTAAGGCGGCCGATTTCCCAGCGTGCCTCGCGCTCAAGGAGACCGGGCTTGGGGAGGGGAGTGTCCCTGGGAAGGGGCGGGGCCAAGCGAAGGGGGCGTTAGCATGGGAGGAGCCACAAGGGGCTGGGCGTCCTGCAGAAGAGCTAACACTTTTTCTCCTTTCTTTTAGTACCGGGGTTTGAACTAAGGGCCTACACCTTGAGTCACTCCACCAGCCCTTTTTTTGTGATGGGTTTTTTTCAAGATGGTCTCGCGAACTATTTTTCTGGGCTGGATTTGAATCTCGATCCTCCTCTGCCTTCTGAGTAGCTAGGATTACAGATGTGAGCCACTGGCACCCAGCTCCGTTAATTTTTTTTTAATTAGGATATATTCGTTGTACAGAAGGGAGTGAACCTTTTTTTTTCTTTTATTGGTTTATTACCATGTTATAGTTGTACTGGGGTACACCGTGACATTTACAAAAGTGCTTATAATATGTCTTAGCTAGCTTCGCCCCCTGGGATGCATTTTTCTAATGCTTTCTCTCTGTTCTGCTTGCCTTATACAAACACATCGGGAAGAAGTTCAACACTGAGGATGCTAGGGCCCTACCCGGATAAAGCCGTAGAACCATAGCAGAAATCCTGTATAATTGCAACATTTCACAGTATAGGTCCACAGGGAATCAGGTGATTTGTCCGAAAGTACACTGCAAATTGGGGTCGCCAGCATTAAACCAAGCTCCAGTAAGGACTCTGCAGTACGACTGAAGATAAACTAACACCAAAGGAAACAAATATTAAAGTGTTTGACACTGCGCCAGTTGTCAGTATATTGTCTCTCAGTACAACACTCACTTCTCACTCCCTATTCTCATTCCCAAGAACAGGGAGCTGGTCCTTTAAGCATTTCTCCTTTGCCAGAGGCAACACTCAGCAAGTCACAGACAGGGGGCTTTACCTCCCGGTGGGCTCTCTTGGCAGGCACCTGCAGAACCAGTGACTCCCCAGCATGGTGGGCAGCTTCCCCAGCAACCCAGCCCCTGCAGTGCCAGACTGCCACAGCACCCAGCTGCCCACAGTTTCCGCCAGCATCCCTCCAGGAAAGTTTTATATCCATCCAAGAAAGTACTCTGCCAAGACACCTGCCCATGAGCAGCCTTCCCTAGCACCATAAAGGTGGATTTCCAAGGGGTTCTGCCAGCTCTTCTAAGCTATTCATTCAGTGAGTTGTGGCTGTGCCCTCTCCAACAAGGTCTAGGTCTTTGCCCTGAGAAGGAGATGGAGGTGGGAAGGGGGTCCCTCTTGAGAGCGTCATCTCAGCCCCCAGGAGAGTAGCTGCTCCTGGGTTACCCTAAATAATCTGTTAATTTTCTTTTTTGAGATAGCATCTCACTATTGTAGCCCAGGGTATGTAGCCCAGGATGGCCTCCAACTCTCCATTCTTCCCCTTCAGCCTTTAGATTATAGGCATGCACCACCATGCCTGGTCTTATAGTTAATAATTCCATAATACTTATAGTTAATAATCCAACCTGGCCTGATGAAGCACACCTGTAATCCAAGCTACTCAGGAGGCAGAAGCTAAAGGATCTTAAGTTTGAGATCCAGGCAAAATTAGGGAAATCCTATCTCAAGAACAAAAACAAAAAACCTATCAGTCTGGCACTTGTGACTCACACCTGTAATCCCAGCTACTCAGCCTGGGCAAATAGTGCTGCCAGACCCTATCTTGAGAAAAACTCATCACTAAAAAAGGGCTGGTGGATTGGCTCAAAGTATAGGCCTTGAGTTCAAACCTCAGTACTGCAAAATAATAATACAATCCTGTCTCAGAAACAAAATACAAAAAGAAGGGCTGGGGACATGATTCAAGTGGTAGAGCCCTTGCCTAGCATGTGTGAGTTCCTGGGTTCAAGACCCAGCACTGCAAAAACAAAACACCTTCTGTACTGTGTTTCTGTCTCCAATTAGATCTCTCCAATCAAAGAACCAAGAATGGGTAAAGAGGAGCAGAGTGGAGAGGGGCAGTGCTAAAGACACCACTGAGAATGAAACAGATGAAGGAAGATCTGTGAAGGACCAGGTAAGTTTCACCAACTGCAGGGGCCTTCTGTTCAAGGTGCAGACTTGTCCAATGCAGGCTGGGGTGGCAGGCCACTTTCAGGGGGCTGTATGTCATAGTCAGAGGAAACTAGCTGGAGCCCAGGAACAGAGGCAGAGGTCCTTCAGTTTGGCAACTTTCCTAGATCAGGCTTGTGACTGGTGATCAGGTGACAGATCAGTGTGCCTGCCATGTCTCAGTCTTGGTGTGCTCCTCCTTTTATAGTCCCCAGGTGAGGGGTTACATCTGGTGTTTCTGATGTAATTCAATATATTTACAGATGTAATTTTTTTGTGGTATTAGGGTTTGAACTCAGGACCTCACACTTGTTAGGCAGGTGTTCTACCACTTGAGCCACTCCATCAGCCCTTATTTTGTGATGGTTTTTGTATTGTTTTGTTTTATTTATTTATTTATTTATTTTTTGAGATAGGGTCTTTCAAACTATTTGCCTGGGCTAGCATCAAACTGCAATCCTCCTGATCTCTGCCTCCTGAGTAGCTAGGATTACGGGTGTGAGCCATGGACACCCAGCTTACAGATGTAATTTTTTTATTGGCACAAATAAATTATCAACTTGGGTGTCATGGTGTCTCAGATGTTAGTTGTTTGTGTATAAACTAGATGTAGAGTCATTCTGTTCTTGTGTGTGTGTGTGTGTGTGAGTAAAGCAGGAGAGCTTATTGAGATAGAAAAGTATGAACTGGGAGAATAGAGCCCCCAGAGTTGGGGGGGGTCCCAAGAGAGGGTGCCCCAAGTCATTCTATTTGGGCACTTACACTCAAAATGGAGTAGCTGAGGTCAAAACTGTTGCTTCATAAACTGAAGTCAAGGCTAGGCCCAGCCCTAAAGCTGCTGTTCTACACAATACAGAGTAACCTGGAGCAGGCCCAGCTTGCTCTCCTCATCCTCACAGCCAAACCCCAGACACTACAGCAACTACCTCCTCTTTACATGTAAACTTTCTGGACTACTGACTCAAAGGAACCCAGAACAGCTGGATTGCACCTTATGAACTGCCCTGCAATGCTAAAACTTTCACACTTTGTGTGATCCCTTCTTATCCATAGATGAGTCAATGTGAACAGTTTATGCTTTCCTTCCCTGACTTCTCATTTCAAAATGCTCTTGGAACTGGGGCTGGGCACATAGTTCAGTGGTAGAGCAGTTGCCTAGCATGTATGGGGCCCTGTGTTTGATCCCCAACATGGCCAAAAAAAAGATGCTCTTAGACATATTTCTAACTTCTGTCTAGCTCTGCTGCTGGGAGTTGTAGAAATTATCCCTGAGCCTGGTTCTTTTCTGTATCAACTGTAACAACTCAATAAACTGTTTTTGTTGTTGTTGCTAGGGGGCAGGGTAGAACTGGGGTTTGAACTCAGGACTTCATACTTGCAAAGCAGGCACTCTACTGATTAAGCTGCACCTCCAGTATATTTTGCTGTGGTTATTTTTGGAAATGGGGGGGTTCTCAAGAACTATTTGTAGCCTCAAACTACAATCCTCCCGATCTCAGCCTCCCAAGGAACTAGGATTACAGGCATGAGCCACCCGGCAGTGCCCAGCTTCAGTAAGCCCTCTTATTTAAAAGAAACCTCAGTGTTTCCCACACACAAACCTTTGGCAGTTCTGGGGTTTGAGTCACGGCCTCACATTTGTTAGGCAGGTGCTCTACCACTTAAGTCACTCAGCCAGACCCTTTTTGTGTTGGATATTTTCTTCTTCTTTTCTTGTGGTACTGGAGCTTGAACTCAGGGCCTACACCTTGAGCCACTCCACCAATCCTTTTATGTGATGGGGTATTTTTTGGGTTTTTTTGTTTTTTTTTTTTTAGATAGGGTCTCATGAACTATTCACCTGGGCTGGCTATGAACTGCAATCCTCCTGATCTCTGCCTCCTGAGTAGCTGGGATTACATGTGTGAGCCACTGGCACCCAGCACTATTTTCTAAAAAACAGTCATTATTTTATGTTGACACAACCACAAAAGCCACACGTTTGACATCTCCTTGGCTAGCACTGTTCTTCCAGGGCCAAATTGTTCATTTTCTTTCAGGCATACATCTGTAGGGCCAATTATTTTCAGAAATGGCAGAAGCTGTGAAAATGGTATAAGCTCCCCTTTTGGAAGGGAACTTGACATTTATAATTCTCCATCAGTTAGAGTGTCTTTACTCTGCACCAGGAAAAGGATGACTCAATCACTAGAGATTCTTATCCGCCAAGAAGGCAAGGATTTAAGTTGCATAACAAACCTACACTCCTAGGGTTGGTGAGTGGCTCAAGTGGTAGCACACCTGCCCTACAAGTGTGAGACCCTCAGTTCAAAGCCCAGTGCCACCAAAAAAACAAATCTCTCTTTACAGTGCTTTTTCCTTTTCCAAGTCACTTTTCCATAGCTAACTACACACACACACACACACACACACACACACACCCTTCTTTAAAAGGGTTTTTTTTTTTTTCATTTTTTTTTTTATTCATATGTGCATACAGTGATTGGGTCATTGCTCCTCCCTTCCCCCCACCTCCTCCCTTACCCCCCCCCACCCGCTTACCCCTCCATACCTGGCAGAAACTATTTTACCCTTATCTCTAATTTTGTTGAAGAGAGAGTATAAGCAATAATAGGAAGAAACAAGGGTTTTTGCTAGTTGAGATAAGGATAGCTATACAGGGAGTTGACTCGCATTGATTTCCTCTGCATGTGTGTTACCTTCTAAGTTTTTTCTTCTTGAACTAACCTTTTCTCTAGTTCCTGGTCCCCTTCTCCTATTGGCCTCAGTTGCTTTAGTTTCTCTGCTTTGAGGGCAACAAATAAATGCTATCTAGTTTTTAGGTATTTTACCTATCCTCATACCTCCCTTGTGTGCTCTCGCTTTATCATGTAATCAAAATCCAATCCCCTTGTTGTGTTTGCCCTTGATCTAATGTCCGCATATGAGGGAGAACATACAATTTTTAGTCTTTTGGGCCAGGCTAACCTCACTCAGAATGATGTTCTCCAATTCAATCTATTTAGCAGCGAATGATAACATTTCGTTCTTCTTCATGGCTGCATACAATTCCATTGTGTATAAATACCACAATCCATTCGTCAGTGGTGGGGCATCTTGGCTGTTTCCATAATTGGCTATTGTGAATAGTGCTGCAATAAACATGGGTGTGCAGTTGCCGCTGGAGTAACCTGTGTCACATTCTAACAAAAGGGTTTTTAAGCCTGAATTGTAAGTCACCTCTATTAAGACTTATTCATTTTCTTCAGTGTTTCTCATGTATATGAAGTATATACATGAAAGTCTGCTTTTTTCTCTTTAATGTCTTTTAAGAGCCTTTAATGTCTTTAAGGTAGAGAAAAGGCCAGGCACTGGTGGTTCACGCCTATAATCCTAGCTACTCAGGAGGCAGAGAGCAGGAAGATCTCAGTTCAAAGCCAGCCAAGGCAAATAGTCCAAGACCCTACCTGGAAAAAACCCATCACATAAAAAGGTCTGGTAGAGTGGCTCAAGGTGTAGGCCCTGAGTTCAAACCCCAGTACCACAAAAAAAAAAAAAAAGAGAAAACTTTTTCCTCCCCTGTGTATGGCCCTTGGCCTAGAAGAGCAATGCAGCTATTCATTTGAGATGTGGTTTTGGAAGTTCTTCTCAGTATATGGATAAGTGTTTAAAATACTGCTGACATAGACTGACATGTTAACAGCAAATGGTGTTTTCAGAAGACCTTAGTTCTTGCATTCCAGCATGGAAGAATCCAAGCAGAATGCGTGGGTGTAAATGGGGTTTATTAAAAGTTAGGGAAGGGAAGTACAAAGGGAGCATGGGAGTGCAGGTAGAATCTGCCTGCTTTTAAATCCTATAACGTATGAGAAGGGAGGAGCCAGGTGATTCCCATCCAATAATGAATGAGTGGGGAGGGCATGGATGGTTCCCAGCAAGGAACAAATGGTCTGGGCCATCCCTGGGCAACCTACATGAGCCCCAAACTTTTCCTACTTCTAGCCTGCCTCAGACCAGGGCTCAGGTGGCTTCCCAGTACCACTGCAGTGGAACCTTTACATTTTATTGTCATTTCTTACTACTTGGACAATAAGCAAGCATCTTCCCTTCTCTGCTGAATTTTTTGGTTCTCATTTTATTTGAAAGCTCAGTTCCTTAGGAGAGCCCACCTTAGGACTAGTGGAGTGGCTCAAGTGGTAGATCGCCTTCCTAGAAGAGCCCAACTTTTTTGGGTCACACACATACCCTAGTCTCCACAACTATTGATCTGCCTGTTTCTCTTCCCTCATCTAATAACAGAGAACCTTGCACTAGGAGAACCTGCCTCAGCAGTTAAGATCTAAGAGATCTTAAGCAAACCACTCCCCTTGGGTGAGTGTTAGTTCCCATACCAGTAATCTGGAATTACCTTTCTTTTCCCCACCAATACAGGGTCTCACTGCTCTGCCTAGGCTGATCTCAAACTCCTAGACTCAAAGGATTCATCCTCAGTCTCCAGAGTAGATGGGATCATAGGAATGTCACACAACAACCAGCTGGTAATCTGGAATTCATAGCCCTGTCCTATCTGTCTCTTGGCATTTATGCATTTAATGAAAAAAGGGATTTATATACTGTAATATGATCGAATGTATTAATTAGGCACTGTACATAAAACATGAGTTGCAGCCAGGCGCCAGTGCCTACACCTGTAATCCTAGCTACTCAGGAGGCAGAGATCAGGAGGATCGAGGTTCAAAACCAACTCAGGCAAATAGTTCATGAAACCCTATCTTGAAAAAACCCATCATAAAAAAAAAGGGCTGATGGAGTGGCTTAAGGTGTAAGCCCTCAGTTCAAACCCCAGTACTGCAAAAAAAAAAAGTTACACTGGTCCGCTTCTACTTACAGAACCAATGTGTCACCTTTTGAGCCTGATATCCAAGACCCTTGTTAAGTCAGTCATTGTCTACCTCTCCTAATCTAACCCCCTTCAGAACACTATGGTCCTGTAAAGCTTAGCAATGTCTCTAAGAGAGCACACCCTTCTCAGTCTCAGGAGATTCCACTACCCTGAATATAATTAAAATCAAAAATCTTTCCCAACCCCAAAAAACCTATCCACACAGGTAGAAGATGAAACTATTTTGTAACTGAGTAAACATTAAATTCTAATGGGGTGGGCATTAGAAATGCCGCTCCCAAACTATGATCAAAGGAAGCACTCAGAGTCACTCAGCAAGGCAAAAAGAAAAGTTTACTTCTGCAGAAGGGTGCAGCTACAGACCAGAGTCTGATAGGCAGAACACACCTGGGTGGGAAGTCCACCCAGATTATATCCTGACACAATTCCCTGTCCCTCACGAGGATTGGGCCACACTTGAACTCACAACACTTGCAGCTAGCTATTGTTTGGGGTAAGCATAAGGTTTTCCAATGAAGTGACATTTTTATAATGAAGGTCCCCTGAAAATAGGGGATGGGACTGGGGGGGGCGGGCTGACATTTTACTCACTAAGAAGTTTAATATTAGGGTTGGGGAGATTAGCTGGCATCTACACATTAACTCCTTTGACAGAAAAGACCTAACTTTACTCACAGATGGAATTGTGGGCAACCCACTAAAGGAGTTACAAGAGGGAAACCCATTTCTTCCCAAAGCCAGTAGACACCACCCATCACATTATGTAGTGTTCTGGTTTGACATGAAGTGTCCCCCAGGGCTCCGTGCTGAAGGCTTTGTACACAGCTGGTTGCATTACTGAAAGGTGACTGGAATACAAGGGTGATACTGGAGCTTGTTTCTGAGCTCGTGTTTTGGTGTAGTTGATGACTAAAGACGTCGGACCAGGAGTTAAGAGTTAAAGTAAGCACAAAGTTTACTGAGAGGCTAGCAAAGGTAAGGGAGAGTAATGGAATGGTTTGAATGGACCAAGGTAATGTGTGGACACACATTGAGAAACCCTTTTAAACATCAACTTAAATAGGCACAGTGTGTGGGGTACCTGCGGAAGGGGGAGGTGAATGAGCGAGACGAAGGTGAGGGAATATGGGACAGACTTCATACACTTACATGAAATAAAACAAAGAAACCTCTTGCAATTGCTTTAAGTGGGTGCGGAGGGAGTTGAGGGGGACAGACGATGAGGACGATATAACGAATGTATAATACAGAATTGTCATTATATCCTAATAAAAAATTTTTTAAAAAATAGCAAAGCACCCTCACAGGTGGGACTTAGTGAAAGAGCTAAACCAAAGGATGGCTGAAGCCCACGAGATCCCTAATTTAGCAGTCCAATTAACCCTATCCTTATCAAACTGAACATTCCTAGAAGGCCTTGTTAGTCCATCCGGTCCCTGAAACCTGCTTTAAGGGGTTTATATTTTATCTCTTTAGATTCTAGTTTTGTCTTTAAGAATGCTCCTCTATCTTTCCTTTTTTTTTTTTTTTTAAAGAAACTGAGCCTCTCTCTTTTTTATTTTTTTGGTGGTACTAGGGTTTGAACTCAGGGCCTCATGCCTGGTAGGGCAGGTGCTTTACCACTTGAGTCACACCACCAGCCCAAGAATGCTCCTTTATCTAAGACAAAGTTACTTGTGCCATTAGTTTCCTTTACATTCCCAAAGCCATTTATGCCATTTATCCTTCCTTGTTGTCTGTTCCCCTCACAAGGGTACTAGCTAGCTTCATTCATGGAACTCACTGGTGAGTTCATAGCTGACTGTATAACAGGTACTTAAAAACTACTCTTGCTGAAAAGCACTGACTGCATACTAGGGCCTGCTAATGTCCAAAGGGTAAAAAGCAGGATAAAAAGTTAACATCTCTGCTTCCATTTTGTATCTGTGCCATTCTCTCCTACAGTCACCTTGCAACCACCTTGGAAGGCAGGCCTATTTATGAACATCTTGTGATGGGGGGGTTGAAGCTCCTCCAGGCGACAGACTTTCTTATGTGGCCAGGCCCTGCCTGACCAGTCCTGACATTAATAATGAGCAAGCAGATCTCGCTTTTGACCAACAATCACACTTCGACCAGGACTGTTTAATTACACACACCTTTCGCCCTACTGCCCCAGTTCTTTCTCTATTTAAACCTAAAGCTCATGTCTGTATCCCCAAAATGGGCTGACATGCTTACTTTGTTGTGTGTGTGTGTGTGTGTTTTGGTGGTACTGGGGTTTGAACTCAGGGTTTCATGTTTACTAGGCAGATGCTCTACCACTTGAGTCATTCCACCAGCCATGTTTTGTATTGGGTATTTTCGAGACAGGGTCTCCGAACTATTTGCCCAGGCTGGCTTCAAACCAGGATCCTCCCTATCTCTGCCTCTAGTAGCTACGATTATAGGCTTGAGCCATGGCACCAAGCCTCCCACGACACACTCATACCTAATCATCTCTGCCCTTAACCACTATTTGCCTCCTTATTTTGCAAAGTGGGGAGAGTGGCCAGACCTGACACATAGGAAGCCCCAGAGTTGGGTCTCTTGCCTAGGACCCAGTTACAAATGAACTATTAGAGCCTCGTGCTGGTGGGCTCATCCCTGAAATCCCAGCTACTCAAGAGGCAGAGATCAAGAGGAGGGAGGCTTGAAGCCAGCCTGGGCAAACAGTTCCCAAGACCCTATCTCAGAAAAAACCCAAAACAAAAAAAGGGCTGGAGGAGTAGCTCAAGTGGTAGAGCACCTGCCTAGCAAGTATGAAGCAGTGAGTTCAAGCCACAATACTGACAAAAACAAACAAAAACAACAACAAATGAACAATTAGGAGATGAGACCTAATTGAGGGAAGTAGGTCATTGGGCCATGCCTTTGAAGGGTGTTATCACACACACACACAGCTGACATGAGGTGAGTAGCTTTAGTCCACCACACTCTCCACCTCTTCAGGCCCAGAAGCCACGTGTGCATAAGGGTAAGCTGACACAAGCTTTTCCTCCTTTAAATAGTTTTCTCAGGCATTTTGTCACAGCAAGGAAAAGTGACAAACACAGGTAGCTTTTGCAACCTGGGAGTCAATTGACAAGTTAGGCCTTTGTCCTCCCAGGAAACTGAAAGACTGGACTTTAAGTCTCTTGACAAATAACATTGGAAAGAGATGGCCTCCAGGCAACATTCCGGACTTGTGTGTGGCCATAAGCTTATTTAGCCATTAAAAGGCCTTGAATGAGCGCTAGAGGTGTAGCTCTAGCAGTAGAGCACCTGTTAGCAAGCATGAAGCCCAGGGTTCAAACCCCAGAACCACCAAAAAACAAACCTTGGTGCCAGTGCCTCACACTTGCAATCCTAGTTACTCAGGAGATAGAGATCAGGAGGATCGCGGTTCCTGCCAGCCCAGGTAAATAGTCCGGGAGATCCTATCTCGAAAAAACCCATTAAGAAAAAAAAGGGCTTGTGGTGTAGGCCCTGAGTTCAAACCCCAGTATTGCAAGAAAAAAAAAACCAAACCTTGAATGTATTTAAAAGGGGAGAAGAGAAATTCTCAAAGAAATGTTTGCCCAAGAAACACTCAAGCCCTACCTCTAACTTGTACTTTTTTTTCCATCTGAATCCCTTGTCCCTCAAGCTAGTCCCACAGGTAGACTGTCCATTCTTAAATCCATGACATCCGGGTCACCCCAAGTCTGTGCACCGGCCCCCCGCAAGCCCCACCCCTCGGGACGCAACCCGCCCCTTAGTCCTTTACGGGACTCCGGTCGGGCGGAAGAGATAACTCCAGCCTCCGGGTCAATAAGGAGACGCAAATGGCTGTGCACACTCCACTTAGGACAGGCAGAGGTCTGAGTCTCTAGCTCCCACCTCCAGTACCTATGGCGCTGGCCGGAGAGATCACGTGGCGCCGGCGCGCGGTTCGGGGGCGGAGTCTGCGCGGTGACGTCGCGATGCGCAGCGGCGTGAGCAACGTGCGTGCTTCGTATCTGTGGCTGGTGGGTTTCTCTTGGCTATTTTCATTATCCGCTGCCATCGAGGATTCCAGGGGTGCCGGTCCTGTCTTTAGATCGGGTGGAGATTGTAAGGTTCGGAGGTCGGTGGCGGATGGCACGAGAGGCCATGCTGTCGGGGGTTAGGGCGCCAGCGGCGCTAGAGCCCAGGCAGCCGCGCGTGTTCGGAATGTAGACTCATGGGCTACGTACGGGGAAACACGCCGTGCTTCTGAGGGTCTCCTTCCGGAGAGAAGTGGGGTGCATGGTGCGTCAGAGCACTGTGGGTGACCTGGAGGGATGGGACCTGTGACCTTGTGGGAGACCTGCAACAAGACATTCTTAGCACCGGTGCCTCACGCCTGTTAATCCAAGCTGCTCGGGAGGATCGAGGTTCAAGGCCAGCTTCAGGCAAATAGTTTAGGAGACACCCCCCCCACACACACACCCCCGCCCATCTCCAAAATAACTAGAGCAAAATAGACTGGATGTGTGACTCAAGTGTTAGAGCACCTGCTTTGCAAGCAGGAGGCCCTGTGGTCAAACCCCAACCAAAAAAAACCTAAGGAATTCAGGCTGGGTTTATTTTGGGGGGGCATGCTAGAACTGGTTGATAAATCAGAGGCCTAGGCTGGAGCTGATTACATTTGTTATCCTCTAGGTGGGAGTCATGGCCAGGTGGACTGACCCACAGCAGCTACTCTGGAAGAAGAATAGGTAAGTCACCTTGTGAAGGCATTTTTTTTTTTTTTTAAGTGAACCCATATTTCTCTGAACCATTCCTAATGAAAAGAGTCCTGTAGCCATGGGCTCCTGGAACCAGGCTCATTGTGTCTAGTTCAGCCCCCCAAGGTCCTGAGGTGGGTGCCAGGGGAGAACATGTGCTAGGGTGTGGGGGATTGGGTGAATGTGGGTAGCAAGCCTCCAGCGTGCTAGGGTCTGCCGTGACCTGTGCATTCCTACAGTGCTTGCCAGAACAGTTTTGAGATGGTTTGAGGCCTTGCCCTGCTTCCTCCAGAGCAAGGTTATAGAAATTTCAGACAGTTCATTGCCTGCTCCTTTATTGTAAAGATCTTTGATGTGGCAGCCATTTGACACATAAAGTAAAATTAAAAGTAAATTTGAAATTCACTTTCTTCACAGTAGCCTCATTTCATGAGCACAATAGCCACAAGTGGCAAGAAGAGTTTATTTATTTATTTTTGCAGTACTGCAGTTAGAACTCAGGGCCTCCACCTTGAGCCACTCCACAAGCTCTTTTTTTTGTGTGTGTGTCTGTGTGTGTGATGGGTTTTTTCGAGAGAGGGTCTCTTGAACTATTTTCCCAGGCTGGCTTTGAACCTCAGTCCTTCTGATGTCTGCCTCCTGAGTAGCTGGGATTACAGGCATGAGCCACGGGCGCCCAATGTGGCAAGAAGTTTTGAACAGAGCTAGTATAAGGCAAAGGAAGCTACTGAATGCTTGCTATGCTGCAGGCTCAGTACTAATTTTATTATGCCCTTAAAATCATTACAACCAGGCCCCAGTGGCTCATGCCTGTAATCCTAGCTACTCTGGGGCAGAGATCAGGAGGATCACCATTTGAACCCAGTGCAGGCAAATAGTTCACAAGACCCTATCTCAAAAAAAAAAACCCATCACAAAAAAGGGCTTGCAAAGTGGCTCAAGTGGTAGTGTGTGGGGTCCTGAGTTCAAATCCCAGTACTGGAAAAAAAAATGCTTTACAAAAGTTGGAAATGAAGCCCAGAGGAGTGATGGTGGTAGGAGTGCCAGAGCAGAAAGAGTAACAAGGAAGAGCCCTGCACTGAGAGACTGGCCGGAAAGAGTATTTGCAGTTAGAAGGCAAACCCAAGAAAGTCAAGGGTTCAGCTCCGCAGAGGGTCCAAGTGCCTGGAGCTGATAGAGGGCAAGGTGAGTGTGTCCTAATCCTACAGGACTGCCTCAAGACAGTAAAGGTGCTGTTGCTGGTGAGAGACCTGACTTGTACCAGAATCCCCCTGCCATACACACTGGGGGTTAAACCCAGGGCCTCATGCAGGGAAAGCAAGTGCTCTACCACCGGTACCATACCCCTAGCCTTTTTGTTTGTGTTTTAGGTTTGAGATAAGTCTTGGTAACTTTTTGACAAAGTTGGCCTCTAACTTGTGCTCCTCCCACTTCCGGAGTACCTGGGGTTAGAGGCGATTACCCACCGCCCCTGGCCATGCCAGATCTTAGTTTTTCACCTGCATTAAACGTTGAGCATCATGATGGGTGGTTTTAGGTCAAGTGCGGATGGGGCCATGAGTTATGTGCCTGCACTTGCCCAACTAGAAACTGGCAGGTTGAGATGTGATGCCTGACTTCTCTAGCACTACCCTATACTCTGCGGCAGATATGGGAGGCTGAATGGAATCCAAAAGAGGGTAGGAAGTTCGGGTGGAGGAAAATGCCCCCATTTCTTGTGGTGTCAGGTTCACTGGGAACAGAAGGTGGCATGGGAAGTTGCCATTGTACTGAGGGCACCAACAGCACAGCTCTGTGTTCCTCTGGGCTGAGCGGCACCTTTTCTCTTGGAGGTCAAGAGTTGCAGCTGAGTGACTTTTGAGCGCAGGAACAGTTGGTGAGCACCCCGGCCTTGGCATCAGGAAGCCTCTGGTCTTGTGCTTCTGCAGTCTGGTGAGTGGACATTGGCTGCCCTTTCTCCCAGATGTTTTTTCAGAAATGTTTGCAGCAGTCCTAGAATGTAAGAGCTGGTGTCTTTCTCCCAAGAAAAGAGCAGGTGTGCTTCCTTGTCCACTTGGGATTGGCACCCCCTGCGTGTGCCTGTGACTTCAGACTGCCCTGTGTTACCCTGCAGGGACTGGGGATTGAGAGTAGTGGGAAAGGCTGATCCTCTGGCTACTGCTTTTCCTGTGAATCACTGTCCTTTGTTTCTAATGGAGTTTTTTGGGTTCTTTGTTTGAGACAGGGTCTTGAGACGGATGGCCTTGAACTTGCAGTCCCACCTAAGCATCCCAAGTGCAGGGAGTATGGGCATGCACCACCACACCTGGCACGTTTTGTATTTTCTGCTGGCATCTGAGGACTTGGCAGGTTACCTACCTTATTATGTACAAGGGGCATTTCAGGCCTTCTAGTTCTGACATCCGCCTCCCCAGTGGGTGCACCCAGTGTTCCTGTCTGAGCACAGGGCAAGGTGAACCCTTCGTGGCTGGCTGGCTGCCCTGAGAAGCCAGTGCAGGAGTAAGTGAGTGTGCGGGGAGCTCTACCAGTAGCTCACTTCTGGCTTAATGTTTATTTGGTTTTTTGGTTTGGGTGGTATTAGGGTTTGAACTCAGGGCTGCAAGCCTCCTAGGGGTGCACTCTACCACTTGAGCCACTCTGCCAGCCCTGGCTTATGTTCATTTTCCCTACTCTGACCTTGCTGTGTCAGAAGTTAGGTGATGAGCCCTGGGAAGTTTGTCTTTAGGCTCACAGACTCTTTGGAGGTGGTTGTCTCATATCTGGGCTCATGGGACCCTAGTTCTTGGGGATATTTGACTGCCTTTGTGGTCTGGATTGAACCTACAGGAGGTCAGTGTGTCTGCTGGGGTGGGCATGGATGCTGGGCAAAATGCAAGCCCAGGCCTTGGGTCACTGAGGGTGGGGTCAGGAGGGATCTTGGTTTGTGGTGGTTGTGTTGTGTCAGTTTTTAACAGCGTACCTGGTGTTTCTAATTTCGTTTTTACAGATGATGGATACTGAAAAAGCAGGCTTGACCACACTGACACCTGTTAAGTGGAATAAGGGAGTTTGAAGCCTCCCTCAGCCTTCTAGATGTCAGCAGCTCTGGTTGTGGCCCAGGCTGATGTGTTTCAGACAGACTTCTGTGATCAGGTTTGGGTCCCAAACCTGAGGTTCTCTGCTTTTGGAATAAAGAGTCTGGCTGCCTTCGGCCCTGGTATCCTCTGAGTGAAAAATGAGATATTTAATAAACACGGCTTTAAATACAATTCATCCCGGATTCTTTTTGTGCCAGGTGTAGAGGTTATGAAACCTCTTGAGGGCATGATGAGTCCCCAGGGAGCCCACCTGTTGCCATTCTCTCCTGCCTCGAAAATGGCCACTTGGGATTTATAGACCACCTTATGTGTGCTCCACCTGACTGAGCTTGACTAGGCACATTGGGGTGGTGGACACCACAGAGCAGTGACTACCAGCCAATCTTGTGGTGGGAGTGATGGGGTACACAGAGGAACTGGGGTGGGGAATCACTTAGGCTGATGGGATCTGTCTTTTCAGATACACTGGTATTCAACTGAGGTCAGAAAGTACAAGAAACCCCAGGTAGCTTGCTCTTAGTGGAAAGTAGGCATAGACCCTCACAGGTTGCACCCACAGGGCAATTCATCCAGCTTGATGACACTGCTTCCTGTCATCAGACAAGGCCACGGTCTCAGCTGCAGCTGTGGGGTTGTGACTCCCTACATTTCTTGGTCAGGTCTAGGTTGGGAGCAGCACCTTACTAGCTCTGTGGTCTGTAGGTACAATGCAGAGCTTCAGAGCACTTCGAAGCCATTCCTCTACAACTGATCCCACAGTATATCCTCAAATGAGGTCAGATCAGTTTTATAGTTTTTTTGTTCATTTGGGTTTTTTTTTTTTTTTTTTTTAATTAACGCCTTACAAAGCAGGTGTTTGAGCCACACACCTCTAGTCTGTTTTGCCCTGGTTATTCTGTAGGTGGGGTTTCTGAACTATTTGCCTAGTCTGGCCTTCAACATGGATCCTCTTGACCTCAGCCTCCTAAGTAGCTATGATTACAGGTGTGAGCCACCATGCCTGACTCAAATAAGTGTTTTGTTTTGGTGGTAATAGGGTTTGAACCCAGGGCCTCACACTAGGCAAGCACTCTACCACTTGAGCCACTCTGCCAGTCCTTTTTATGTTTGTTTTTGAGAGAAGGTCTCGATACTTTGGCTTCAAACCACAATCTTCCTGATCACTGCCTCTCAACTAGCCAGAATTACAGGCACGAGCCACTGGCACATCCTTCAAATAAACTTAATGCAGATCCGAAATTGAGATTCAGTTGTGTAGGATTGTTCCAAGGGAGTGCCCTACCTGGCACCAGGGAGTGCTACTGAGGGCAGCTGCAGAGCTAGCAGGCTGTGGCAAAAGGGGCAAGGGCACAGGGAGGTATCCTGTAAGTGATCTAGATGAGATAGTAAGAGTGCCTGGCCGCCAGGGTTCCCCAACACGCCTGAGTGGGTGGTGGCCCCCACCCTGTTGCCTTGCCCTCATTCCTGCCATGTTTGCTGAGCCCTGCTAGTCTGACCATATAAGGAACATGGCCAAGGAATGTCCCAAACAAGCCTACCACTTGTACTGCCTGCTGAGGACCAGGCTGAGAGTGACCATCTGGCCATTCCCTTGAATCAGAACAGGAGCCACTGAACTGCTGGAAAGACTCAGCAGTTGGTCCAGCCCAGTAAAGAGCTTCCCTCCTGTGACGTCATCTCTGGGCCCAGGCTTCAATAGATGAGGAATGAGAATGGCAGTAACTCTTGAGTGGGTCATGGGAATCCAGTGAGGCAACAGGAGGTGAACAATTGTGCAAAACCCTGGGGTGGAGGAGGTTCAGTCATGATTAGGGCTCCACCCAGGGTCGCCCAGCAACCAGTGTCTGTAGCTCCACCCACAGGCCAATCTCTGAACTAAAAAAGGAGCTTGACATTTTTTAAGTGGTTAGAGGAAGAAAACCCCAAAAGTACTATTTCATGACAGATGAAAAATTTTATGAAGCTCAAATTTCAGTGTTGCTAAGGTTTTCCTGGAACTCAGCCATGTCAGTTCTTTTAAAATCAGTAATATAAACCCCAGGTCTGGTTGACTCCCTCAGGGTTGGGGAAGTGAAACTGAAAAGGGAGCTGAAGGTGGGAACCCCCAGACTGCCGCTTAGGTTTGGAAAACCCTTCAAAAGCACCACCCAAGAGGCTGGGGGTGCAGAGGGGGCCTCCCTAGTCAGAGCTTCGAAGGATCAAACAACCCTGAACTTGTCTAAGAAGAGTGTCAGGCCGGACCCAGCCCTATTTTTTTTAGTTGGTGGGGGGTCAGTTCTGGAGTTTGAACTCAGGGCCTCATGCTTGCTAGGCAGGCACTGTTATCACTTGAGCCACTCCACCAGCCTTTTTTTGTGATTTTTTTTTTTTTTTTTTTTTTTTTGGATAGGGTCTTGAGAACTATTTGTCCAGGCTGGCTTCGAGCCAGAGATCATATCTCTGCCTCCTGAGTAGCTAGGATTACAGGTGTGAGCCACCTACACCTCAGAGTCCTGTTTTTGGATCTGGAGAATTTTCAGGGCCATGACTCCTTATTGCTCGTGGTACCTAGTTTGACCAGGTTGTTAGATAAGCGCTTGCAATTTTATTAGATATATTTCCTTTTAAGGCATTTTAGAGAAAAAAAATTGCTTTATCAATTTAAAGCCTAAAAAATGAAATAATTGCCAGGTACCAGTGGCAAATAATTGGTGGGAGACCCTATCTCAAAACAACCCATCACAGAAAAGGGATGGTGACGTGGGTCAAGGTGTAGGCCTTGAGTTCAAGCCCCAGTACTGCAAAAAAATAAAAAACAAGGAAATTAAATGATTGAAGCACGATTGTTAAACAAGTGTCTGTGAATACAAATCTCAAAGGTGCCACATGAGTGACTCAAGTTTGGGAACACGGAATTCTACCATCTAGCCTCCCTGCCATCTAGCCTTCCTGAAGGAGAGGAGAGATGATAGGCCCATCCAGGCCCACCCTGGCGGGGAGGACTGGCCTACTGCATAAGAGCAGACCCCTGCAGTCAGGAGTACTGCTTGGGAGACCAACCTGAACCTTGACAAGGTGGACTGCTTCCTAAATATGTTGCTATATCTACAAACTCCATGATGACAGGCTAAGATCCCTAGGAGGTGTGGCCTTGTCTTCATAAGGCTGGATGGAGAGAGAAAGCCAAGGATGGGCACAGGGATCCCATCACAGGCCAGGCCCACCAGAGGAATCC
Organism: Castor canadensis; assembly: GCF_047511655.1. Taxonomy (NCBI): domain Eukaryota; kingdom Metazoa; phylum Chordata; class Mammalia; order Rodentia; family Castoridae; genus Castor; species Castor canadensis. The sequence goes on from NC_133387.1 coordinate 105,227,713, forward strand.
ACAGAGTCCTCTGCCCCTGCCTGGTCACTGGGGTGGGGAATTGTGTGTGGCAAGTCCCCACTACTGGCCCCTCTGAGGGTTAGACAAGAAGCCTCTAGTTTACTCCTCACTGTGGCCCCCAGTCCCAAAGACCTGGGAATCAGTACCCTTTTCCATTTTTTGTTAAGGTATAATGTTCACTTGATAAAATTCAACTACTGTTGACTTCTAATATGACAGACACCTCCAGCTGGGTAACCAGACCAAGTCAAGAAATCTTTCTTTAGCCAGGCGCTGATGGCTCCTGCCTGTAATCCCAGCTACTCAGGAAGCAGAGATCAGGAATATTATAGTTTGAAGTCAGCCTCAACAAATAGTTTGCAAGACCCTAGGACAATAAAAGGTCTAGTGGAATAGCTCAAGGTGGAGGCCCTGAGTTCAAACTCCAGTTCCAAAAATAAACAAACAAACAAACAAACAAATAAATACTAAAAAAGTTCCACGGGTGACTCTGGTGTCTGCCCTGCATGAGGGTGGCCTAGCTCTTTTGAGAAGGCCAGCAAGGGTCCCTCCAGAGCAGGGAGGACCCTTCTGCACAGGCTCTCTTGGGTTCAGGCAGCAGGAAGCAGCAAGCGAGCACCCCTGGGGAGGGAGCAGCAAAGGCGCAGGGCTGCCCTCCCAGGGCCAGAACCCACTTCCTACTTCACCGCAGAGCTGCAGGAGGAGTCTGGCTGGGGCTGGGCCTCCCCTGGCCTCCCCTCCCCTCTGCTTCTTGTACAGAAAGAAAGGTCAGGGCTCCTGGCCTGGGTGTTTGCAGTGGGCAGGATGGAGGATGAGGAAGGCCCCGAGTATGGCAAGCCTGACTTTGTGCTCTTAGACCAAGTGACCATGGAGGAATTCATGAAGAACCTTCGGCTCAGGTAGGCTCGGGAATGGAAGGGGACACTGAGCGTCTTTCCTCCCGCACCTCCACCTCTCCTGCTCACTAACCTGAGGCACATTGGTCCCCATCATGAAGAGGACAGGGGCAAACACAAAGCATGCCCCAGGAGGTAGATAGTGGCCACCCAGAAAGTGATCCCCCTTCAGGGCTGGAGCTGCCCTCTTCCACCTCCCAAACCACTCAAATGCTCATTGCCCTTTCCAGTGATAGAACTGGAGCATGAGTCTCCTGGGACAGACAAGCAAAGGCACTAGGGCCAGGAGCTGTGCTCTCCTGCCCCTGTCCTTGTCCCTGATCTCTCCCTTGCATCTCATGTGGGGACCATGAAGTGGGCAAGCCAAACAATTTTAACACAGTGAGATGATGCTCCTCGGGGATTCGTGAGGTGTCACAGGACTTGACTGGTAGAGTTGACATTGGAGCCCACGTTGCTGCTGAGGAGGGTAGACAAAAGGCAGGAAGGAGCACCAGAGCTGGGGGGCACAGCACACCAGGTGGCCTTGTATACAGCTGTCTCAATGCCTGCCTGCCAAGCAGGTTTGCTCTGTGCTGGGAAACTCCCTGGGGGAGTCTTGGGGACCAGGAGCCCCACTAAACACAGAGGCAAAGAGGCTATGATCCTGACTCCAGGAGAGGGCTAGGCAGGACATGAGTTCACTGCTTTGGGCTCCTTTTGTCTGCCTGTAACACTGAGTCTGGAGAGGACCGTAAGGCCCAGGCCACACGGCTTGCAGGCTTGCAGGAGGGTGAGAGTTGAGCCCCAGGGAGCGCCCATGTCAGAGGTGGCAGAGGAAGAGGAACCCCGACAGGGCTGCCTGGGGAAGGGCGGGTCCCACACACCAAGGGGAATTGAGCAAAGGAGCAGGTGGGCCACTTCTCCTCCCAAGGGTAGACAAGCCAAGAGAGGTTCAGGCTCCCACTGGTGACTTCATATATGAAGGGCAGGGTAGGGAAGTTGGGAGAGGGGCATGGCCATGGCTGGGGACAGAGAGACAGCAAACAGCAGGCGCAGGCACTGAGGCTCCAGCCCCTCCCTAAGGTCTGGGTGGGGTAGGGCGGATCCCCTTCCGTCTCTAGTTCCCGCCCTGGGCCCTGACACAGGAAACAGCTGAGGCACCACCCTCCCCTCCTATGGAGCCCCTTCCTCTCAACAGCATTAACCCAACTGCCCTGCAAGAGCCAGTTTTGACCCTGCTGTGCCTGGCACAAGTTGGTTCCCTTTGCAGGATGAATGGTCACTGGCTCCTGGGACCCCAGCACCCCTGTAGAGAGCAGTACAGGACCCTACACTCTACACCATGGCAGGGCACAGCTTTGCATGACTCAGCTCACCCGGGATGGCCCCAGAGGGACTCAAACCACAACCCCCCTCTCCCTTCCCTATGCTCAGCCCTTCCTGGTGGGGACACTGGCTATACATGGCCGTAAAGCTGAGACCTTGCCCTGTGTCCAGGTTTGAAAAGGACCGTATCTACACCTACATTGGCGAAGTGCTAGTGTCCGTGAACCCGTACCAGGAGCTCCCCTTATACGGTCCCGAGGCCATCGCCAGGTATCAAGGTCGTGAGCTCTATGAGCGGCCACCCCACCTCTATGCTGTGGCCAATGCCGCCTACAATGCCATGAAGCGTAGAGCCAGGGACACCTGCATTGTCATCTCAGGTAACTCCCTAAACCATGACTCATTTACAAGTGAGTTTCTCCCATGATCCGGGGTGCGGGTGGAGACGAGCGCTGGGCTAAGGGTACAGCCTGCAGATTCTGCTATCTCCTGTCCGTCTTCCCCGCAGGGGAGAGTGGCGCGGGGAAAACAGAAGCCAGCAAGCACATCATGCAGTACATCGCAGCGGTCACCAATCCTAGCCAGAGGGCAGAGGTGGAGAGGTGAGCACCTTTGGGTTCCATCAGGGCAGGTACCTTTATGCTGAGGGGAAGCAAGATATGGGAGCTGGAGCCAAGCTCGGGCCAAGTTCAGTCAGGAAGATCCCAGGTCACTTCTCACATCCTGAGGCATAGCTGGGACAAGGTCCTCTCAAATGTGGGTTGGAAGGTGGGGTCAGGCACCTGTGGCTCACACCTGTAATCCTAGCTATTTAGGAGGCAGCAGGTGGATCATGGTTCAAAGCCAGCCAGGGCAAACATTTTGTGAGACCCTATCTCAAAAAAAACCATCACCAAAAAAAGGGCTGGTGGAATGGCTAAGTACCACCAAAAAAAAAAAAAAAGGTGGGGGGGAAGGGGGGGCAAGACCCAACCAAGCTGTGTAAGCTGTTAGCTGCAAAGGTGGTGGGGTTAACAGTTGAGTGTGGAGAGTTATAGAAGATACCAGAAATGGCTCAGGACAAGGCAAGGATATCCCCAGAAGCCTGGAGAATTTGGCAGCCTTGTCAGTCTGGGTTACAGCCCACCTGCAGCTCTGCCTCCCCTCAGAGGTGTTCCACAAGCACCTTCCTGTATCTGAGGCCGACTCTTCCTATAGTGATGCTGAGGGATGGGGTCAGAGGGACCCCAGTAATGTTAGTTCCCCAGCAAATGTGGCCAGCACCACTGCCTACCTTGTAGGACCTGGGCAGACCAGCTCTGCCTCCACCTCCCCCAGACTGCACTGAGTGGATGGGGTAGGGGAGGGCACAAGAAACAAAGAATAGTGTTTGCTGAGCACCTGTCCTGAGCTCTGAGCTGCACAGACAGTGTGCAGCACCAGCAAGACTGGCCAGAAGCCAAGCGATTGTCAGCAGCACTGGCAAGGTGGTATCCTTGGTCCCCCTCAGCCAGCTCCCTGGCCCATCTTGAGATGCTATGACTCCTGTAGGGAAGACTCAGGCAGGGTGCTGTTCACAGATGGGAGGGTCTTTGCCTTCAGCCCCAACCTGTCTGTCCACAGGGTCAAGGATGTTCTACTCAAGTCCACCTGTGTACTGGAGGCCTTCGGCAATGCCCGCACCAACCGTAATCACAACTCGAGCCGCTTCGGCAAGTACATGGACATCAACTTTGACTTCAAGGGGGATCCTGTTGGAGGGCACATCCACAGCTACCTGCTGGAGAAGGTGGGCAAGTGGGCTGAGGGGATCCTTCTTTCCCAGGCCTGGGGGCCCAAGGGGCTGGGAACATACTGACCGTGACATTGCAAGTTAGGAAAGCCGGGTCCTCTCTGTGGCCCTTCTTAGTGTCCCCATGGGCCCGGGCACTCCAAACCCCAGCCTCCCCTGTACTTGGGAATACTCAGATGGCCAGGCTGGAGTCCAGCTGCCTCTCTTACCTCAGTCTAGGGTCCTCAAGCAGCATGTGGGTGAGAGGAACTTCCATGCCTTCTACCAGGTAAGCCTCTGTAGGTAGGAAGGTGACTGGAGGGAGAGAATGAACAGGGAAGGGGAGGGGAGGGGAGCAGGCTGAGCCCACCTTCCACCCCTCCCTTGTTATTGTATTCTACTCTAACTGTCCCTAGCCAGTGTCCTCACCCCCCACCCACCAACCCATCCCAACCATCAGGCAGGCCTAGCCCCACACACCATTCCTGGAGAATGGAGGCAGGGTGTCCCCAACATCTCATACCCCAAGAATGTCAGAGCACTGTGGGATATGTGCAGTGTCTCCATGGGCTCTGAGCTCCACCTCCCTCCTGGCACATGGGAACTGTTCATACACCCCTGAATTTCCTCTGTGTCTGTTGGTTCAAGGCTGGAAGGAACAATATGTCTGTGTGTCCTCTGTGCCTCTGTGAAGGGTAGGGAGGGATAAAGGAGGGTCCTTGGAGCTCAGTGGCCTAACTAAGGAACATTTGTGTCTTGCAGTTGCTTAGGGGCAGTGAGGACCAGGAGCTGCAAGGACTGCACCTGGAGAGAAACCCTGCTCTGTATAATTTCACACGCCAAGGAGCTGGGCTCAATATGGGTGTGCACAACGTGAGTGCAAGGAGCTCAGGGCTCAAGCGGGCTTAGCTCCAGGGTCCTGGGATTGGGGGCAGGGAATGGGCAGCAATTGGTTCAGGCCAGAGAGGTGTCAACAGCTCAGGTGAGTACAGAGAGTAGAGGGAAAATAGCTCAGGAAGGAGCAGGGTGAGCCTGGGATGGAGGACTCTGTGTCTAGGGAGGCCAGGTGTCCTGGGCCCACACTGGTGAGGATGGTGAACTCCCTCTCCTCCAGTCCATGGACAGTGATGAGAAGAGCCATCGGGCAGTGACCGAGGCCATGAAGGTCATCGGCTTCAGTCCTGAGGAGGTGGATTCTGTACATCGCATCCTGGCTGCTATATTGCACCTGGTGAGCCTGGTTGGGAGGGCCACCTCCCCACAAGGGTGTCCCGCTAGGAGCAGCCAGGGATGAGGACTGGACTTCTGAGCTATCCCAGCAAAGTCAAAGCTGTGGTTCCCCCATGACTGAGGCTGAGGGGCTGGCAATAAGTTCAGTGGGTACCTGGTCAAGAGCCAGGATCCCAATCTGCAGTGCCATGAGTGACAGCCGAGCATGGAACACACATGGAGTACACTTGGTGCCGTGGTGGTGGAGCTGTTCCTTGGCGCCTATCCTCCCTTGAGAGGCACGGGAAGTAAGTCCCAGGGTGAGAGTCCTTACAGAAGGCTTTAGAATGCTATGGCTGTGTCTGTGGTCTAGTGACATGCTTTCTAGGTCCCCGCATCCACATCCCCTGCCTCCCTTCCTTCTCCCTTCCTTGAGAAGATGGAGCCTGCACTGTTCATTATCCCCTTGTTGCCAGGGAAACATTGAGTTTGTAGAAACAGAGGAAGATGGGCCACAGAAGGGAGGCATAGCTGTGGCCGAGGAGACGCTGGTGGGCCACGTGGCAGAGCTGACAGCCACGCCTCAGGACCTCGTGCTCCGTTCCCTGCTGGCCCGCACTGTGGCCTCAGGTGGCCGAGAGCTCATAGAGAAAGGCCACACTGTGGCCGAGGCCAGCTATGCCAGGGATGCCTGTGCCAAGGTATTCCTGTTGTGGTTGGAGAGGGATCCCAGGGAGCCTCTATAGGGGAGGCCAAACTGGTAGCAGCAAGAAAGTGACAATGTCATGTCCATTCCAGGCAGTGTACCAGCGGCTGTTTGAGTGGGTAGTGGACAGAATCAATGGTATCATGGAAGCCAGGGACCGAGACCCTCGGCGCGACGGCAAGGACACAGTCATTGGTGTGCTGGACATCTATGGCTTTGAGGTGTTCCCTGTCAATAGGTGGGCAGCCCAGCCAATTGCATTCCCCCTCTGATCCTCGCCTCCAACCAGTGTGGTCACTGCAACTCTGATCTGGATTCTCACACTGGGCACTGGTGACTTGTGTTTGTAATCCTAGCTACTCAGATGTCAGGGATCAGGAGGAGTGTGGTTCAAAGCCAGCCCAAGCAAATAGCCAGACCCTATCTTGAAGATACCCAACATACACACATACAAAGAAACCAGCCCTTTGGCTGGTGGAGTGGCTCAAACCCCAGTAACTGCAAAAAGAAAAAGCTCTGGATTCTCTGACTGGTCCCCAGGCCCCAAAGCTCATACCCATCCAGTCAGCCTTGTCTGTGCACCCTGTGTAGAAGGCAACATTTTGGGGTTCACTTCTCCCAGTGGTGAATCCTAAGTTCACCCCAGAACGTATACATGGGGTGGGAGCACAGAACCCACAGCAAAGCCCCAAGGTGTCCTAGTGCAGAGAGAGGTGTTGGGGGAAGGGCAGCCACTCATCCCCATTCCCCTCCTGGGAGCGAGAGCTCCTCTGAAGGCCCCATCACCCCCAGCTTCGAACAGTTCTGCATCAACTATTGCAACGAGAAACTGCAGCAGCTCTTCATCCGACTCATCCTGAAACAGGAGCAGGAGGAGTACGAACGAGAGGGCATCACCTGGCAGAGCGTAAGCACCCTGATACTGCTGGGGGGTGGCAGGGGACAGGCCTGGCCAGCACTGAGCAGGGGAGGTGGCTGCCGCTGCCAGGATGGTTTCAGGAGCCTCCCTGCTGGCTGCCTCCCAGGTCGAATACTTCAACAATGCGGCTATCGTAGAGCTGGTGGAGCGGCCCCACCGAGGTATCCTGGCTATACTGGACGAGGCCTGCAGCACCGCGGGCCCCATCACTGACCGCATCTTCCTGCAGACCCTGGACACGCACCACCGCCACCACCCGCACTACTCCAGCCGCCAGGTGCTCCACCTGTTCCTCTGTAGGCACAAAGGCTGCTTGCTAGGATATGGCACAGAGGTGTCTCAAAGCCTGTGCCTCTTGGGGCTTTGGTGGGACCTAGCTTGGTGCCATTGAGGTCACTGGGGAAGTCCCTCTGCCCAGGTAGGGTGGCTGCAGGATGGTCCCCTCACAGAGATCACAGTCCTTCCCCCATCTTCTGTGTTTTGATCTTGGCCTCTCCCATAGCTCTGCCCTACTGACAAGACCATGGAGTTTGGACGGGACTTCAGGATCAAGCACTATGCAGGAGATGTCACGTAAGGCCCAAACCTCATCCCCACAACCAATCCTGGGTTCCCACATGGGCACCTTTGCACATGTCACAGGGCAGGAGTGCTCTGAAGGAACAGCCAGGTCCCTTGCCCCTCACCAGAAGCACAGGTGCAGGCCAGTGGCTCCATTCCTAGAGGCATTCATATGGGAGCTTTCAAAAATACCCATGTCAAAGCCAGGCGCCAATGGCTCATGCCTGTAATCCTAGCTACTCAGGAGGCAGAGGTCAGGAGGATTATGGTTCAAAGCCAACCCAGGCAAATAGTTTCTGAGATCCTATCTCAAAAACCCTTCACAAAAATAGGGCTGGTGCAGTGGCTTAAGGTGAAGGCCCTGAGTTCAAGCCCCAGTACTGCCAAAAAAACCCCACCCGTGTCAGAGCAGGGTGCCAGTGGTTCATGCCTATAATCCTAGCTACCCAGGAGGCTGAGATCAGGAAGGTCAAGGTTCAAGGCCAGCCTGAGCAAATTGTTTTTAAGACCCTCATCTCCAGCTGGTCGCGGGTGGCTCATGCCTGTAATCCTAGCTATTCAGGAGCCAGAGATCAGGAGGATCAAAGTTTGAAGCCAGCTCAGGCAAATAGTTCGCAAGACCTTTTCACATAGCATGCTTCACCCAGCTCCCAGGACAGAAGGACGCAAAAGAATGACGAGGAAAGAGAATGAGATGAAAGGAGGGCAGGAGGGAGGAAGAGTCTGACCTATGAGAACATAGACAGGTGGGAGGAAGCAAGACCTTCCTAGGAGCTGTCAGTGTTTGAGAAGACCTGCAGCCCAGCCCCTGGTCCCCTCACTGGCCCCAACCCTGGGCAGGTACTCTGTAGAGGGCTTCATTGACAAGAACAGAGACTCCCTCTTTCAGGACTTCAAACGACTGCTATACAACAGGTGAGTGTGGATGCTGGAGGGCCAGAGCTGGGGCCTTTGGGGACTCTTGACCCCTGACTGAAAGATGGATAGCCTGAGGTTCAAGACCAAAGCCATGTAGCTCCTGGGCTACCCTGGGTAGGTGGGCTGCATCCCCACAGGACAGCTGGGTATACAGTCTGTGTCTGCAGCAAGGATCCCACCTTGCAAGCGATGTGGCCAGATGGGCAGCAGGACATCACTGAGGTGACCAAGCGCCCCCTGACAGCTGGTACACTCTTCAAGAACTCCATGGTGGCCCTGGTGGAAAACCTGGCTTCCAAGGTACACCCCCCCGCCCCGACCCTGGCCTTCTAAATCTTTCTCTCTGTGCCCTGGAAGGGGCACATAATGGAGGGGCATTCTCGTCCTGTTTGCTTGAACCCCATCTGTCCCAGTGGGTGCGCCACTCACTGCAGAGTTTAGCTGTGGGGGATCCAGAGCCAGGCTCCATCAGTCACCGAGCACAGGGTAGAATTTGAACCCAGCCCTTCCCTGGTGGGAGAGGCTGGGAAGTCCTGTGGAGGGCTTGAGTTGTCCCTAGTTGATAGTCACATGGGCAGGAAACTGACACTAGTTTTCTTGGAGAGCTTCAGGTTCAAAGTTAGAGAGGGAATCAGGGGGACATGGCTGGGTTTAACAACAGAATATCCAGAAAGCAGTTGCCAGTGGTTCATGCCTGTAATCCTAGCTACTCAGGAGGCAGAAATCAGGAGGATTGTGGTTTGAAGCCTGTCCGGGGAAATAGTTCGAGAGACCCTATCTCAAAAAAACCCATCACAAAAAGAGGGCTGGCGAAGTGGCTCAAGGTGCAAGCCTGAGTTCAAACCCCAGCACTGCAAGAGAAAAAAAAATACCCAACACAAAAAAGGGCTGGCCAAGTGGCTCAAGTGGTAGAGTGCCTGCGTACCAAGCATGAGGCTCTGACTTCAAACCCCTATACCACCAAAAAAAAAAAAAAAAAAAAAAAACCAGAACATCCAGAGATGTCAGCCCCTCTCCAAAGAAAGAGGAAGGGTGGAGGTGGGTGTCTGTCCTTTCTCTCCTGGGCTATAACCTGGTTCGGTCACCAGAGCCTTCGTTCTGCAATGACTTCCCTTAGTCCAACTCTCAGAACCTGGGCTTTTGGGGGCCTGGAAAAGAGGTCACACAGCAGCCACGGGCTTGGGTCCCTGAGCCCCATCTGTCTCTCCCTACAGGAGCCCTTCTACGTCCGCTGCATCAAGCCCAACGAGGACAAGGAGGCCGGACGGCTGGAGGAAGGCCACTGTCGCCACCAGGTGTCATACCTGGGGCTGCTGGAGAATGTGAGAGTTCGCAGGGCTGGCTTTGCCTCTCGCCAGCCCTACCCTCGGTTCTTGCTCAGGTACAGGCAGTGGGCCATCACTCTGTGGGCCTCCCCACCCCCTCCTGAGGGCAGGTCCCCACTGCCCTCTCCTGTGCTGGCAGGTACAAAATGACCTGTGAGTACACGTGGCCCAACCACCTGCTGGGCTCTGACAAGGCAGCCGTGAGCGCCCTCCTGGAGCAGCACGGGCTGCAGGGGGACGTGGCCTTTGGCCACAGCAAGCTGTTCATCCGCTCGCCCCGGACGCTGGTCGCGCTGGAGCAGAGTCGAGCCCGCCTCATCCCCATCATTGTGCTGCTGCTGCAGAAGGTGCAGGGTGGGGAGGGGAAGGGAGGATGGGGTACCCAGCAGGGTGGTGAGGATAAGCATCAACATAGATCCCACTTGGGGTGTCCATCCCGCCATGTGCCAGTGACTCATGATTATAATCTTAGCTACTTGGGAGGCTGAGATCAGGAGTTTAAGGCCAGCCTGGACAAATAGTTCTTTTTTTAATTTATTTTTTCTATTTTTTAATTTTTGGACAAATAGTTCTCGAGATCCCATCTCCAAAATAACCAGAGCAAAATGGACTGGAGGTGTGGCTCAAGCGGTAGAGCACCTGCTTTGCAAGTGTGGAGCCCTGAGTTCAAATCCCAGTCCCAACCACCCCTCAAAAAAAGTCCATGGACCTTACATTGCTATAAGACTTACCCTTTGTACACATGTACCTTTTAATCTGGGAGTCCCTGGTTACCATCTTGGTAGGCTATCTAGTTTGTGTCCTGGCAGTCACATTCTGGGGTGGTCCTCTGATTTCTCTGTCTTAGGGTCACCAAGGAGTGGTCAGGTGCCCTTTTAGGGGAGAAGGCACCTCTATTTTTTCCACCCCTCTTCTCACACAGTCTTGAGGCTCTGCCAGGCTTTTTTTTTTTTTTTTTTTTTTCCAATACTGGGGCTTGAACTCGAGACCTACACCTCAAACTACTCCACCAGCCCTTTTTTGTGGTGGATTTTTTGAGGTGGGGGCTCAAAGACTATTTGCCTGGGCTGGCTTTGAACCTCAATCCTCTTGATCTCTGCCTCAGAAGTAGCTAGAATTACAGGCGTGAGCCACCGGCACCCGGCTTGCAGCGCCAGTTTTAGAAGCCTCTCACAGGCGGGCTCTTCTTATTTGAGAGCCTACCGAGCCTTGAGCAGGGCTCGCCCCACCTAGCTAGCCATAAGGCCCCCAGCCTACGGCTGGTCATGGCCCCTGGGAGCCTGGGGATGGGTTGGCCTCCCTGGAGACAAGACAGAGTGCTCAGGAAAGACTTAGGGCTGAGCTGAACCTGACCCTACGTCTCATCGCACCTGGCCTGCCCAGGCATGGCGCGGCACCCTAGCCAGGTGGCACTGCCGGAGGCTGCGAGCCATCTACACCATCATGCGCTGGTTCCGGAGGCACAAGGTGCGAGCCCACCTGGCTGAGCTGCAACGACGGTTCCAGGCTGCACGCCAGCCCCCCCTCTATGGCCGTGACCTCGAGTGGCCACCGCCCCCTGCTGTGCTGCAGCCCTTCCAGGACACCTGCCACATGCTCTTCTGCAGGTACTGTCCTCCATCCACTATGCCGTTCCTCACTCAGCCAGCGTCCTCTGAACACCCAAAACCATCATCCCAGCCCCGTGAGGACTTTGATAAGCAGGAAGATGGGACTGAGTCACATTAGATGACTGTCACATCCCATGGTTAGCAGCAGAGCCCTGATTGTCCCAGCACTGTGCTGGATATTCGAGTGCTAGCTATGACCTGCAGAGGGAAGAATGGCTAGTCAAGGCTGGGGAGTAGGAGTCTCTGCATTGGATTGGGGCCTTGAAGGCTGAGTAGGAATTCTCCAAGAGGAGGAACTCAGAATGTGTATGTTCACAGTGGGGAGGTACTGAGTGGCCAGGGGTGTCAGAGACAAGCATGGGCACCTAGGGCTGAGGCTAGGGAGGCTGGCAGAAGCTGGGACTCCAGGGACAGCCAGTATCAGATTGAGGACCAGGTTTCCTGGGGAAGGAGCTGGGGAGAGCACAGACACATGGGTCAGAATCCTCTGACTTACCGCTGTCCTCTTCTAGGTGGCGGGCCTGGCAGCTAGTGAAGAACATCCCTCCTTCAGACATGGTCCAGATCAAGGCTAAGGTGGCTGCCATGGGGGCCCTGCAGGGGCTGCGCCAGGACTGGGGCTGCCAGCGAGCCTGGGCCCGAGATTATCTGTCCTCTGTGAGTGTTGGGCAGGCCCATGTGGTAGTGGTGGTAGGAGGTGCTCATGGCTGACACTGTCCTCATCAGCTGTCCTGTCCAATCTTGAGGTGGCTGGCTTTTTGTCTGAGTCCTTGGAGGCTTAAGGGTTTCATCTGTCAAGCAGCCCCTAACCCTAAGAATCCCATGTTCTTGCAGTTACTGTCACCCTCATGTGTTCAGTACAGTCAGGGACATGTGTGCACCCCCCCACACCCACTTATACACACATACACTATCTCTGCATGGCTCCTTTAGCCCTCTCCTGGGCCTGGTGTAAAGGGTATGAGTCTGGGGACTTGAGGTTGTACCAGTCCATAGGTTCTGTGCACAGGGGCCAGGCCCCTAACCCATTCATTGCTGACTTCTGGAGACTTCTCTGCAGAGGTACACACAGTCAGGCCTGGGATAGAGCAGCAGAGGCTGAGAATAAATTGAGAGAGAAACTGAGAGTGACTCAGTTTCCCCAAGGTGAAGGATAGCTGTGGCAAGTTGCTGGGAGCTGCCATCAGTCACATGTGACCCTAGACCCCATCCCAAGAGAGCCCTCCCCTCCATCTGTTCTTAGGAAACTGACAACTCCACAGCTTCAGTCCTGTTTGCTGAGCGACTCAAGGCACTTCGGGAGAAGGATGGCTTTGAGGCTGTGCTCTTCTCTGGCCATGTCCGCAAGGTTAGCACCTGCTCTGGAGGCTGTGGAGGGCATGGGTTGGAGGGGCTCAGGAGAGACCTGATATAATCCCAGCCAAGGCCCAACTCTGCCTCTGAGACCCTGGAAACTGTCAGCATAGGCCTAGGCCAGTCAGTAAGGAGAAGGACCCAGGGAAGGGAGGAAATAGGGACTGTTGGGACCAGGAAGGGGGACAAATGTTACGGATCTGGATGCAGTCACCTCTCCTGCAGGTGAACCGCTTTCGAAAGAGCCGGGACCGGGCCCTCCTGCTCACAGACCGGTTTCTCTACAAGCTGGAGCCTGGCCGGCAGTACCGGGTGATGCGGGCTGTGCCCCTGGAAGCGGTGAGTACCACGTGTGGGGGATGGGAACCCGCCTCAGGGTGTTGGGGGGCCCACACACACTGCCTACCTGTGATGTCCCAGAGCATCCTAAAACCCAGGCAATGGATGGCGGCATCCCTCTGAAAACCATGGGGCAGAAGGTCTGTCCTCATCAGCAACATGGGCACAGCTACCTTGTCATCCACACATGCACATACGCGTATGCACACGCACACACACCATGCTCTTACACTGTGCCCAAGCCAAATGGGGTGCCCCCAACTTGAGCCTTTTTTGTGCTGGGTTTTTTCAAGATAGGATCTCTCAAACTATTTACTCTTTCTGGCTTTGAATCTTGATCCTCCTGATCTCTGCCTCCTGAGTAGTGAGGATTACAGGTGTGAGCCACTGGCCCTGGTCCCATGAGTTCTTTAGTTTGTTCTTTTTTTTTTTTTTTGTGGGATGGGATTTTGAATTCAGGGCTTCATGCTTGCAAGGCAGGCTTTCTTCCACTCGAGCCACACCTCCAGTCTAATTTTGCTTGATTATTTTTGAGATGGGGGTTTCATAAACTATTTGCCCAGGGTGGCCTCAAACCTCAATCCTCCTGATCTCAGTCTCCCACATAGCTAGGATTACAGGTGTGAGCCACTGGTGTCCAGCTCCCAGGAATTCTTTCCCACAGTTTGAGTAGAAACCTGAGGCAGGGATCAAGGCTGAGTTACCTCTAAGTCTCTCATGCTTTTGGGGGGTCCTGGCCTGTCAGGATAGAAGGGCTGCTAACAGTAGCTGAATGTCAGTGAAGTGACTTAAATATTGTCAAAGTGAAATTAGAAAAACGAAAAATTCTCCGGGCGGGCTCACACCTATAATCCTAGCTACTCAGGAGGCAGAGATCAGGAGGATCTCAGTTTGAATCCAGGCAGAGCAAATAGTTCTCAAGACCTGTCTCCAAAAAGCCCATCACACAATAAAAGGGCTGATGGAGTGGCGCAAGGTGTAGGCTCTGAGATCAAGCCCCAGTACCAGAAAAAAAAAAGTCCAAACAGAACTGGTAGAGTGGCTCAAGTGGTAAAGCATCTGCCTAGCAAGTGTGAGGTCCTGAGTTCAAACCACAGTGCCGCCACAAATAAATAAATATTATCAAAGTGAAATAAAAAATCTAAAACCTCAGCTCTTTGCTCACCAAAGCATATTCCAGTGAGCAGGGGCTGCTGCATCAGATGGCAAGGGTCTAGAATTTTCCATCACAGCGGAAACTCCAAAGGCATGATGCCCTGCCCTCCACTCCCCCACTGTCAGCAGAGACCAAAGCGGGAAGGCAGAGTTGGAAGGGGGGAGTCTGGATGTTGGAGCTGACCCACTACCAAGGGCAGAGCTCACTAGGAGATGGCCTGCTGTGCCCTTGACTCCAGCTCCCCCTACTCAGGTGACTGGGCTGAGTGTGACCAGTGGACTGGACCAGCTGGTGGTGCTGCACGCCCGGGGCCAGGATGACCTGGTGGTGTGTCTACACCGCTCCCAGCCGCCACTGGACAATCGTATCGGCGAATTGGTGGGCATGCTGGCTGCACACTTCCAAGGGTGAGTCTGTCTGAGGCTGGTTGGGGACACATGGATGTGGAACCCTGCCATCCTGATCCCCCCACCCCAACCATCTCCTACTCCTCTTACTCCAGGGAGGGTCGAACCCTGCAGGTCCGTGTCTCCGACTGCATCCAGCTGAGCCAGCGTGGTACCCGCCGCCTTGTCTCCGTGGAGCCCAGGCCGGAGCAGCCCGAACCCGATTTCCGCTGCAACCGAGGTGCCTTCACCCTCCTATGGCCGAGCCACTGAGCCAGCCTGTTCTGGCTCCATGCACTTCTGCATACCTGGCTGGCCCTGGGCACATGGATGGCCGGGGCAGCACACAATAAAGATACTTGTCTGTGCCTGCTGTAACTAGTGGCCATCTAGCCCATCTAGAGGAAGCACTAGACCACCCAAGCAGGTGTCACCTGCTGTCTTGGTCTATGTCCTCTGCTCACCCACTGTTGGGTTATATGAACTGGAGGTGAAGTCTGGGAGGAGGGGGCGAGACCAGGGCCATAGGGTCCCTGCCCAGGGACAGACTGGACATGAAGCTCATAGTCTGAGGGGAAGAGTTGCCCCAGGTTGCCTATCATGGGCTCCCAATGGTCTCATACCCAAAATGGACCCTGTCTCTGACCTTCCCTACCCACAGTTTTTGCCATGTTCCTACCGCTCTGGGGAAGTCTTAGAATCCCAGAGGCAGGCCGTGGGGAGCCCGCCTGGGGCACAGCCCAGCCCAGCATGCTGACATAGGATGTGTGCATGACAGCCATGGCACAGCCACTAGTTGTCCAAGTGGGAGGCTGGGTGTGGTCATCTGAGCGTAGGACTTCCCCTGGAGGGAGCCCTGAGCCAATGGAGCCGGGTAGTCAGGTTCACCAGCAAAGGAAGGCCAGGGTGGACATCCATCTGAATGCCTCTAGCCAGCCAACTTCTCCAAACTGTTCGTACTCCTGCCAGCAGCTTGGTGACCATCAGTCCCCACTAAGCCCCAAGCCCCCTCAACTTCTCAGTCTCTCAGCCCCAGACCCCAAGCATGTCAGTCCCTCACCCCTCTCATCCCTTTTACTCCCTCGGCCCCTCAGTCTCTTACCCCCTCACCCCTCAGTCCCTCACCCCTCACCCCTCAGTCTCTTACCCCCTCACCCCCACCCCTCATTCCCTCACCCCCTCAGTCCTTCACCCCCTCAGCCCCTCGCCTCTCAGTCCCTCGTCCCTCTCCCCTCATCCCCTCAGTCCCTCACCCCTCATCCCCTCACCTCTCACCTGTCAGTCCCTCACCCCTCATCCCTTCACCTCTCACCCCTCAGTCCATCACCCCTCACCTGTCAGTCCCTTACCCCCTCAGCCCCTTTTATTATTTTATTTTGATCCAGGGTCTTTCTCTGTAGCCCATGCTGGCCTCCAACTTGTGATCCTTCTGCCTCAGCCTCTGAGTAGCTGGAATTATAGGCATATACAATATGCTGGGTTTGTTCACTTCCCCTTTTTGTGGACATTCATTAAGAGGGTATCCTTGCTTTTTGTTCGGAGGCTGACGTCAGTCACTATGACCTTTGGTCATGAGCTTAGAAAGGCTCAAGACTGTCTGGGCTCTTGACTGACATGTCCAGGCATTGCAAGTGCTGACAGTCACCACCCCCCACCACCATCTTCTACGGCACCTCTGGAAACTTCCACGTAACCAAACCCCTAGAGTCTTTGGCAGCTTCTGGACTGGGCTGTGCACATCCCTCCCAAAGCAATCATATGCAAAGGGTCTTTTTCACTTGTGTGGTCATGAATGAACAGTTTCAGACATTAGGTGTGTCCCCTGTGCTGTGTGAGTCATCCCAAGGTTGGCAGCATCTGCCACTTTCTGTTCAAGTCCCCTCCCTTATGCCCTGGGTGGCAGGGGGGTAGAAGGGCTGGAGTACCCAAACTATACTTGTCAAAGCTTTTCTACATCTTTTCTTTGCACTGGGGTTTGAACTCAGGACCTCACACCACTTGAGCCGTTCGACCAGGCTGCTTTGATGGGTATCTTTGAGATAGAGTCTCAGGAACTACTTGCCCAGGGCTGGCTTCAAACCATGATCTCCTGATCTCAGCCTCCTGAGTAGTACTACAGGTGTGTGCCAAAGGTGCCTGGCTTCAATAATCTTTAGTGGGTTTCATTATGCTAGTCTCACACATCCATACAACGTATTTTAATCGTATTTACCTCCATCATCTTCTACTTTCTCCCTCCCCACTCCCACTGGTTCCTCCACACACACCATAAAATTTGCCACTTGAAAATGTGCTATTCAGTCACTTTTAGTATGTTCACAAGGTTGTATAACCAACCAACATTGCTATCTGATTTTAGAACATTTTCATCATCCTACAGAGAAACTTGTACCCATTAGTAGTTACTCCCTAACTCTTACCCCCAATCTTGGACACAGAAACCATTCATGTACTTTCTCTCTCTAGAATCATGTTTTGTTGTTGTTGTTTTGGTGGGACTGGGGCTTGAACTCAGGGCTTCATGCTTTCCAGGCAGGCACTCTACCACTTGAGCCACTCCTCCAGCCCTGTTTTGAGATAGATTTTTTTGAGATTGGGTCTTGTGAACTATTTGCCTGGGCTGGCTTTGAACCATGATCCTTCAGATCGCTGCCTCCTGAGTAGCTGGGATTACAGAGTGAGCCACTAGCTCCCACCTGGCCCCAAAACACCCCTCATGAAATGGGGGCATGTGCACAAGGGTCCCTAATTATAGCTCATTGAATTCACATGCATAGTCAGTCAATCCGTCAATCACCAAAAGCCACTCCTAATACCAAGCAGATCCCCCTCTGCTCACCCCTTGTAGGGCATAAACACCAAGACCAAGCCCCCAGAGCTCTTGAGCTTCAGGTGCTGCACTAAAGCCACCTCGCTCAGAGCCCGTCACCCCTTTCTTAGGAAGAGTACTTTCATGCTTTCATTCTCAATAAAACTTTGCTATGACTTTGCAATCTGTGGTCTCAGCTCAATTCTTTGTTCAAGACACCAAGGACTTGAGATCTTCTTGACCAGGGTCTTCTGAGATCACCACTGGTAACACTGTGACACTCACTGGTCCCCACACTGGCTCTCATGAATGGCAGTCATGACTGTTCCAACCACAGAAAGCGTACGACTCCACAAAAGACAACCCTGTAGATGAATAAACAATTTGATTTATAATTTATCTGTTTGATTTGGGTTAGTATTAGTCAGTCCCTAGAAGTCTGACCAACTCTGCCATGCACTGTGGATGAGGTTCCAGGAAAGACAAGGATTTGGGAATGAGACCAAGGTGTCAGAGAAAGGGTCTTTCTGGAATGGCTCCCAACTACCTGCTCTGAAGACCATCACGTACTTCTCTTCAGAATCTCAAGGAATACAACAGATGAAGGGAAAATGTGTCTGTCAGATGACATAGTTCTCTTCCTTCCTTTCCTTTTTTTCCTTTTCTCTCTCTTTTTTTTTTCAGTACTGGAGCTCAAACTCAGGGCCTACACCTTGAGTCACTCCACCAGCCCTATTTTTGTGAAGGGTTTTTCTTTTTTTTTTTAATTACTCATATGTGCATACAAGGCTTGGTTCATTTCTCCCCCCTGCCCCCACCCCCTCCCTTACCACCCACTCCGCCCCCTCCCTCTCCCCCCACTCCCTCAATACCCAGCAGAAACTATTTTGCCCTTATTTCTAATTTTGTTGTAGAGAGAGTATAAGCAATAATAGGAAGTGACAAGGGTTTTTGCTGGCTGAGATAAGGATAGCTATACAGGGCATTGACTCACATTGATTTCCTGTGCGTGTGTGTTACCTTCTAGGTTAATTCTTTTTGATCTAACCTTTTCTCTAGTTCCTGGTCCCCTTTTCCTATTGGCCTCAGTTGCTTTTAAGGTATCTGCTTTAGTTCCTCTGCGTTAAGGACGACAAATGCTAGCTAGTTTTTTAGGTGTCTTACCTATCCTCACCCCTCCCTTGTGTGCTCTCGCTTTTATCATATGCTCAAAGTCCAATCCCATTGTTGTGTTTGCCCTTGATCTAATGTCCACATATAAGGGAGAATATACGATTTTTTGTCTTTTGGGCCAGGCTAACCTCACTCAGAATGATGTTCTCCAATTCCATCCATTTACCAGCGAATGATAACATTTCGTTCTTCTTCATGGCTGCATAAAATTCCATTGTGTATAGATACCACATTTTCTTAATCCATTCGTCAGTGGTGGGGCATCTTGGCTGTTTCCATAACTTGGCTATTGTGAATAGTGCCGCAATAAACATGGGTGTGCAGGTGCCTCTGGAGTAACCTGTGTCACAGTCTTTTGGGTACATCCCCAAGAGTGGTATTGCTGGATCAAATGGTAGATCAATGTCTAGCTTTTTACGTAGCCTCCAAATTTTTTTCCAGAGTGGTTGTAGTAGTTTACATTCCCACCAACAGTGTAAGAGGGTTCCTTTTTCCCCGCATCCTCACCAACACCTGTTGTTGGTGGTGTTGCTGATGATGGCTATTCTAACAGGGGTGAGGTGGAATCTTAGCGTGGTTTTAATTTGTAGTTCCTTTATTGCTAGAGATGGTGAGCATTTTTTCATGTGTTTTTTGACCATTTGAATTTCTTCTTTTGAGAAAGTTCTGTTTAGTTCACTTGCCCATTTCTTTATTGGTTCATTAGTTTTGGGAGAATTTAGTTTTTTAAGTTCCCTATATATTCTGGTTATCAGTCCTTTGTCTGATGTATAGTTGGCAAATATTTTCTCCCACTCTGTGGGTGTTCTCTTCAGTTTAGAGACCATTTCTTTTGATGAACAGAAGCTTTTTAGTTTTATGAGGTCCCATTTATCTATGCTATCTCTTAGTTGCTGTGCTGCTGGAGTTTCATTGAGAAAGTTCTTACCTATACCTACTAACTCCAGAGTATTTCCTACTCTTTCTTGTATCAACTTAAGAGTTTGGGGTCTGATATTAAGATCCTTGATCCATTTTGAGTTAATCTTGGTATAGGGTGATATACATGGATCTAGTTTCAGTTTTTTGCAGACTGCTAACCAGTTTTCCCAGCAGTTTTTGTTGAAGAGGCTGCTATTTCTCCATCATATATTTTTAGCTCCTTTGTCAAAGATAAGTTGCTTATACTTGTGTGGCTTCATATCTGGGTCCTCTATCTGTTCCACTGGTCTTCATGTCTGTTTTTGTGCCAGTACCATGCTGTTTTTATTGTTATTGCTTTGTAATATAGTTTGAAGTCAGGTATTGTGATACCTCCTGCATTGTTCTTCTGACTGAGTATTGCCTTGGCTATTCGTGGCCTCTTGTGTTTCCATATAAATTTAACAGTAGATTTCTCAATCTCTTTAATGAATGTCATTGGAATTTTGATGGGAATTGCATTAAACATGTAGATTACTTTGGGGAGTATCGACATTTTTACTATGTTGATTCTACCAATCCATGAGCATGGGAGATCTCTCCACTTTCTATAGTCTTCCTCAATCTCTTTCTTCAGAAGTGTATAGTTTTCCTTGTAGAGGTCTTTCACATCTTTTGTTAGGTTTACACCTAGGTATTTGATTTTTTTTGAGGCTATTGTAAATGGAATTATTTTGTGAAGGGTTTTTCGAGATAGGGTCTCACAGACTATTTGCCTGGGCTGGCTTCGAACCTCAATCCTTCTGATCTCTGCCCCCTGAGTAGCGAGGATTACAGGTGTGAGCCACCAGCACCTGGCTCCTTTTCTCTTTCTTTTTTTCCCTATCCTTGTTTTTTGTATTGTTTTATGTAGTTTTATTATCATATTGTTGTAATGGGGGTACATCGTGACATTTTCAAAAGTTCTTACACTGTATCATAGTTGAATTCACCCCTCCATCATTCTCCTTTACCCTCTCTTCCCCATTCCTGGAATAGTCTCAATAGGTCTCATTTTTCCATTTTCATACACGAGTACATAATATTCCACCATATTCACCTCCTCCACCCTTTCCTTATGTCCTCCCCCTCCCACTGGTGCCAACCCCCAGACAGGACCTGTTTTACCTTCCTGTCCTCCGTTTTTGAAAAAAGACATTTTTGTTTGCTTAAGATAGCTGTACAGGGAGTTTCCTTGTGACATTTCCAAGTATATATACATGTATATATATATAATATTCTCTTTCTCTTGTTCTCCACTGAGCTACATCCCCCAGCCCCACACAACTTTTAAACTATGACAGTTCCAATAGTCAGTAATCAGTCAATATCAACAGTCAATGCATACAACGCATAAAACAGACTGCAAGATGCAGTAAAGCCCAGTGTGCCCAGAGAACCCAACCTCTGGCGATAAATGCAAGACTGAGCTGTAGTTCCACAGCCTGCTGCCTCCTGACCATGAGCTGGTCAAATCAAAGGCTGCTGTGTCTCCCTGCATTGCTTCTCAATTCCTAGAATCCCTGCCAGGCTGGTGCAGCTGTGGAAGTGTTGGGGTCATGATGCTCTGTCCCTGTAGTTGCATGGGACCCCAGATCACTCAGAAGGTTGCCAGCCCTAAGGACGGGGACTGAGGGGTCCGGCTGTCTGCAGGGCTCCTGATTCAGCATCCCACCTGAAGAGGCTTGGAAGCTACAAAGAGGGCTTGGACTCACAAGGAAAATGACTTCTTTCCCAAAATGCCTCCCATTACACCAAATGGAAGGCCATTACATCAAAAGAACCCATTTCTACAGAATCACCCTGGGAGAATGATGTCATGGTGAAGCCAGAGTTTTAGGCTACAAGCTCCACTCTCTGAGGGTCCACACATCAGGTCTGTCCACTCACACCAATATGCCAAATAAAACGACCAGTTGCGGGCTCTCGTGGCTCACGCCTGTAACCCTAGCTACTCATAAGGCAGAGATCAGGAGGATCAAGGTTCAAAGCCAGTCTGGGCAAATAGTTTGTGGGACCCTATCTTGAAAAAACTCATCATAAAAAAGGGCTGGTGAGGTGGCTCAAGGTGAAGTCCCCAAGTTCAATCCCTGCTATTGAAAAAAAAAAAAGAGGCCAGTAATGGTGAAGGGCAGAGAAAGGAAACTTAACATGACACAGATCACTGAGGGAAGAGGCAAAGTCTGCATTTCAGCCCGTCTTTGGGGTACAGACATGAGCTTCAGGGGTTTTGTTTGGTTTTTTGGGGGTACTGGGCTTTGAACTCAGGGCCTCATACTTGCTAGGCAGGTGCTCTACCACTTGAGCCACTTCTCAGCCCTTTTTGCTGAGGTTATTTTTTTTTCCAGTACTGGGAATCGAACCCAGGGCCTCATGCATGCCAGGCAAACACTTAACCACTGAGCCATATCCCCAGCTGCTGTGGTTATTTTGGAGATAGGGTCTCACTCTTTGCCCAGGCCGGCCTGGACCTTGATCCTTCTATTTTATGCTTCCTGCCATTGCTAGGATAACAGGCTTGCCTCACCACACCCAGGCTTTTTTTCTGTCTGGCACACTGTTTGTCCAGGCTGGCCTTGAACTGCACTCCTGCTGATCTCAGCCTCCCAAGTAGCCAGGATTACAACATGAGCCACCGGCATAGGCTAAAATTATAAAATTATTACTATTATACTTTACATTTTTTTAAACTTAGTCTCTGCCATCCAATGTGCTGCACATCTGAATCAACACCACAATGCTCAGATCAGACCTCAGCCCAGCTGCCATGTGGATGGCACAGCTCCAGAGCCCTGGAGGTCCTCAGGGACACAGTGCATATTTCAGGAACGAATGAATGAATGAATGAATGAACGTCTGAATTGAATGGGAGGCATTGCAGCAAGTTCTTGCTGGGAGGGTGGATCCTATGCCAGCCTCCTCAGACATGGCCACCAGGGGGTGCAAGAGTGCAGGCAGACAGCCTCCCTGGGTCATCCTTGCCTGGCATACCCTGAGCAAAGGTGGGACGTCCAGGTGGAGGCCCCAGGCCCCAGGACTCAGCCACCCAGGACTCTGGATTGAGCCCCAACCATCCCTCCCATCTTTCATTTCCCATGCTCCAGCCATTCCCCTGGTGAGGAGGGAGGGAGAGTCAGTGCTGGCCCAGAAGGAACAGGTACTCTGAGATGGTCTCCCCTTACCTCTCAGCAACATACAAGTCCCTTGACTAACCCAGCCTGAGGCTGCTCTGCATCTAGCCAGACAGGACAGCTGAGACTCAAGTAACCCAAGATCCAGACCAGAGGTCCAACTTCAGGGGTGGTCCCACGTGTCAGCTGGGGTCACTCACCTTAAGCTGAGCATTTCAGCTTTGGGATAAAGACAAGAGCTTTAAGTTTTAGTGGAGGAAGAACGGGGGCAGGGCAAAGATGTGATGGGATCCATCAAAGCCTGGCCAGGATAAGAAAGTCATTTTCACTGGAGGATGGCCTTGTCTAAACTTGTCACAAGATAATATCATCGGTCCTGTCCTTCCTGGATTCCAAGGTGACTACAGGAGAGAATGACTCAGAACAAAGACAGCTACCACATGGAGGCAGGGATGCCAAGGTTTTCTCTTTGGCGGTACTGGGATTTGAACTCAGGGCCTCAAACGTGCTAGGCAGATGTTCTACCACTTGAGCCACTCCACCAGCCCCCAAGCCAAGTTTTTATACAAAGCAGTTTCTAAGTATCTGTTACAAAAGTGGACCCACAGGGGTGCCCACCCGCCACGTGGTTCTGGCTTTAACAGTGGGAGAAAGCCCACCCCCACCCCCTTCCCAGGCAGATCTCCAGGGTGGACTTGGGCTGCAGAGGGCACAAGGAGTGCCTGCCCTCCCTCACTGCTGCCTCCACAACCAGGATCGCAGCTGGCCTGTCTTGCCCTATCTCTCTTCCAGGCTGTCACACCCCGATCCTCCAGGATACCCTACCCTAACTCTTCCCACCATACAATACCTTCTGCTCTTCCCAAAAAAGGATCTGAGTGCTTTTCCACTCCAAGGAACATTCTGTTAATTGCTTCTGGTTTCTCTGTTTTCTACTCAAATTTGGATTTTTTTTTCTTTTTTGTGGTACTGGGGTTTGAACACAGGGCCTACACCTTGAGCTACTCCACCAGCCCTTTTCTGTGAAGGGTTTTTTTGAGATAGGATCTCTTAAACTATTTGCCTGGGATGGCTTTAAACTGTGATCCTCCTGATCTCTGCCTCCTGAGTAGCTGGGATTACAGGCGTGAGCCACCATTGTCCAGCTTGTAGATTCATCTTCCTGAGGCAAAGTTCTAATGGAGATTGGGGGGGGGGGGAGGTGGGGGGGTGGTTGTTCTCATGCAAATACTTAAAATTCCTCCAGGGCCATCTCCATCCAAACAAATCTGCCCTCTGAACGTTCAGGAATCTTGTGAACCTATCTCTTGTCCCCTACTGCAGGCCAGTTCACTTTTCCAGAATGTCACACTTCACAAGTGGGCAATAAATATCCATGACCTAACAGAATGTCACACGCAGTGGGATGATAAATGGATTCATGGGATGGATGAGTGATTTTCAAGTTGTCCTCTTCTGAATCTGAATCCAAGTGCAAAGCTTATCCAATGACAAGTTTAGGATTGATTCCACACACAGCTTGGTTCATCACTGCAGCTAACCTACAAGGAGGTACTACAGCCTCATTTCTCAAGGGAGGGGGTACCCAGGCACCCAAACCAGCACACAGCCCACCCAGCTCTGAGATCTGGGTATGCCTGAAATCACTCATCTTGATACTCTGATCGTATTTAGATACAGTTTAGATGCTATGCAGGTGACTTAAACTTTTTTCAAGGAAGTCATTAAGAGTGCACTTGTAGCTGGTAGCTGGGTGCCGTGGCTCACATTTGTAATCCCAGCTATTCAGGAGGCAGAGATCAGGAGGATCACAGTTTAAAGCCAGCCTGGGGCAAATAGTTTACAAGATCCTACCTTGAAAATACCAAACACAAAGCAAGGCTGGAGGAGTGGCTCAAGTGGTAGAGTCCCTGCCTAGCAAGTGTGAGGCCATGAGTTCAAACCCCAGTACAAAGAAAAAAGGAATTTCAATAATTTTTCTAAAGATCTACTACATTAGGCATTGAAGTGGTTGTTGTTGTTTGCTTGTTTTTTCTGTTTGTTTCTGTTTATTGAGCCAGGGTCTTGCTATGTAGTCCAGGTTGGTCTGGACCTTGGGATCCTCCTGCCTCTGTCCTCTGAGTGCTGGGATTATACAAAAGAACCTCCATGCCCAGTTGTTGAAGTGTTTATGTTGTCTGATTATGTGTGTGTGTATGTGAGGCACTGGGGCTTGAACTCAGGGCCTGCACTTGAGCCACTCCACCAGCCCTATTTTTATGTTAGGTTTTTTCAAGATAGGGTCTCGTGAACCATTTCCTGAGCTGGCCTTGAACTGTGATCCTCCTGATCTCTGCCTGCTGAGTAGCTAGGATTACAGGCATGAGCTACTGACACCTGGCTCTGATTTTTTTTTTAATTGACCTATCCTACTAAGTTTACAAAATGTATTTACTAGTAAAGATTTCTATTTGGGAACTGGAGGAATGGCTCTAGTGGTAGAGCACCTGCCTAGCAAGTGTGAGGCCCTGAGTTTCAAACCCTAGTGTGTCAAAGAAAGAACATTTTCTATTTGGAACAGCCTGGGGTTGTGATGCTCTGGAGCCCTAGGGGTGGGGGGTTAGGAGGTAGTTTAGACATGGTCAGCCTGTGCCTTTGCATGGGTTCCTTTTCTATGATGCAGAGAAGAAGCCTTATCTAAACTGCGTAACTAGCCTCAAAGGTCTGTTCTGTCGGTTTCTTCCCCAGAACAAAATCACACAAACTTCGCCCAGACACACGCACACACACAAGGAGCACACTTCCTGGAAGGGTCCCAACCCTGTGCTCATGTGTCAGGTCTGAAATGTGGGCCAGGGAAAAACCACATCCACAACGTGAAGGTCACCAGCTGCCGCCTTTCCGAAGAGACCAGAAGTGCAGGCGTGTTTTCACCCAGCCTCACATCCTGAAGCCTTTGAAACTTTTTCATTCTGTTAATCTTTATCAAGTGATTAGAAATTGTACCAGAAAAGAAGTCTCAAAATATAGGCTGCTCAGATGCCAGAGTCTGAATAAATTAAAGCTAGAGGTCTAAAACTAAAATTAAAAGGAAATTAGAATTCGGGTTTTTTTTTCTGTTGTTTTAAAGTGCGAAGTCAGGCTCACACCTGTAATCCTGACTACTTGGGAGACTGAAAAGAAGTCTCAAAATATAGGCTGCTCAGATGCCAGAGTCTGAATAAATTAAAGCTAGAGGTCTAAAACTAAAATTAAAAGGAAATTAGAATTCGGGTTTTTTTTTCTGTTGTTTTAAAGTGCGAAGTCAGGCTCACACCTGTAATCCTGACTACTTGGGAGACTGAGGTAGGGAGGACTGTGGTTTGAGGCCAGCCTGGGGAAATAGTTCTCAAGACCCCATCTCCAAAATAACCAAGGCAAAATGGATTGGAGGTGTGGCTCAACTGGTAAGGCACCTGCTTTGCAAATGTGAAGCCCTGAGTTCAAATCCCAGTCCCACTAAAATAAAAAAGTACAAAATTGTGAGTGCCCACAAAAGGGCTTCAACTTGGAGCTATCCCCAGAGGGTCCTGGCGACTCTGCTGATGTGGCAGTGACTGTTCACTCATCGAGGCCATCGAAGGCCAGACAGCTCTGCCTGGCTGTCCTCCTTTGATGCTCAACCTTGGAAGCTGCCACCATGGTAGGAGGAAGCCCAGGCCCCCTGGAGCAGCTCCAGATGTGTTTGGCCAGGGGTCCCAGCTGGAGTCTCACTGTGGCTGGTATGTGAGTGACAGACATGTCCAATGGCTCCAACCCCAGCCTTAGCCATGCCTGCTGATATTGAGTGACACCCATGAGCTGTCCCCACTGAACCCTGACAAACTGCAGATTCGTGAGCCAAATCAATGTGGCATTGCTTTTAACCACTAAGTTTTGGAAGGGACCTGGGGTCCTGGAAGAGCTGATGTCCCTGGGGACACCCAGGAGGAGGGAGAAGGTTGGGGAGGACACAACAGGTACAAGACCTGGGACAAGGCATCAAGCGGAGAAGAAGCAACCACCTCGCCACCCAGGTCAGAGGCAGAATCCTATGGAGGGAGCACATGGAGGCCATCCGAGACGGGGCTCACGTCTCTCTCAGGGCTTCTGAGTCAGTCACAAACTCATGTTTGCATTGCCCTTTCAGCTCAGAGGGCACCTGGTCACAGAAATAATATGAATATAGTGTGTGTCACCGCACTGGCCACACATGGTAAGACAGTGACTACAGGGCTCCATCAGCTGGCTCTGCTTTGACTGCCAGTCTCTCTCGGCCAAGATCAGGTTTAACTAACCCTGAATCCAGCAACTAGTAGGCACTCAAACACAGGGGTGATTTCCAAGTAGATCTACATCTGCGTGTACCCACACTGAACATGTGACAGTTGGATGCCCATGTCCCAGAATGCATCAGGGGAAGCTCTATTAGACTGCATTTTTTTTGTGTGGTACTGGATTTTAAACTCAGAGCCTTCACCTTGAGCCACTCCACCAGCTCTTTGTGTGTGTGTGTGTGTGTGTGTGTGTGTGTGTGTGTGTGTGCGCGAGGTGTAGTTTCCAGATAGGGTCCCCTGAACTATTTGCCTGGGCTGGCTTTGAACCATGATCCTCCTGATCTCTGCCTCCTGAGTAACAAGGATGACAGGCGTCAGCCTCCAGCACCTGGGTGGACTGCATTTTGAAGCAAGGCTGGGGATAAGAACCACTCTGAGAGTCCAGGTCGGGGGCAGAAGTCAGTGATCTCCCCCAGAAGGAAAGGGGCTTCTGGTAGATGGCTGACTTGAGGGCAGGGGCTGCCTGGAGAAGAGTCCTGGTTACAGCACCATTCACACTCTGCCCAGAGAAACACTCCCATTTTCCCTCTTCTTGCCTAAAAGCAGGCGTGGGTCCTTCTGGTGCCCAGACCTGAGTCCTTGGGGACGAATGGGAGGACATTAGCATGTTCTGAGGATGAGATAAGCTAAAATCAAGTTAGTTCGGGACTCACAGAAAAATATCACATCTCAGATTGACCATGTTCTGGCTCAGGAATCATCCTCACCTGGCTGGGAACCGCCCATGCCCCGCCCCACTCACTGATCATTGGATGGGAATCACCTGGCTCCTCCCTTCCCATAGGTGAGTAGTTTTAAAAGCACCTGGGGAAGAGAAGCATTCTCTCTCTGCCTGCAGAGTCCACCTGTATCCATCATGCTCCCTTCCCTAACTTTTAATAAACTCCATTTCCACCCATGTGTCCTGCCATGGGTTCTTCCCGAGGGACACAAAGAATTCGGAAGTCTTCTGATCACAGACTGCACCAGCGTCGTTAGCAAGGAGACAGGCCTTCCACCAAGTCCGCCATCACCTCTGAGAACCCATTGCCTAGTAGGGTGTCAGGTGAACGCAGGTCTTGCTCCCTTTCAATCTCGGATGAGCCGAGACTAATGTTTACCCATGGAACTTTGGTTTGCTGAATCCAGCAAAACCGTGCTGAAGGCCACACAGCCCGTGGGACAGAGACCAATGCCTCCAGACACCAGTGTCCCTCAGCGACCAGAGCTAAGAGAACAAATGAAAGAAAATGCCAGGACTTGAGGTATGGCTCAAGAGGTAAAGCACCTGCTTTGCAAGCACAAATCCCTAAATTCAAATCCCAGTCCCACCAAAAAAAAAAGAACGAAAGAAAGAAAATGCCAGAGGGAAAGTAAGGAAAGGAAGGCACTGAGAAGACTGAGTTAAGCGTGGACTCCTGTCATCTGCAGCACCAGGAACACAGCGAGGCCCTTTTACAATTGAGATTTTATTTTGAAAAAAAAAATCATTTATTTATTCCTTTTTTTGTTTTTTTGTGGGACTGGGGCTTGAACTCAGGGCTTTGTACTTGCAAAGCAGGTGCTCTACTGCTGAGCCATGCACCCAGCCCTTTTTGTTTTAGTCATTTTTCAGATAGAGGGTCTCACGTTTTTGACCTGGGCCAGCCTCTGACAGATATCCTCCTACATAGCTGGGACTACAGGTGTGTACCTGCATACCTGACTTAATGATTCAGATGGAGGCATAACTAACTTCTTGCCCAGACTGGCCTTGAACAGTGATCCTCCCAATCTCTGCCTCCCAAGTAGCTAGCTGGGATTACAGACGTGAGCCACCACATTTGGCCCTGGACTCAGTCCTTCTGCCCTGCCTTCTGTCTGTCTCCTCTCTCTCTCTCTCTCTCTCTTTCTCTCTCTCTCTCTCTCTCTTCCTTCTCAGTGCTGGGCATGGAACCCAGGGCCTCACAAATGCTATCCACCCCCCAGCCCTATACTGCCACATCTGAACTGCTATTGAGCACCTTGTCTATCATAAGGAAATCCTTCATTGTTAGCATTTGCAAAGCAACTACACTGGAAAACATGGGAATTTTAAATAAAAGGAAAAAAATCACCTGTAATTCTACCAGACCCACAAATAAAATTGCTCACTTTCTCTGTTCCTTCAAGCCTGTCTATATCCACAAGTGAACTTGAACCAGGGCAGTGCTCTGCCACACAAGAGGGAGTTACTGTGGTCTTTCTTGTGTTCTTTTCAAATCCTGACTTAGCTTATCTTTTGTTAACCTTTCTCACTGGTGTTAGCTCTGTACTCTTTTTTTTTTTTGGCAGCACTGGGGTTTGAACTCAGAGCCTCATGTTTGCTGGGCAGGTGCTCTACCACTTGAACCACTCCACCAGCCCTTTTTGTGTGCATGTGTTGGGGATTTTTTTTTTTTTTTTTTTTTTTTTTTGGTGCGTTGGCCGGTAATCGAACCTGGTATGTTGGGTATTTTTTAGATAGAGTGGATCTCCTGAACTATTTGACTATTTGCCTGAGCTGGTTTTGAACCATGATCCTCCTGATCTCTGCCTCCTGAGTAGCTAGGATTACAGGTGTGAGCCACCAGCGCCTGGTTTAGTAAATTTTTAATAATAGATAGTTTAAAAATATTTCTTGCTTCACTTGAGTTAAGAAGAGAAGCAATTCAAGTGAGGAGAACAAAGATGGGGCAGGAGATACACCCTGGCTCCAGCAGGCAGGAAAACACCACGGGGCCAATTTATGTAAAGGGATGAGAGTATGGGCCTTGCCCTCAGAAGCTCTGGAGAGAGGGGCTCTGCCCTTTGGGTGGCCGGCTCCATTTCTGATCCTGGGCAAATCCAGACAGCTGCTGCTGGAGAGCAGATGGCCTGGCTGGGCCTCTGATGGTGGAGACAGTAGGGTGAGTGAGGCCCTGGAAGAAGTCCAGCCACATGGAGCCCAAGATGGACTCAGAAACTGCAGGCACAGGGAGTGGGGACCAACATTGACAGAAAGACCAGGATTGGTGGTCTAGAGATGGTTCCCACTGCAAAAGCAATTAAAGCTCAAGGGACAGGGGGAAGCCCCAGGGGCAGCAGGGCAGAAGCCAGCAGTAGGTGGTGATTACAGCAGGCACACAAGATGACACTGGGTGTAGGAACAGATCCATGAGGACCCCATGTGGGGAAGGCCCAGGTGGATGTCAGCATGAAGGTGGTGGCTCCTGGGAGGGTGGAGAGGATCACTGTTTATAGCCAGCCTGGGCAAATAATTTGAGAGACCCTATCTCGAAAAAACTCATCACAAAAAATTGACCAACAAGTAGTAGAGCGCCTGCCTAGCGAGTGTGAGGCTGAGTTCAAAACTCAGTGCCACCACAAATAAAATAAATAAATTGGTAAATAAACATAACCTACATTTTTAGTAGCACATATTAATCATGAAAAGTGGGGGACATTTGCATACATGCATAGAACATACTAGAATCATATTTGCTCCTATTACTCTTTCTTATGCTTTTTCTTTTCTTTTGGTGGTACTGGGGTTTGAACTCAGGGCTTCCTGCTTGTGAGGCAGGTGTTCTACCAGTTGAGCCATGCCTCCAGCCCTACAGTCTTTTAATCTTTCTTGAAATTAAAAAAAAAAAATTGAGTTTGGCCAGGTGACTCACACTTGTAAGCCTAGATACACAGGAGGCAGAGATCAGAAGGATAGAAGTTCAAAGCCAGCCCAGGCAAATAGTTCTCGAGACCCTATCTCAAAAAAACCCTTCATAAAAAACGGCTGGTGGAGTGGCTCAAGGTGTAAACCCCTAGGTCAAACCCCAGTATTGCCAAAAAACAAAACAAAAAATAAAAAAAAAGCTCAAAACAGCACATCCCTTAATTCTCCTTTCATCTTTAGCAGGTCTTCAGTTTTTGCCTTTCAGGACATTGACAGTTTTGCAGGGGTGTTTCATAGCCTGCCATCTTGTAGCATTTCACCTGGTGTGAGTGTGTCTTTTGTTTCCTAAGGATTAGAGGTAGGCTTGCATTTTTGGTAGGAACACCTCAGGACTGAGGCTCTGTCCTTGGTGACTGAATGAGGCTGTTCACCATGTCCATTGTCCCATTCCTGCTGATTGTTAATGTGTTCACTGCCACATTTACCACTCAGAGTTGCTACTTTGTAATTCATACACATTGCTGCTGAAAAGCTTTGAAACTGTAAACATCCAGGCTACCCTGAGAACTTTCACCCACTGCCTCCAATTCCTTCCTTTCTTCCTTCCTTCCTTCCCTCTCTTTCTCTTTTCTTACCCTCCAACCCTCTCCTTTCCCTCCCTTCCCCATCCCCTCCACCTTTATGGATCTTTTCTTTTTGTATGTGGAACTCAGGACTTCACACTTGCAAAGCAGGTGATCTACCACTTGGGCCACACATCCAGTCCATTTTGCTCTGGTTATTTTGGAGATGGGGGTCTTGTGAACTCTTTGTCGAAGCTGGCCTCAAACCATGATCCTCCTACTCCAGCCTCTCAAGTAACCAGGTGTAAACCACCTGCAGCTGGCTCTGGCTTTCATTTATCTATTTATGTCAGCACTATATGTTGGCCAACATTCTGCAGCTCATAAGCCGCTACTGTCATTATTTGATGCTTAAGTGGTCTCAGATTAGCTAACAGGAGCATCCCTTTGACATGTCCTCTCATTTTCCTGTGCACTTTCTTCCTGAGACAGGGTAGTCTGGCTCAACTTGTACTTTCTCCAACAAAGTCTGGTTCCTTTCAACAGAAAATTTGATTAAGAGACCAAGATCCGGACTGGTGGAGTAGCTCAAATGGTAGAGTGCCTGCCTAGCAAGCATGAGGCCCTGAGTTCAAACCCCAGTACCACAAAAAAAAAAAAAAAAAAAAAAAAGAGAGACCAAGATCTGCTGGCGGAGTGGCTCAATTGGTTAGAGCTCCTGCCTTACAAGCACAAAGCTCTGAGTTAAAATCCCAGTGCCCTGCACCCCATGGAAAAAAGAAAAAGAATCCAAGAAAAAAATAAAAAGAATCCAAGACCTGATGTTGGATGTACTCGTTCCCAGCAGGGCACTGTGGCTTCCAGGAAATAAATATGTATAAATACATAACCCACACCTCTGTGTCCATCTGTGTGTATTTCTGTATCTATCTGTGTATATATGCATGCATGTCTTTCCATCTGGGTGTGTACATGTATGTGTGTGCATTTCTATACCTGAGTGTAGATATGTATGTGTGCGTATTTCTCTATATATGAGTAATCATTTGTATATTTCTTTCTTTGTTTAATTTGATGGTACTGGGGTTTGAATTCACGCCCTCATACTTGCTAGGCAGGGGCTCTACCACTTAAGCCCCTCCACTAGCCCTTGTTTGTGTGGTATTTTGGAGATAGGGTCTTGAGAACTACTTGCCTGGGGCTGGATTCGAAGTGAGATCCTCCTGATCACTGCCTCCTGAGTAGCTGGGATTACAGGTGTGAACCAAAGGCTACGGGCTCTTTTGTATATTTCTATACCTATGGCATGTTTGTGTGTGTAATGAAACCATGTGTTCACACCAATGTCTCTGACTCTAATCCAGTCTCATAGGGTTTGTTCTCATCTCTGTTCCTATATTTGTAACTTCCTTCAGTCAACCAAATTTTAAAGGCTGTGAATCCCATTCGGGCCATGATCCTCAACAACAGCCCCAGAAAGCTGGTCTCTCATCGCATGGCCTTGCTTTGTGCTCGGCTCAGTCTTGGGCACCATCCAGCCTGTGTGAGACCCTTGCTGTAGTCATGCAGAAGGGCAGCCGGAGTACACGCAGGAGCCTGGTTCTGAGCCAGAAGGCCCTTCTGGAAGGTTCAGGGAGGCAGAAATAGGATCCCCAGGAAGTGGGGGTGCTGGTGGGCAGGGGAGCATGGGGATTTTCTGAGTGAGTGAGAAGCCAGAACAGATGGGCTGCTGGCCGGCTCTGCAGAAAGACCACAAGTGACCTACAGGGTGTTTGGAAAGGGCAAACCTGTTCTCCGTAGCAGCTGGGACAGAGCCCTAACTGGAGGCTTTGTGGCATAACAGCTGGCTCCAGATGGGACTGGGGCAGCTGAGAGTCTGGGAGGAGGCTCTGTACACTCAGCTGTTGGCGAGTGAGCCTCCCCCATCAGAGGCTTTGTGTGCAACCTTGCCCGGACAGTTGAGTGCATAGAAGAGGGCATTCGATACAACACCACGGGCCCTGGCCATGACCTCAAACCTGTCTGTTCACCACTGGCTGATATTCCCTCCCATTGCCTTGTACTAGGCCCCTTGAAGGCCATTGAATTTGGAGGATTCAACTTTTTTTTTTTTTTTGGTAATTCTGGGGTTTGAGCTCATGGTCTTTTGCTTGCAAAGCAGGCATTCTACTAGTTCATCCATGCCTCCATCCAGTCCTTTTTGCTTTAATTTTTTTCTATCTTCCTTTTTTTTTCAGATAGACTCTTGCATTTTTGCCCCCACTGGCCTTGGGCATCAATCCTCCCCACTACTCCTTCCTTGTAGCTGGGATTACAGGCATGAGCCACCACACTCAGTTCAACTTTCTTGTACAACAAATACACTTCCCAAAGAATGACAAAAGTCCTAGCAACTCATGGTTGGCTAAAAACAGTAGGTCTTTTTAGACTATGGAGCCAGCCAGGAGATTTGTGGAGGAAGTTCAGCCACCCTCATGAATAACATTAACAAAGGCAGAGACATTTCTGGGTATTACCCGGCCACTGAGCTGTCTGCATATGGTGTTCCCTGTCAGTCAGGGCAGCTCTGGGAGGTGCAGATGGCTCTTGGAATGAAGGAACTCACCCCCGGTGCTAGGCAGGGGCCAGGCTTATCCCAAGGCTCCATTCTGCTGCCTATGCAGGTCGAGCAGAGCAGGGAAGCCGGGCTGAGAGCCTCCTAGTCTCTGGAATGCCCAGAAACAAAGCTGAATGTGTGTGTGTGTGTGTGTGTGTGTGTGTGTGTGTGTGTGTGTGTGTGTGTATGTGACAAACTTGACTCCCTAGGAACCAGCACTCATGCCAACATTGATTTTTCACCTCACAGAATAAATAGCAGGTGCAGCTTCTGCCCAGAACCAGAGTAAGGCAATCGCTTCAGAGTGTGCAAGAAGCACCAACTTGTTTTCAGCCACACAAAGCTGAGAATTGTCAGTGGAGACCCGAGTGGGATATTTGGCTCAGAAGTGTCACGCTGTCATGTATTTGCAGTGTGATGGGAGGTGGGGGACTGGCCTGGGGTTCTTGAGTTGCCCGGCTGGAGTGGTGGCTCACCACACTAACTCCTTAAAAGCCATTGCCTTGGTGCTTCACTCCAGTTCACTTTTTTTTTGGCAGTACTGGGGTTTGAACTCAGGGCCTGCAGCTTGAGCCCCTTCATCAATCCTTTTTTGTAATAGTTGTTTTCGAGATAGGGTCTTGTGCCTTGAACCTCAATCTTCCTGATCATTGCCTCCTGAGTAGCTAGGATTACAGGCATGAGCTCCTGGAGCCCAGCTCTAGTTCATTTTCATCCTGAATGAGAAAGGGCAGAAAAGACCCCAGCTTCCAGCCAGTGCCGGTGGTTCATGCTGTAATCCTAGCCACTTAGGAGGCAGTGATCAGGAGGATTGCAGTTCAAAGCCAGCCCAGGCAAATAGTTCACAAGACCTTATCTCAAAAATATCAACACAAAATAGGACTGGTGGAGTGCCTAAGTGATAGAGCGCATGCCTAGTAGCCATGAGGCCTTAAGTTCAAACCCCAGTACTGCCAAAAAAATTAAAAAGATCCCAGCTTCCAACAACTCAAAGCCTCAAAGCAAGAGAGGATGACTTCGACTACAGATCTGGTCACAAACCCTTTCGGTGGTCCTCAGGCCCTTGCCTTCCCTGACCTGCCCTGCTTACCCTGGACCTTAAACCACCTCTCCCCCTCCTCCTGGTGGGCACACGGGCAGCCTTGCCCTTGCTGTGGGGAATTGGAATAAATAAAATGGCAGACGGGGCCAGAGTGTGATCAAGAAACACCTCCAAACTCAAAGTAAGGCAGATCACAAAATAACCAGCCTTCCTGCTTCAAAATGTCTCTGATGTGGAAGATGGAGACACCGGCCAAGCTCCACACTCTGAACGCTCTGGGGTCCTCCATGCTCAGAGGATACCATTAGGACACTTTGCCTAAAACCTGCAGATTGGGAAACAGCAGCATGTCTGCGCAAGTGTCTCTGCTGCCATTGTGGTGCTCCAGTTAGATAAGAAAATGTCCTGGTTTTGAGAAAGACACACAGAAGTGTTTGTTGGCAAGAGGCCTCATGCCTACACTTGACTTCCAGACAGTGAAGGAGGGAATACATCATAGAGATAGACACAGGGACAGGGAGGCTGACAGAGAGACAAAGAGACAAAGACTGATAGTGACAAAGAAACTGACAAGGAGAGACTGATAGAGAAACAGTGACAAAGAGATTGACACAGAGAGAGAAAGAGAGAGAAAGAGCCTGACAGAGAGAGAAAGACTGACAGAGAGATAGTGACAAAGAGAATGAGAGACAAAGACACACACACACACAGAGAGAGAAAGACTGACAGAGAGACTGACTGACACAGAGAGAGACAGAGACTGACATAGAGAGAGACTGACAGAGACAGTGACAAAGAGACTGACAGACAGGGAAAAACTGACAGAGAGACAAAGAGATTGACACACAGAGAGAGAAAGATCGACAGAGAGAGAGAGACAAAGGGACTGACAGAGAGAGTGACAAAGGGATTGACAGAGAGAGACAGGGACAGAGAGAAAAGCAAATATGGTCACATGTTAGTATTTGAGTGATTTGTGAAAGAGTACAGCTTGCAACTGTTCTTTGTTTTTTTGTTGGTTGGTTGTTTTGTTTGGTGGTACTGGGGTTTGAACTCAGGGCTTCACACTTGCTAGGCAGGTGCTCTACCACTTGAGCCACTTCTCCAGCCCTCTTGCAAATGTTCTTGAAGTTTGAATTTCAAGTTGACAAGAAAAAAAATAACAGGAAAAAAGGCAAAAGATGTATGCTCCCTACAATACGTGAGCCTTTCCTCATTCCCCTGGGCCCGTTCCCTTCAGTGCCTGCTTGGCCCTGCCAAGGCTGGCCATCTGAGGCCACTGGCCCCGCACTGGCCCCTCCCCCTTGCTGCCTCTCAGCCTGGCAAGGCCTCTGTCATCTGCCACCCGTGCCTGGCCTCCGTGATCCACCAAGGCATGTGCATTTGGGCCACCTTGCCTCTGCTCCTGCTCTGTGGCTCTCAGTACGGCCTCCTCTGCACATGGCCTCACTCTTAGACTCTTTCTGGGGTAAATGGTTCCAACTTTTCTCTCTCCTCTCATTTTCCAGGGCTGTGTCCTTTTCCCAAGTGCCCATCTGCCATGCCTGCTCCCGGCCTCTCTCCAGGGCTTGTCATGACTCCTTGGTGCTCTCCTGCCCTTCCTCAGCCTTGGAGCCCCTTGGGACTCTGCAACAGGACAACCTGTGCCCTGCTTCCATCCTTTTCTCGGGTCCCAGATTCACTGTAAGTGCTTTGAAGTCTCTTTTCCATCCCCTCCCCCAGCCCCAAAGTGGAAAAGTGTTAGAGAGACACAGCACTTAGAATGGGAAGCCCTGAGCTCCAGTCTCTGCTCCATCTCCTACAAACTGTGTGAATCCTGGTGCATTTCCAAGGCACTCATGTGCAGCTCTGTACAACTGTCCCCTGTGACCTCCAGTCATGGGTGCAATGGCCTCTCTCTCCTCGTCCTGTTCACTTGTCCTTGACTTCACAAGCCCCTCAAGGAGCCTAAGGCCCAAATTACCTGACTGCTGCCAAGTCCCCAAACCCACATCTCCATCACTTACTCCATGTGGACTCCGCCTGGGGTCCCACAGCCACTGGGATATCTCCCCTCCGGCATCCAGCCAGCTCCAACAGTTGGATCCATTCTCTCTCACACTCAAGTTGCTGAAAGGCAGGGCTTAAGTCTACTGAGAAGGAATAAACTGAAGAAAAGATGTATCATGACAGCACATTCTAGAAGGCGGGTGCCGGTGGCTCAGGCCTGTAATCCTAGCTATTCAGGAGGCAGAGATCAGGAGGATCACAGTTTGAAGCCAGCCTGGGCAAATAGTTCATGAGACCCTATCTAGAAAAAAACCCTTCACAAAAACCAGATGGTGGAGTGGCTCAAGGTGTAGGCCTGTGTTCAAATCCCAGTATTGCAAAAAAAGAAGAAGAAGAAGATTCTGGTGCACTCTAGGTACTGTGCATCACATGAGGGAGGAGGAACTAGCACTTGCAGCTCAGTTCTAGACCTCACCTTCATTCACGGAGCTCACACCCTGACCTGCCTTGTCTGCTGAGGTCAGCAGTCTCTAGGCACCAGAGTATTCACCTCAAAATCATCCTCCACTCCTCTTTGATGTCTTTGTGGAGTTTTTAAGTCCTGGTCCAAAAGGTTCCCTCCTTCCCCACAGCTCTGTCCAGCCACTGCCAGCCCTCATCTGCCTGTTTCACAACATGCTTATTAATTCAGGGACTTTTCTGTGTCCCACTCCACTCCACCCATGCTCACCTCTACCCTGGACCACTTTCTTGATGCAACAGATCTGGGATATCATTCTCCTGTTTATACAGCTCTGGTGTCCCCCTGTTCCCCTGTTCCCTCTTTTTTTTTTGTAAGACTGGGTTTTGAAGTCAGGCTTTGCAGTTGCAAAGCAGGTGTGCTACCATTTGAGTCACACCTCCAGTCCATCTTACTGTGGTTATTTTGGACATGGGTCTTGAGAACTTTTTCCCAGGGCTGGCTTTGAACCTCAATCCCCATCTCTGCCTCCTAAGTAGGAAGGATTTCAGGTGTGAACCACTGGTGGTACCCAGCTCCTGTTCACTCTTTTTTTTTTTTGCAGTACTGGGCTTGAACTCAGGACCTACACCTTGAGCCACTCTACCACCACTTTTTGTGTTAGGTATTTTCGAGATAGGGTCTTTCTTCGAACCACAATCCTCCTGATCTCTGCCTTCTGAGTAGCTAGGATTACAGGTGTGAGCCACTGGCCCCTGGCTTCCCATTCACTCTTAAACTGAGCCTATCCTCCCTGCTCACAAGTCAAGGGCCTCCCCAACATCTCCCCGGTTCCATTGTTCACCACTCACTCCTCACAGATGCTGGCCTCCAGCCAAACTGCATTTCTCACCATCTGGGGACATATGTTCCCTCTGTCCAAAATAACTTGCCCCTATCTCCACCTGTGGAGATCCATCCTTGGAGGATTATTCAATAAATAGTACTGGGACAATTGTTTCCCCATTTGAAGGAAATTTTTCAGATTCTTCACTTCATGCTACACATCAAAATACATTCCAGATAAACTGGAGTGAAACATAAAAATGTATAAAAAAAAAAACCCAAACCACAGAGACTCTCAGAAATATGTGATAATTGAAAATTTGAAAGGGGAGAAGATACTAAGCTTATACACAAAGAATGAAATTTCAAAGAAAATAAGCAATTGATCAGACCCATTAAATAGAATTTGAGCTGGGCATGGTGGGGCACATATGTGATCACCTACTCAGGAGACAGAGACAGAAGCACTGTGAGATCAAGACTTGCCCAGGCAAAGTTAGCAAGATCCTATCTCAAAATCAAAATAATAATTTTTTTAAAAAGCAACAGGGGAGGGGCTCAAGGGGTGGAGCACTCGCCTAGCAAGCAAGAGGCCCTGGATTCAGTTCCCAGTACTGCTAAACAAACAAACAAACAAACAAACTCATTAATGACTCATTAGAACCAAACTGATACTGGGTGTGGTGGCACATGCCTGTGCTGTGTTCCTTGCACTTAGGCTCAAGGCCAGACTGGGCTATATAGTGAGAGAGTGTCTCAAACAAAAACAAAACAAACAAACAAACAAATAAAAAACCAAACAAGGAGTGGAGTCATTTGTGTGAACTGAATGTTGGGGGTCCCCTAACATGAAAGGAAGTTGCATTAGGGTTAGTGTTATGGTCTGGATATGACTTGCCCCCCAGAAGGCACATGTGTTGAAGACTTGGTATATCCAATCATCAGGAAGAAATTGGATCCTGAGGGCTCTACCCTAATCAATGTCATTCTTTTTTTGGAGGGACTAGGGTTTGAAGTCAGGGTTTCGTGCTTGCAAAGCAGATGCTCTACCACTTCAGTCCACCTCCAGTCCATACCCTACTCATTGCATTAAGTCCTTGATGGGTACATATTCTGATAGCATTACTGGGAGGTGGAGAAGTTGGAAGAAACCAACTCCCCTCACCCTGTTTTCTAGCAGCCCTGAGGTGAGCAGCTCTGCTCTTCCACATGCTCCCTGCCATATTCTGCCTCATGACAGACCGGGAGCAATGGAGCCGAATGTTAGACTGAAAAAAGTCATGGAAGGATGGGCAGGAGATGGCTCAATGTTAGCACAGGCTTTAATGGGGAAAAGGAGCCTGTGGGGGGTGGTCTCCAGTAAGAGAGCTAGAGCCCACAGCCCCTTACAGGCTAGAGGTAGTTATAAGAGGGTAATGGGAGAAGTCCCAGGAAGGTCACTGGGCAGGAAAATCCTTAATGGCCCTCTGACCCTCCCAGGACAATAGCTTAAGGGAGGGTCAATCTTTGAGTCTAGGTGGGGGGTTTCTAGTAAGTCATCTGTGAGGAGGAGGGAGGTCTTGTCCTAATGTGGCTGCCCTATATTTGCCCCAACACTCCTGCCTGGATGATGAAATTTCACTTAACTGCCTCTTGCTGAAGTAGGGCGTTGAGGTCTCTTAAGGGGAGGGGGAATTGTCAGGGTCCTCTTTCTCTCAATGGCTGTAGTGGGCCATTGCAGAAACAGGATCGAGTTAATCTGCTTTCTTTTGGGTAGCGTCTTGGAGCCTCTGGGAAAGCAAGAAATGGTTTGGAAAAGACAAGGTCACAATGAGGAAAAAATAAGGGGTCCCAGCAGAGGGAGGACACATAACATTCACATAATCCAGGAAGACCACTGTTGCCAGCTGTCCATTGTTGTTGTCAGAGTTGGTAGCACATTCCTGAAGTCCCTTAATAGTATCACAAATGATCCTGGACTGGTTGACACAAAAACAGCATTCTTTTGACAAGGTTTTGAGTGGTGATCTCTGTAAAGGAATGTAAGTTTTGGAAGATAAAGAGGAACATGGAGTTAAATACACAGGTATCTCCAATGGTTATCAGCATAAGGAAAACCAAAGGATCTTGGGATACAGACATGAGCTATAGGTTTAAGTAGACAAAAGAACTAGGGGCAGGGCACCCAGTTAAATAGTCCCAGCCCCAGATCATCAGGTATGGTCTGGTTGATCATTATTTCAGTTCTTGTTCTAAGAGAGGTTCGGAGTTGTTATCT
The DNA here is from genome assembly GCF_047511655.1 of Castor canadensis. Lineage (NCBI taxonomy): Eukaryota > Metazoa > Chordata > Mammalia > Rodentia > Castoridae > Castor > Castor canadensis. The sequence goes on from NC_133387.1 coordinate 105,267,895, forward strand.
GGAACCAGGCAGGTGGCCCATTCTGAGGAGGGCCTACTGTTGGGGGTAGTTTCAGTCCCTTGTCATGAAGATATTATTAATTATTTCTGTCCTTCCTTGATTCCAAGATGGTTGCAAGGTGACTGGAGAGAAAATGGCTCAGAGCAAAGACAGATACAAAATGCTTTTTCCTTCTTTTATTAATTTACAGGCCCAAGCAAGGAGTCAGTGCTTTTCAGCAAAAGCAGTTGAAGTACTTCTTATAATTTTTACATGTGAACATTTTTTAACCTTGAGGGAATTAGGGTCTTTTGGCCAGTGATAAATCAGTATAGAAGGGGACAGGCAGCTGACAGCTAAGTCAAAAGTACTTGTTTAAGTCTAAAACTATTAACATTTCATAAGGCAGAATACAGAGGGAGTAAAAGTCAGAAGATACCCAGTTAAATAAACTGTGTAGGAAAACACAGCATAGACTACTGAAAAGAAAAAAAAGGGAGGTATTTCAGCCAGTTTGTGGGGTCGTGGGTAAAATCAATCTGCCAGTCCTGTCCTGGCAGACTACCTTGTGCCTAGAGTGTGGGGAAGGATGGGGGGCCTGACACTTCCCTGAGGGGACAACTGGGAGCAGGTAAGACAAGACTGAGTCATCTGTTTAAGAGTGATATCTAGAGAGGGGGAGGTTAGTTGAGCCTCTAACATATGTAGACAGGGCTTGTGTCCGGAGTGAAAGAGATTGTGGAGATGGGAGTGGATGGACTATTCCAGGGAGCAGGGAATGACCACTTTGTGATCTAGGAAAAGTCATCTGTCAGTTTGGGTACCCCCACCCAGGTGAAAGCGGTGTGTTCAGTTGTTACATAGTAACAACTATGGTGGGAGTGGTGAAGGTGGGAAAGATGGGGAGTATGGGGTAATCCTTTTGTGGAGGCTTCAGGCAATGAAGTATCTTGGGCGTCTACCTGAGAGTTACTGAGGGAGATGAAATCTGGGGGTCTCTGATGGCCCTTACAATGAATGATGGCCTAGGCTAAAATTAATGCCCTGGTGAGGGGTGGTCCTGTTGAGATGTGTCATGTGGGAGAAGGGCCATAGCTTTGAGTGCTTTTTGTAGTGTGGGGGGTCTATAATGGTATATCCTGCTGCTGGCTGGGGATCTGTAAAGGAAATGCCATCTATGAATCACAAGGGAACATCAAGAAGTAGGGGAGTTGGGGAGTGGTGGGCATACGTGGGAGAGGGGATCCTATGAGGTCTAGGCAGGAATGGGTTGGTAGGGGACTCTCCTCCTCAGTTGTGGGGTCTGGCAGAAGGGAGGTGGGATTAAGGCCCTGCATCGCTGAAAGGAGATAAGGAGATCTGAGACAACACAAGGTGCTGTTGTATATGTGGAGCTGTTGTGTATAGGTTGGGAAGAAGGGTTTAGAGCCTGATGGCTAGTGAGCTCCTGGAGGTCATGGGGAGAGAGAATGGTTATATGTTGGTTTAGTGTAAATTTTTGTGTCTCAGATGTTAAGAGGACTGCCGCCCCTGGGGTCTTTAGGCAAAAGGGGGCATCCTTGTATAACTGAGTGTAATTGTTTTGATATGTATGCAACAGGTCTGGGTGTGTGACCACACCCAGAGACAGGAGGCCCAGAGTGATGTTTTGGTTTGTGTATAGGTATAGGAAAAAAGGCCAGGAATGGTTCAGGAGTCCAGGTGCTGGAACCCTTAGTAAAGCCTCCTTGAGTTTGGTGAAGTGGACCATAATTGGCCTAGCAGGGTCTAGGAGTTCCTGAAGGCACCCTGAGATGCCACGTGTAGGGGCTTGGCAAGGGAGCCAAAATTGAGAATCCACAGACAGAAATATCCAACCAGGTCTAGAAAGGACAGAAGGTCCTTTTTTGTGTTGGGGCACAATAAATCCCAGATTATCTGTGTATGGGACTATGGGATGGCCCTCTAGTTTGGGGTAATGGTGAGACCCAGGTAAGTTACTTGTGAGGTTGATAGTTGGGCCTTGGAAGGGGTGACTCTATATCCTTGCTATGTAGGAAACTGAGGAGTTGTGTGGTGTGTTTGAGGGACAGGTCCAAGGAGAGAGAGCGAGAGAGAGAGAGAGAGAAATATGAGGTCACTGGCCAAACAGGTAGGGGCTGGTCTCGGAAGCCCTGAGAAGGACTGTCCAGGTTAGCTGGGTGGAAGTGTGGGGGTCAGGGTCTGACCACGTGAAGGCAAACAGATCCTGGCTGGAGGAGTCTAGGGAGATGGTGAAGAAGGCATCTTTGTGTTCTAGCACAGAGAAATAAGTGGTGGAAGGTAGAATAGGAGTGAGAAGGGGATAGGGGTTGGGAAGTATATGGAGACCACCACCTGACTAATGAGACAGAGACCTTGGCCTAAGTGGTAGCTGTTGGGTTCCTTTTTTACTGCTAAGGTAGGAGTATTATATGAGGAGTCAGTGCGTCTGAGGATCCCCGCCCAGAGGAGGACAAAGATGATGGATTTTAGATCTTGTTGTCCTAATCCCAAGGACTATTGGGTTTGTCAGATGTATAGGTCTGAGGTCTTTGGTGGTGCCCCATACTTGGGGATTGACAAGAGGAAATAAGGATGTGTAGTCAGTGGGAGATGGGTCTGTTGAGGAGGGACAGCATCTGGGCAACAGAGGGCTAGAAGTGTTTGTGGGGGACTATTAAAGTGTAGGGAGTCATTTAATTTTTTTTTGCAGTACTGGGACTTGAACTCAGTGCCTACACCTTGAGCCACTCCACCAGCCCTTTTTTTGTGATGGGTTTTTTGGGATACAGTCTTACGAACTATTTGCCCAGGCTGGCTTGGAACCACGATCCTCCAGATCTCCACCTCCTGAGTAGCTAGGATTACAGGTGTGAGCCACCAGGATCCAGCTGGGAGTCATTAAACTTGAGGCTGTCCCTGCCGATAAGTGGAGTGGAACGTTGAGGAATGACCAAAAATGAGTGTGAAAACTGGGTGTCAACCAGGTGCCAGTGGCTCACTTCTATAATAGTAGCTACACAGGAGGCAGAGATCAGGAGGATCGCAGTTCAAAGCCAGCCTCAAATAGTTCGTGAGACCCTACCTCAAAAAACCCATCACAAAAAAAGAGCTGGTGGAGTGGCCCAATGTGTAGGCTCTGAGTTCAAGTCCCAGTACCACAAAAAAAAAAAAACACCAACTGTCAGAGTACAAAGAAGGAGGTCTATGTGGAGCTGAGTAAAGGGCTTGCCATCAACCGAAACAGCAGAGAGGGAAGAAGGGACTAGGGGTCCCTTTCCAGTAAAACCGAGTAAGTAGCCCCATGCCCACAAGCAAAGAGATCTGCCTTCCTGATATGGACAGCTACCTTGGGCTCTGAGGCAGCGATGATCTTGTTGGGGACAGTGGCACCTGGGTCCTCTCAGTCTTCTGTCGCCAGGGCTAGAAGTTCCACAAGTCCTGGGTCAGAGGTGAGTGACTGGTGAGCACCAGCTATCTTTGGGCAGGTGCTGAGTCCCACTGTGGACAGTCTGATCTCCAGTGCCCCATTTGACCACATAAAGTACAAAGCCATGAGGGGGTTGGGGCAAGCACTTACCCAGTGGCCAGGTTGGCCATATTTGCAACAGGGCCCCAGGGGAGACTTTTGCCCCTCGTTGGTGTAAGTACAGGTGCATTCTATGGGCCCCTCTGGAGCCCCTTTTGAATAGCTTCTGCCAACATCAGGGATTTGGTCTGATGTCTTCTGAGTTTTTGGGTTTTCTGTTCTTCCTCTCTATTGTTACAAACTTTTGTGGCAGCCCTTACAAGGGGCGCTTGACATGTTTCTGGTTATCCTCTAATCTTTGGAGTTGTTTTTGGAAGTCCCGGGTGGACCGGGAGATAAAATGAAGATGGAGGTAAATGCAGCCTTCATTAGTCTCAGGAGTTAAGTGGGTGTATTTAATCATTGCCCCTGTTAAGTGCGATAAAAGAGAGGTTTTCATCTAGCCCCTGAGTAATTTCCTTATCTTTTCATAGCTGACCGCCTTTAGAGCGAACTTGGTTATCCCTGCCAGGACACAAGTTATCATTTGCCCCCTTCATCTTAGATCCTGGGAACCCGCCTGATAGTTTCAGTGAGGATCTTCTCTGAGGTCATGATAGGGTTATGGTTAGCATCCTGTTGATGGAGTGTGCCTGCCTGGGCTTGAGCCACTGCCCAGATACAGTCCCTATCCTCAGGGGAGAGGGTGGAGGAGAGACTGGCATACATGTCTTGCCAGGTCAGATCATAGGACTGAGTTACATAGAGGAATTCCAGTATGTGGTGGGATCCAACACAAAGGAGCCAACATGCTTTTCAATTTGTGATAAGTCAGAGGAGAAAGGAACATGAATGCAATGAGGCCTCCATCCCTGCCACCTCAGGGAGTGGGAGGACAGTGGCTAGATCTGAAGAGGAGGATACAGGGAATGGGATCACATGTGTGAGGGTGACAGAGAGATGGGGGGGATGGGGATAGGGTGGAGGAGCAGAGGGGATCCTTGGCTGGAGGAGGGGGAGCCAGGCAAAGACGTCTTCTCTGTGGGGTCAAAATCAGCAACAAACTGTTCAAGGGAAGGCTTATTTGGTGATTTGGCATTAGAGGGTTTTACATTTAGAAGGAGGAGCTGGAAGGACTTAAAAGACTGACAAAGGGAAGGTTTTGAGAGGAGATAAGTGACAGCCTGTATGTATGGGACCTGAGACCATTTGCCATGGCATTGGAGACAATTTTCAAGATTGTGCTGAGTTGGGAAATAAAAAGTGCCCTGTTCAGACCAATGGCTATCCTTGTCCAGTTTATATTGGAGCCAAATTGTGTTATGGTAGAAAATCAGCCATTTGGGTTTAATGGTCTTCATGAGCCCCAGAGTCTGAAGGTTTTGGAGGAGATGTGCTAATGGACTGCCCCTTGAGGGCTTGGAAGATTTCTGGCCCCTTTTTGTGGAAAAGGCAGTGAGTAATCCCCACAGTGATCCTGCCTGGTAGAACAGATGTGTCAGAGGGCAGGAACGTCTTCACTACCAACTGATAGTCTATGCTAAGGCAGTGCACTAGAATTTTTTTCTAAGCATCCAGGGCTTCAAAAGTGGACTCCTGACCAGGTGCCAGTGGCTCATGAGCCCGTAATCCTAGTACTCAGGAGGAAGAGATCAGAAGATCATGGTCCAAAGCCAGCCTAGGGGAAACAGTTCACAAGACCCTATCTCGAAAATACTGAACACACACATACAAAAAAGGGCTGGTGGGGTGACCTCAGGATGTAGGTCTTGAGTTCAAGCCCCAGTATCACAAAAAGAAGAAAGAAAGAAGGAAGAAAGGAGGAGGAGGGGGGAGGGGAGGAGGAGGAGGAGGAGGAGGAGAAGAAGTGGAGTCCTGGACTCTGACAGTCAGTGAAAAAAATTCAGAAAAAGGAAAAATTCACCAAAATTGAAGGCTGAATGGAGGGTCCAGAGATGGGGTGCCATCAAAAGAAAGAAGTATAGCAAAGATCAAGTAGTGTAAAGGGAGAGAGGAGCAGCAGGGAAGGGGGTAGGAGGACTCTAGTGTCTGCTCAGGGTCTCAGGGTCTGAGAGTGAGCCTGGGAAGAGCAACCACTGTCCACTGCTTCCCAGACTGCAAGAGCAGAGGCTGAGAACCGAGCCTACAGGACCCGTTCCAGGTTTCGGCACCAGATATTAGACTGAAAAAAAATCACATTAGACTGAAATGCACAGAAAGACAGATGAGGAGATGGAGAAGTTAGACTGAAAGAGGCATAGAGAGATAAGAGCAGAGATGAAGCCCCATTCTGGGTTTTGGCACCAGATGTTAAGACTGAAAAAAGGCATGGAAGGCTAGGTGGGAGAAGGCTCGACGTCAGCATAGGCTTTATTGGGAAAAAGAAACCTGAAGAAAAGGTCTCCAGCAAAAGAGCTAGAGCTCAGTGTTGCTTACAGACTAGGGGTAGTTACAGGAGGGTAGCAGAAGTCCCGGCAAGGTCGCTGGAGAGGAAAATCCCCAGTGACTCTCTGAAGATAATGGCTTAAAAGGGGGTTCATTCTTCGAGTGCCAGTTTAAAAATCTTTTGCTCGTTTAATATTGTGTTGTCTTGTCGAGTTTTAAGTGTCTTTTATGTATTCTGGACACAGCCCTTTGTTAAGATTTATTATCTACTAGTAACTGCATTAAAGAATTATGAAACTTTGGCTTGGGAAAATTAATAACCGGTTAATGTCGCATAGCTTCACATCCAGATAGTAAGGATTCAGTAGCTACACTTCTTAATGCGACTCCAACATAGCCTCTCATTACACCTCAATGCTCACAAGGAAAAGTCCTCAGAGGACTTATTCACGTGCTAATGATAAGCTAAAAGTTTGCAGTCTCACTTAACCCTTTGACATGGCGCTAGCAGGTGGGGAGACAGCAAGAGCTTGCTAACTGAGCTAGGGATTACTTCTCAATCCTCTGCAACCCATCTACTCACAAATGTTCATTCCAAAACGTGCATCTGATCACAACTGATGGCTCCAGAGTGGGGTGAGCATGTCAGAGCATGCCCTTGACCTAGCCCACCCTCCGCTGCCACATTGACCAATCCTCAGGGACCGAACCCCCCTCGCCCCGCCAAGCCCGGGCTGCTACGAGCTCCCAGGGCCGGACTCGGGGTCCCCTCCCTGGGCACTGCCATCCCGCCGGCCGGGAGAACTCTTCCCAAATCAGTCTCAACTCCTCCTTCCTGTGAGCCGCGCAGCCACTTCCGGGTGCTCCCCCATACCCTTCACCCCGAAGGCTGGGGCTGTGTCCCCCAACTCCCAGCCTGGGAAGACAGAGAGACGTGGCCACCACCTAAGGGTACAAAAAAAAAGCAACGAGAATTCAGAGGTGCCCAGTTACATCGAGGAGAGTAGAGTATATCCACAGCGCGAGCGCGCGCACCGGGCGCGGCCCGTGACGTCACCGCTGCGCGCCCGCGCCGTCGCCGTGGCTAGTAGCTCTTCCGGCCGCCAGGCCACAACGAGGCCATAGGGAAAGGGGAAAGGGTGGGAGGGGCGGCGGGAAGGAGAGAGGGCGCGGTGACGTCACCGGAAGCCGCGCGCCGGAAGCGGGCCGAACTTGCGCGGAAGCCGCGGGGGCGGAGCCCGGAGGCGATGGGGGGCGGCGGCGGCGGCGACGGCGGCGGCGGTGGTGGTAGCCGGGCGATGAGCGGCGGGAGCGCGTGAGGAGCCTGCGGGGCGAGGCTGGGGGGGCCCCGGAGCGCGAGCCGCAGGGCGGAGGGCGGGGGCGTGAGCGCAGCGGGCGGCGGCGAGGCGGCGGCCGAGAAGATGGCGGACGGCGACAGTGGGAGCGAGCGCGGCGGCAGTGGCGGCGGTGGTGGTGGTGGCAGTAGCAGTGGCGGCGGTGGCGGCGGTGGCGGCGGTGGAGGAGGGGGGCCTGGTAGCTTCCAGCCGGCTCCCCGCAATAGTGGCGGCGAGCAGGAGACGCAGGAGCTGGCGTCTAAGCGGCTGGATATCCAGAATAAGCGTTTCTACCTGGACGTGAAGCAGAACGCCAAAGGCCGCTTCCTGAAGATCGCTGAGGTGGGCGCTGGCGGCTCCAAAAGCCGCCTGACGCTGTCCATGGCGGTGGCCGCCGAGTTCCGCGACTCGCTGGGCGACTTCATCGAGCACTACGCGCAGCTGGGGCCCAGCAGCCCTGAGCAGCTGGCGGCGGGCGCCGAGGAAGGCGGCGGGCCACGGCGCGCGCTCAAGAGCGAGTTCCTGGTGCGCGAGAACCGCAAGTACTACCTGGACCTCAAGGAGAACCAGCGTGGTCGCTTTCTGCGCATCCGCCAGACAGTCAACCGCGGCGGCGGCGGGGGCTTCGGTGCGGGTGGCCCCGGGCCTGGCGGCCTGCAGAGCGGCCAGACCATCGCACTGCCCGCCCAGGGCCTGATCGAGTTCCGTGACGCCCTGGCCAAGCTGCTGGATGATTACGGTGGTGACGATGACGAGCTGGGCGGTGGGCCCGGGTCCGGCGCGGGAGGCCCCGGAGCTGGGCTATATGGGGAGCAGCTGCCCGAGGGTACGTCCATCACGGTGGACTCAAAGCGCTTCTTCTTCGACGTGGGTTGCAACAAGTATGGGGTGTTTCTGCGAGTGAGCGAGGTGAAGCCTTCCTACCGCAACGCCATCACCGTGCCACTCAAGGCCTGGGGCAAGTTTGGAGGCGCCTTCTGTCGCTACGCCGAGGAGATGAAGGAGATCCAAGAGCGACAGCGGGACAAGCTCTATGAGCGTCGCGCCGGGGCCGCCGGGGACGACTCGGATGGGGAGGAGGTGGATGAGGACTGAGAGGGCCACCCCCCCTCGGCCAGAGGGCCCCCCGCCCCCGGCCTGCTCTCACCTCCGTGAGCCAGTGCAGAGGGGGCTCACAGTAAGACAACGCTAGAGTTAAAAGAAGTAATTCTACGAAACCGTAATGGACAATTAGACACGCAGTAAACTTCCCCGAGACCGGCAGCAACCTGCGAAGAGAGAGAGGGCAGAGCGTCCCCCCACCTATGCGAGAATCTCAGCTTCTGTTCTCCACCCCACCCCACCTCCCCAGCAAGGTTCCGTATCCTGGATGGGACAGGCCTTCCTTCCAACGTCTGGGCCCCAAAACGCATCTAATCTACCCAGACCCACCCATCGAGGCTAGTCGAGTTTGTGGTGTTCCTGGGTAATCTTAAAAACCCCTCCGCAGGCCTCGCCATCGTAGTGTCTGTCTCCTCACCGCCATTGAAATCAGCATTTTGGATCTAGATCTTCATGGAATTCTTGAGAAGGAAGAGGCCTTTGCAGTTACCCAGTTCCTGAGGGTACAGGTTGATGAAAAGGAATGCAACTTTACACAATCATGGACAGGGCAGAATAAGAATTCAGGAAGGCATTGGTGAATGCAGAAACAAACTGGATCTATTTAAAAAAAAAAAAATGGTTTTGCATGGAACCTGGTCCCGGCCCATGTCTTTGCAGAATTGTTTTCCGGGATGCAAATGAATTCAGATATCAACGCTTGAACTAGAATCCATTACTAAAGTAGTTTAAAAGCTGGCAAAGAAAATTCTTTCCAAAACAAAAGCAATTTTACGTTGGGGATTGCTGAGGTAGGCACAAGAAGTCAGACATAAAGCACAAGGGAAAGTGTTTGAGTGGATTGGTTGCTGCTCACTAAAGATTCTTCCCATGGAGGTCATTACCAAGAGATGGCCTCGGTGTGAATGAGAGCCAGTGAATATGGCTAATTGGGCTGTTCGGCCACTGGTTGGCTGCATTTTCACCTGTAAAACTTGATGATTCTCTGCAAAAGGAACAGTGTGGCTGTAAGCCTGAGCTTTAATGGAGTATACGCCCTCACAGAGAAGTTGGAACAACCAAAACTGAAGTCTTAATTTGCCTTCAGTGTAATCTGTGGATTTGTTCAAACACTAAAGATCCTCAGGTCAAGAATTCCAGCATCGTTTATCGTTTTAATATCAATTTTTAAGAACTCGATCCATCGTATCAGTACCTCACAATCAGTTGGCAAGGATGGATGAGTGATTCAAGCAGCGCCTGGTGGAGGTTGGAGTCCATCTGCGAGTGGAACCGAAGAACGCTGACTATATCCTGGACGCATTTTATACCATCATGAAATCTCAGCACACTGGCACCTGCCAGTTTATCCAGCTGTCTTTCAAGAATAAAAGTTGGGGTTTTCAAGGATCGCCTCTTCTGTATTTTAAATGGATTCTCAGTAGAAATGATTTTTACTAATCAAGTTAATCCCACCCCCATCAAAAGGTATTCCTAGAAATGTCACAGACCTAGGCGACTTTGAATCGAATGGAGCGAATGTTCAGGTATCCTTTGTGTGACACCTTACCAACCAGGAGGCAAGGAACCCCACCTCCACAATCTTGGTATTTTTTTTTTTTTAACTGCATGCCTGCCCTTTATTTGAGCTGCCTTTTTAATTTATTGCATATCCTCTTTATTATCTTATTTTGGTATTATTCGATCTATACAATCTTTTTGTATTTATTGGGAAATAAGTAATATACAAAAAGGTCATTTTCATGTATTTGTGGCTGAGAGGCAGGGAAATAATTGTGTATATAAAATTAGGCTTTTTTAAAAAAAATAGACTATGATTCAAAATATTGTTAATCCTCGATTTTGAAAGGTAGAGGAGCCACAGACATCGGTGCCCTTCTCAGACTATTTCTCTACTCTCATCATCCACACTAAGATTTTTAAACAGATTTTTTTAAAGCTTTTCTTTTAAATTTTTCTCCGTTGCAAAGAATGTTTCCTAAATTGTATGGGAGCAATAGTATTTTTGATGTTTTAATGACATCTGTATACTTGTACTGTATTTTGTACTACAAGGCAGCTGTTTTCAATAATGTCCTGCTGTATTTACCTATGTGTTTTGAGTGTTTCTTTCTTTGCTGCGGAGAACAAATTCCTAGTTTAGTAAAGGAGCTGAGAAGCTAGCATTAGGTTTGCAGAAACTGTTTAAGTTTCAACTCTGAGGCAGCAATGAGAATTAAGGTTGCAGCTATTAGCTGATTGCTGTAACTTTTTCATTTTCAAACCATGTATGATTCCTGTATAGACCAACTTGTTTTCTTGCTTCAGTGGTGGTTCTGTTGCTCAGCTGCAGTGAGCCAGTTCGATTTTGCAAAGGTGCAGTTACCTCTCCTTTTCAAGGGGTTGGTGTATTTTTTCTTTTTATTTGGCTGAATTGCAGTAACTAGCCTTGCCTTTCTATTCTGTAGAAATGACAGGGTCTTCACAATCCTTCACCAGTGGCTACTAAGCTATAATTAGCTGAATAGAAAGAATGTGGAAGTGGTCTGAGGCATATAGAGTATATGCCAAGAGCACTACCATATATGGCATCAGCTTTGGTTACCAGAGAAGTTTTCTTAGTCATTAGACCATGTAACAGTAATATATCATATGTAAATCTTTAGGTATCAATTTGAGAATCCTCCAAAAAAAGGAGCAAAGAATGCGTAAGCTATGTGTTGGCAAAAGTAATTTATATTAAAATTTTGACCTGCCTATGTAAGATGAAGTGGTAAATGTCATAGTGGTGGGTTTTTAAGTCTTAACCAATCTCTAAGGTTTCTCTCTCCTGCAGGGGGTGGTTCATGGCCTCTCTTCCCACTGCAGGAAGATTGCAGAAGGATGTGGATTAATTGTGACGTTCCACTGATCCTCATTCCAGTGACTAGGGACAATAGAGAAATCTGCAAAACGTGGAGTAGTCGTTCATAAGTAACTAGTTCCAGGCAGACCATGGCATCCTGCAACTGTCGTTCTGTCTTAACTGCTAGGACAAACAATTTAGAGGTCGTCTTTTTTTAAATTTGGCAAGCGGCCCAGCTAATGAAAATAGTTACATTCCTTAGAAGCAGGGAACTAAAACTCCTTTTCAAATGATTGGTGAAAGGTTTGTTTCTCGAAGTACTGTAGCGACAGAGCTAAGTCAGATATTAGAGATGATCAGGAGAGTGAAAGTCTGTGAAGAGATCCTACCACTCTTCCCTGGATCCTGTTGTCCCTCCCCATCATTTCAGCAAGTGGAACGGCAGTTCTAGTCAGCAAATTTCTGTGCATATGCTGCACGAAACAAAGTATAAATCTGCATGGTACCAAAAATCAAAGTGAAACCAAACCAAAAACCCAAACACCCTATGTAAGTGTGAGGCACTTAGGTGGTATAAAGGACAGTAGCTGTGAGGCACACATGCTGCTTGTCATGTCACTTTCCATAATTACTTACTGCAAAGTGATTGAGAGGCTTTTGGTGCAGGCAGCCATTAACCTCCTGCTTCCTTTTTTACCTCTGGATCACTTTGCAGTAAATTGCAGGTCTTTTAAAAGATTCACGCTTCGGTTTTCTCAAAACAAAACAATTATCCTGTCTTATCTGAAAATGCAGGGTTGTGGGCAAAAGAGGCTGGTTATAATAATGCCCTCATATTGAGTGGTCTGTAAACGGCTGCACACTTCAGGCACTGTGGTTGCTGAGGATGCTTTGTTAAGTGTGACCTTGACTGGCTTTTCACAGGGGTGTAGTATCCTCTAGCCGAGGTGACTGTTTGCATCTACCTTGCTTTTGAGGTGGATACAGTTAAGGAGAAGCTGGAGTGTGTAAGCCATGCACATAAGTATTCTTCACTGTAAATTTTGTTTTCATTTTTAACCCAATTATGGTACTTTGTCCAATGCACAGCTGATCTCTCAGTAGATATTCATTTGAAAATAGTGTGGCCTTGACCAGTGAGAAGGGGAAGGAGAAAAGTGACTTTTTTGCTTATGTAAAAATGACTTGTTTGCCGAGAGCTGTCATTCTGCAGCACTCCTTAAGTTGGATGTTTTCCATCGATCGGTCTCCTTTTTGATTGGGGAAAGGTAATGTTTTTGACCCTGGAGCTAATTCAATTGAGTTTTCTTCTACTTTTTGGAAGCATCAGAATTGCTCTGATGAATAACAGAGTTGACTGCTTGATGTCCAATCTCAGGTTGTAGAACATAGTGGTGTGAAACCCCACTATTATTAATTCTTAAGGCAGTTTTAATTTAGTGCACCCTAAAAGTCACGTGCATAAGGCCTGTTCAGAGAGCAGACCTCCATCCACCCCGTAGCTCCTTTCCCACCTTCTGCTTCACTTGAAAAAGTGTCAAGTGATGTTGCATTGTATATTTCCATTTTAACCCTGACATACTTCTCTAAGATAAGCACTTTCTGATCATGAAATACATGGGATCTTTGTGTGTTGTGGGTCATGGTTTCTCAGGCTCCCCTAGCTAATCTGTTTAGAGTATTGTTCTAGCTCTGTGTAAGGAGAATAGAAATCTTTGCTGTGGTAGAAAGTTTGTAGTGTTGATCCAGAATGCATTTTGCTAGTTTCCAATGGATGGGAGAGTAAACAATGCTGCATTCAGAATTCCCAAGTTACTTTCCCTTGAGCCTTAAGGTAGCCTTTTCTTTTCTGTCAGCCATGGCACTGAAGTCAGAGGAAATGAATGAGATTATCAGTTTTCAGGGTTGGTTTTAGAGTACTGTAAATCAATTAGCTGTCTTCCTAAAGAGTTACAACTCCATTCAGTATACTGGATAGTGGAGGGTGGGGGGTGGGGAGGGAGGGAGGGAGGGGAGATACTTTGTAGAAAAGAAAAAAGAACCATGTTTACCTTAAAAAAATACAGACAAAAAAAAGTTCATGTCATATGTCCTGTTTGAAATTCCAGATCTAAGGTAGAAGTGGCAAAGTATAACTTCATTTTCCCTGCCTTTAATTTAGAAAAACTGAGTTGTTGCTTTTGAAGTATTAGCCCCCAGAAGTTTCCGGAGATAGCCACTGGACTCTAGAGTGGCAAATTCTGCGGTGTATCTAACTTTGCTGTTTCAAGTAACCTTGCTCGGTCCTCAGTCTTAAAACCTAGTTTCAGTACTAAAGGGCTCAATGGGCTTTTACTTGAAAAAAATGTGATCTGCTTATCAGTACTGAGAATTAAATTTGGGGATTGGGAAAGTCATGAATTTGCATTATAAAGTCTTACTACCCTAGTGGTTCCTAATTGCTATACATACCCCTGATCCAAGAAAGGCCTTTGTGAATGTATTTTATATTTCCTAATGAAGCAGAGACTATGCCATTGATGTAATCATGTCATCCCCTCTATTCACAGTCTTTGACTTTATTTGAAAGCTCATGCCTTCTTGAATCGGACATTCCAGTAGGTAGAGCCGTGTTAAAACATAGCAAATGCTGTGTTGCTGGCCCCGCTGCTCAGTAGGACTTCTAATAAAAGGAGGGCAGGTCTTTATTAGAAGTTAAAACCTTACCATTTTTTCCCACTTGGTGAAAGATTTTTAACTACATTTGCAATTAACAGGAGAGTTTTTAATACAGGAGCAAATACTATTTCCCCTATTCGATGTCTCATATCCGCTGATGTGAATAAGGGGCTGATCACACCTTTTTGAATGCAGCGAAGTGTGGGTCCTGAGTCCTGAGAGAAAGCCATCGGTCCACTCCGTGCCCACTAGCATGTTGCAGAAGGCATGAGTTTGTCCTTTTTCCTCCCTTCAGTAGCTCTTCAATGGCTAACTTGAGAAAATTCAGTTAGACCATCTCTTCTTTCTTAAAGGCAAAATATTTTGTCCCATGTTACGAGATCAGACTGGTTAGCAAAAAAGTCTTTTCACTGTTTGGAAATAGAATGACAAGTGTTTTGTTTCTTCCCCAATTAAATTTCTTTTTCAGAGAAATAGAAGTGCAGGAAAGTTCCAAGAGAATCAAAGAACAGGTTTATATCATTAAACACGTTTGTGTTGTAGGAATTTGGGGGTCATTTTCTCCCAGCCCACACTTTACCCTCCTGTGTACAAAAACTTTCTGGAGCCGGGCATGATGGTACATGCCTGTAATCCCAGCTGTACAGGAGGCAGAGGTAGGAGGATCGTGGTCCGAGGCCGGCCCTGGGCAAAAGCGAGACCCTATCTGAAAAATAAAGGGTTGGGTGGGTGTGTGACTCAGTGATAGAACACTTGCCTAACAAGAGCAAGGCCCTGAGTTCAAAACCCCAGAACCACCAAAAAAGCTCTCTGGATTCCTAAAAGTTGATGGATTGGGCAGAAAGTCTAGAAACTGACTTTAAATCAGTGTGGACATACTTTTTTAAAATAGAGTCCATGGTTTTGCACATTCTGGTAGCAGGCAAGCATATCTTGAGGTTTTTTTCAATAGCATCAATATTTGAATAGTAGCTAAGGTTCATCAGTGTACTTGAACTCTTTTCTAAAGTCCTAGAACATTTGTACTGGTAGGTATTTTCTTGATCCTTCGCCCAGGTGTCTTTCCAAGGTCATTTGTTAACATCGACTGTCTTCTGGTAATAGCCCCAGACAGCACACCTGTTCTGTAGAATTTGCCACTGCCAGCTCTGTCTGCCAGTGGCTCCATTAGGCGCTTCCCTCCAAAGTAGAGAAGCTGCAGAAACAATTCCTACGAGTAAACCAAATCTCATAGCAGGAGACATTGATCTCAACGGACAATTGGAGTTTAGCTTGGAAATTACTTTAGAAAGGGTTTTTTGGGATCTCGTGAATCTCTGTGTAAATACAACATGCTTAGTATGCATTGTAAACCAAGCGTGTATGCCTCCGTATGAATCTGTAGAGCTGATTTCTGCTTCAAGTGAAGCCGCACCTTTACTTTTGTAAGGTCCCCTCCACCTGTAACCCCGTAAGTGGTTGTAAATAGAGCACTAAAATTTGTAGTGGTAGGATCGATTTGGGAATATCTGCTGAGAGACCAAAAAGTTCATTTTTTAAGTACCTTGGTTAAAAGAGTAAAGATGATTCCTCTTGCTTATTTTTTAAAAGAAGAATGCACTTTAACAAACCTAGAGCTGCATGGGCGAGTCAAGCAAATCTGTGCAGCGCAGTACCCATTCAGAAATCACCTCCTGAAAACCGTGTAAGCAGAGTCCAGACGGGCTGTTGAGCTCACTGCCTGGAGGTCGAAGCTCAGATCCTCACGGGTTCCGAGCCAGCAGGGCTGCTTCAAGATAGCAATGTGAACACAGCCAGAAGCTTCAGACAGGTCTGTAGAATGGCGGGTCCCGTATTTACCACTAACTAGCAAAACTGACAGAAAACTCATAGAAAAAAAGTTTTAAGAATCCTTCCTGCTGGTGTGCACTCCTTACGATAGCAGACTTTTGCAAATGGAGTTTTACAGTCTATATTTAAAAAATTGTATGTTTGTAACAAATAAAGTATGCGGAAAAGTGAATGACAATCCCGGGCTGGTGTTTGTTATTTGAGGCTTGACGTGGCGGTTGTGGAGGGAGGTGCCACAACCTCTCACAGGGGATGGGTCTGAAGGGCTCCCATTCGGGGGGCCCTGAAAAATCACTGCGCGTTCCACTTGAGCCACAGCCAAGGCCATCTGAATGAAGCACCTCAGTTGCTAACTTGCTTTTCCCTTTGTTCCGAAACCCAGACCCATCACTTCCTTCCTCTGTGTTGTTTTCCTGTCCTTTACATTGGCTGCCAGAAACCATTGTCCCAGTTGTTCCTTCTTTGTTCATCAGCAGAGTAAAGGGCCAGCCTGCTCTTGCCCTAACATTAAAGGAAAGGTGGCTACTGTGTCCCTAGATCCTGGCCAGACATTTCCAGACGTTGTCTCGGAACACCTTTACACTTAATACCACAAGGAGAAGCCCAGTGTGGTGGCTCACTTCTGTAATTCCAGCCACTCAGAAGGCAGAGATAGGGAGGATGGCAGTTTGAAGCCAGCCCAGGCAAAAAATGCAAGACCCTATCTAAAAAAATAAAGCCAAAAGGGGCCGAGGCTCCAGTGGTAGAGCACCTGCCCAGCAAGCATGAGGCCTTAAACTCAAACCACGGTACTGGCAAAAAAAAAAGATTTTTTGTTGTTGTCATAACCCTTTTTTTTTTTTTTTCTTCATTTTTGTCTTTTTGGGCTATCTGTAAATAACAGTCAAACTAGAAACAAAATTTTTCAGGACAAAAGCACACCATCAGAGCAATGACATAATATTTAGCTTTTGGGAACCTCCACTGTGCACTTCTGAGAGAAAGTGGGAAAGGCAAATAATTATGAACATGGGCTTTAAGAGCCATTCATTTACACTGCGTGTGCGCCTTCCATCTTTCTGAAAATGAAGGGTGAGGCTGCACAAGATAAAGTAGTTGAATAATCCTTTGCTTCTTGATAGTGGATGCATTGACCAGGTCCTCCCCCGACAGACGCATACACAGACAGCACATGATTACCTATGACTGCCCTTCCACCATCTCCAGCAGTAGTTCTCACCACCTGGAGAGCTGTGTACCACCCCACACCAATCCTAACTCAGTCGGAATCTTTGGGACATGGAGGTTGTATGTGTTAGATCTAACCTCCCTCAGGTGACTGAGTGCGTAGTCAGGGCTGGGAACCAGTGGCCTGTGGGATATTCAAGGGTACAGAAGGGGAGAGGGATGAAGATTGGGAATCCCAGCTTCAGGAAAGCTAGAAACATCACAGCTGAGCCTCCTGGAGTGCACAGCCTTCACCTTGTAGCCACTGGGCCCCTAACAAGAGTTGACAAATGAAACCTTCAGCATCGTGTTCCCTGGCTAGGAACTCTTACTAGCAGAGAGAACCCCTTAGCCAGCATGGTAGTCACCCAGAGCTTGGAAACTGGGACTTCTGGATTTCTGAGCTAGGGGGAGGCTGCACCTCTAAGTACCTCCCTGGAAACTCTGTTGCTGTTGGTTTGTCACCCAGAGCCTGGAAACTGGGACTTTTGGATTTCTGAGCTAGGGGGAGGCTGCACCTCTAAGTACCTCCCTGGAAACTCTGTTGCTGTTGGTTTGAGCACTGCGTGTGCAGAAATAACCAAAGGTCTGGGGGAAAATTCGCTTATTTGTTGCAAGGAGTTGACATAACCATAACCTGTTGATGCTCGGTCTGGTTCATTGCAAAGCCTGTAGGTGGCTTGGGTTTTTTAGCTTCAAGTTCGTTATTGCCCAAGCGTAAGGAGCAGATGGAGCCAACATCATTCCAGCCAGTGCCTCAACTAAATCTTACTGTTTTGGTATTAAGTTGTAAGCTAGAATTCTATTCCTCACTCTGTTCTAAACCACTAGTGTGATTCTGAATGTGTATCTTTCACACATAAAAAACATCCTTAGGGTCAGTTGGGTGTGGTACTTCATGCCTATAACTTCAGCACTCAGGAGACTGAGGCAGGAGGATCATGAGTTTTAGGCCACTGTCTCAGTAAAAAGTAAAAACTCCTGAAGGTCGTCCTCCAAGAGGGAACTAGCTCCGCAGTGAACTGGTTGGATTTGGGCAAATGAGAGCCACCTAGTGGTCATTACCAACATCATCATAACCGTTCTGAGGTCATTTGTAAATTCATTTAATTAATTACCGGGCCAAGCATTAATGGCTCACGCCTGTAATCCTAACTACTTGGGAAGCTGAGATCGGGAGGATCAAAGATCCAAGCCAACCCTGGGCAAATAGTTCATGACATCGCATCTCCAAAATAACCACAGCAAAATGGACTGGAAGTGTGGCTTAAGCATTAGAACACCTGCTTTGTAAGGGTGAAGCCCTGAGTTCAAATTCCATTCCACTTCCACCACCAGTAACAACAAAATAATTATTAGATATTTACTGTAGTACAGAGGACATGGTCCATGGTTCAAATGGAACTTAATACTTTAGTAGGCCAGGAGAGAGAATACGAAAGAGCTTTTAGAAAGAAACCAGTTTTCCTCACTACTAAGTACATTTGATTTTCAGCACTGTTCCTGTCAAGAGACAGCCCCACTAAAGCTATGGAAGAAAAGACAATTTCTCCCTAACATAGGCAGTGTCCCCAAGTGAGGTCAGTGACAAGGGCGAGCATGGGTCTACACCCGCTCACCAACCCTTTCTTGTCTGGAATGATGTTGACACAGCACTATGCCAGAAGCTGGGATGACACACAACAAATCCACTGGTGGCTGCAGGCTCTGTAGACCCTCCCCAGGTCCCTGAGAAAGGAAGGCAGGCAGAGAAACTGCAGGTCCCACTCAGCAACATTTGTTGGACGTGGTATCTGAGAAAGGAAAATAAAATCGTTCCCCAAACTAATAACAGAAAAACAGTATGTTGATTTGGTTAATTTGCATTAATGACCAAGAAATACAATGCTAAGGTCTCCTATCACAGTGAACAGCCTGGGACACCGACTCAGTTAGGAGTCAGCTCTTTATGTTGAAGTCATGTTTTCCTTTAGCAGGCAGGGCACAACTGTTTCTAAAGTCACACTGCATGAGTGGATTAGAACCAAATGTGCTCACTGTGTGACTGGTGACAGGGAGCCATGTGGACCTGAAAATGACCTTGCCTTTCTGCACCCTGTCACCCAACCTGTTCTCAAACCAAGAAATAGCCAAGTAGCAGGGCCCCAGTGACTCATGCCTGTAATCCTAGCTATTCAGGAGGCAGAGATCAGGAGGATTGTGGTTTGAAGCTAGCCCAGGCAAATAGTTTGACCTATTTTTTGAGACCCTATCTCAAAAAACCCATCACAAAAAAAAAAAAAAAAAAAAGGCTGGTGGAGTGGCTCAAGTGTGAGGCCCTGAGTTCAAACTCCAGTACTGCTAATTTAAAAACATATAATTGTTTTTATTAATAATACAACACTAGTTTATTGTTACAAAGTGAGTTGTGAGCAAACAATACAGTATTATACATTTTTGGTGAAACATCTGTGTTAAACTATTGTAAGTACGCTGTTGCCCTAAACTTCCTGTCATTCTGGCAAGCAGAAAAATGTTTCTCTTGGGATGACAAACGCATTTCCTTTTTTTTTTTGTTTGTTTTTGAGACAGGGTCTCTGGCCTCAAACTCAAGATCCTTCTGCCTCAGCCTCCCAAGTGCTAGGATTACATCATTTTCTTGTTTATTTTCTATGGATTTGTCAGACTGTGGTTTCAGTCATAAAGGGTGAAGGGTATCTAACAATCTAAGTCATCATTCACATCTTTCCTTTGATTTTCTCTCACTGACTACAAGTCAGAGTCAAAGAGCCAAAGAACACTAGTTAAAAGAATGAGGAAGAGGCAAGCAGGTGGAGTGACACAAGGTGTAGACCGAGTTCAAACCTCAGTACCACAAAAAAAAAAAAAAAAGAACAGAAAGTACTTAACATTGGCTAGCATGCAGTAAGCACTCCAATTATAAGGATGAATGAGCTAAGTGTTGAAAAGCTTGGCCATCTATTCTATTTTCTCCTTAATTCTATATTTCCTTTGACTTATAAAACTTCAATTTTTTTCCTTTATTTTTGATCGTTATTCTGGGTGGGGGTACATTGTGGCATTTACAAAGGCTCTTAGAATGTATCAACTATATCATACTTGAATTAACCCCCCTCCATCATTCTCCCTTATCCTCTCCTCCCCCCGAAATGTTATTAAATACTTTCTATTCTGATTATAAAAACATATAAAAACAATTTAGAGGTCGTAGAAAAGTATATTTTTAGAGTACAAGTAAACTGAGTATGGTAGTGTATCACTTTAGTCCCAGCTACATTGGATTTAAGGATGGATTGAGCCCAGGAGTTTGAAAACACCCTGAGCAACATAGTGAGACCGAGGGAGGAAGGGACTTTTCCCCAACTTGAACTTAATGACGTAAGAGAAACAAACTCCGCGCCTAAACTGCGTAATAGAAATGAATCGGCCAGGACAGGGCTGAGCACCGCGGTCGAGAAATATTCAAATCCAGCGTCCGCGGGTTTCAAGTCCCGGCAAGGACCAAGAAACTTCAGTATTTGCCGGAAGTCAAAATCGCCGGCAGAGAGACGACTGTTCGCTTCCTCCTCCCGCAGACAAATCTCCAAAACACAACCACCGACGCCGAGAATGGGCGGGAAGTCACAGCCGCCTGAAATCCCGACACCTCATTGGCTAACCCTACTGTCGTTCTTGTCATCTGCCTCCCTCGCTTGCGGGCAATGTTTTCATTGGCTCTCTTTCTCTCTCAATGGTCAGTTCCTCTGTCTGTCACATTGAGCGCATGGAAAGAGGCGGGGAGAGCATGTGTGTGTGTGTGGTGTGTGTGTGGGGTGTGTGTGTGTGTGTGTGTGGTGTGTGTGGGGGTGTGTGTGTGTGTGTGTGTGTGTGTGTGTGTGTGTGTGTGTGTGTGTGTGTGTGTGTGTGTGTGTGTGTGTTGGGGCTCGAGGCCCCGCCTCCACGGGCCGTGTGCAAAAACAAACAGCCGTTAGGAAGGAGGTGCCTTGGGGGCGGAGTACTGTCTAGAAGGAGACCTCCTATTGGATAACCGCAGGGGTTCAAACTAGGAAGGTGGGCGACCATTGGTCGCGACAGTGCGAGGCGGGCCCGGGTTATTGTCCGGCTCCGGCTCCGGCGGCGGCAGCGGCGGTGGTGGCGGTAGGTGCTGCGAGAGCGGCGGCGGCGGTTGCGGCGGCGGCGCGACTTAGCAGTGGGAGCGGTCGTGCGGCCGAGCCGAGGCAGAGTCGGCCGAGACCATGGTGAGTACGAGAGGCCGAGCGGGGCAGACCGAGGGCCCTGGGGTCCGTGCCGCTACCTGTGGAGTCGGGAGTTGGCGGGCGTCGGGGCCGCATCCGGCGGGTCCCCGTGCTGCGCCACTGGGGGCCGTGGAGGCGAACGTGAGAATCGGGCTGGACTCTGGCCCGAGCTGGGTCGGGTCGGGTGCTAACTCTGTCCCGACCCGGTCGGCCGGCCATACCCGGGGCTGGTTCTGAACTCGCGGCGTCGCTGGTTACGTAATTCCCGGCAGTGAAATTGAGGTTGTCCAGGAGGGTCCGGGGTGTTGCGCCGCCCGCCTAGTTATTCTGAGGCTTGGGTCCTGTTAGCAGCGGGGTGCAAGCCAGCCATACTTGACGCTCACCCCCTTTCTCAAGTTGAGGTGCGCAGACATCCTGCAGAGGTGGATGCGAGCGTGTTTTGGGATCGCGTTGGCGTCGGAAATACTACTGCAAGCAGATCAGGTTGCTAAACCCCAGCTACTGCTTACAAGTTAGCTCTCCTCTCCTCGCCTTGCTTCTTTTTGTTTTTTCCGTTTTTTTGGTGGGACTGGGGTTTGAAGTCAGGACCTCTTACTTGCAAGGCTGGCGCTCTAGGGTATGAGCCACTCCTCCAGTCCATTTTCCTCTGGTTATTATTATTTTGGTGGGATTTCAACTCAGGGTTTACTTTGCAAAGCAGGCACTCTACCGCTTGAGCCTTACTTGCAGCCCGTTTTGCTCTTGTTTTTTAGGAGATTTGGCGCGGGGTTGAGGGGGTCCTCCGAACTGTTTCCCTGGACTGGCCTCGAACTGCGATCCTCCTCATCTCAGCCTCTCAAGTAGTTAGGATTACAGGCGTGAGCCACCGGAGCCCTCTGCAGATTACATGAGATTTGTCTTCTGTTTGGATGGGATTTAATAGACATAACACTGAACTATAAACAGATTGGCCAATCGAGAGGACGCAAATTTTGATCATTGTAAAATTCACAGACTTACAGAGTTACAGTGGATCTTAAGGATAATTGCATTCAACCTGGTATACCTGTGAATCAGTATGCAGTATTCTATGGTAAAGTATTCTTCCATTGCTGAGGCACAGGTTACATCTAATCTGTAAATTAACTTACTCAAGCTAATGGATTTTTGTATGTGCGTGTGGTTCTGAGGTTTGAACTCAGGGCCTACACTTTGACCCCACTCTACCAGTCCTTTTTTTGGGATGGGTTTTTTTTTTTTTGACATAGGGTGTTGTGAACTATTCACCCGGGCTTCGAACTGTGATCCTTCTAATCTCTTCCTCTGAATAGCTGGGATTACAGTCCAGCTCAAGCTGATTTTTCATGGTCCTTGCATTTTTTAATTATTTCTCAGATTTTGATATGCTACCTGTTGGGTATCCAAGTGTTGAGGTGAGATAGAAATACCAGGACCCAGGCAGGCAGAGTGGCTGAAATGATACAGCGCCTGCCTCCCAAGCATGAGGCCCTGAGTTCAAACCCCAGTCCCTCAAAAAAAAGGAGTCATTGAATTGTCTTTTTTTTTTTTTTTTCTTTTTGGTGGGACTGGGGTTTGAACTCAGGGCTTTATCCTCCCAAAGCATGTGCTCTATCTCTTGAGCCACACCTCCAGTCCATCTTGTTCTGGTTATTTTGGAGATGGGGTCTCATAGACTATTTGTTTGGGCTGGCTCAAAATGGGAGATCCTCCTGATCCTGATCTCAGCCTCCTAAGTAGCTAGGATTTACAGGCATGAGCCACCTGTGCCAGGCTGAGATGTCATTTTTGATTTTAAGATTTTAAACTTGGGAGGTAAGCATGTGTCTGTTCATATATGAAAGTGCCTCACCATTGAGTTTCCAAGGTTTCCAGTGAAATGCACTCCAGTGCTCACCTCCTCCCCATGTAAATTTTAAAAATCTTTTAACCAAGAGGCTTAGCCCATGCTAATACTAATATAATTCTTGGAAGGAAAGTTCTATTTCTCAGTCATCAACTGTATTAAAATGACTAAAGCTGGGAGGATTTGTGTTTGAGAGGATGTCAGAAGGATCTCATTCCACAAGGCTTGTTTTAAGTATAGAAAATGTATCTGCAGTCTGCACACTGTGGAAAGTCTTCTCATGTAATGAGCCTTTTTGGGACCTCGCTATGTTGCCCAGGCTGGTCTCCACCTACTGCACTCAAGTGATCCTCCCGCCTCAGCCTCCCAAGTAACTGGGACTACCGATCCCTGCCACCATGCCCTACATGAATTAAGCTGTTTAAAAACCGATTATATGTCTACTTCCATAAAAACAAATAGATAAAACAGCATATACCGCCAGTCTACAGCAGGCTAAAATTAAGACTGGCAGAGAGGCTCAAGTGGTCTACCACCTGCTTAGCAAGCATGAGGCCTTGAGTTTAAACCCCAGTATGGCAAAAAAAAAAAAAAAAAAGAAATAAAACAGGATAAAATTGCTAAGCAGGGTATTTAACTGTATGAATCAAGAAATCTGGGGATTCTTTGTTTGTGGTTCTTAGTAAACAACTAGCTTTTATTTTTTAATCTAGTCACAGGCTGATTATAATTTTAGCCTCATGGACCACTTGAGAAGTTTTTACATGGTTTATGCTGGAATAAATAGAGATGAAAAGGTTTATTTGAAGAATAGGCAAGAATCTTACTAAAGGAGCTGACCTCCTTTAATCCAAAATACTCAATAGTTTTTTTTTCTTATTAGCAATATAGTTGGAAATTATTAAAGTATATGAGATACCATCTTACTAGAAATCTAGTTTAAATTCTCACTCTTCAAAGTAAATTTTGCTGAATTGTGTTCAGTCTTCTTGTGCTGCTGAACTGTTTTAATACACTAAAGAGAATATGAATTAGCTGGGGACCCATAACTCAGCCCTGTAATCCTACCTACGTGGGAGGCTGAGATTGGGAGAATTGCTGTTTGAGGCCAGCCAGAGCAAATAGTTTGTGAGACCCCCATTTCCAAAATAATCAGAGCAAAAGGGACTGGAGGTGTGGCTCAAGTGGTAGAGGTTTTTTGTTTTTTTTCTGATATTAGGGTTTGAACTCAGGGCCTTCACCTTGAGCCACTCCACCAGCCCTTTTTTGTGAAGGGCTTTTTCAAGATAGGGTCTTGTGAACTATTTGCCCAGACTGGCTTCAAACTGAGATCCTCCTGATCTCTGCCTCCTTATAGGCATGAGTCACCAGTGCCCAGCTAGAAAGTAATAGATTTAAGTGACAAAATCAAATGATACAAATGAGAAAAAAGTCAGATTCTTAGTACTCCTTCCCTGCCTAACTTGTGTCACCTTCCAGAAATATGTATGTACACAGACTCCATTTTTACATATACCAAAAGCTCATTATATTTGCACATACCTTGCTTTTTTCACATACAATTGAAGCTGGATGCATTGGTTCAAGTTTGTAATTCTGCCTAATCAGGAAGGAAAGATCAGGATGGCAGTTCAAGTCCAGCCTGGGCAAAAGATTCAAGAGACCCCCCCCTCTCAACCAATGACTGGGTGCAGTGTTTCATGTCTGTCGTCCCCAGCTACACAGGGAAGCATAAATAGGAGGATTGGGGGCTCGCTGAGGCAAGGCATGAGTGAGACCCTCTGTCAAATTAACTAAAGCAAAAAGGACTAGGGGTGTGGCTTGAGTGGTGGAGCGGCACATGCCTGGCAGCATATGGCTCTAAGTTCAACCCCTAGTATTGTCCCTCTTCGTCTCAGAAAGGGAGATTTGAAGTTTGTTCTGTCTCAGCACAATATATG
Organism: Castor canadensis; assembly: GCF_047511655.1. NCBI lineage: Eukaryota > Metazoa > Chordata > Mammalia > Rodentia > Castoridae > Castor > Castor canadensis. The sequence continues at coordinate 105,292,738 of NC_133387.1, forward strand.
CACTTCATTTGTTGAAATGAGTGCTTAAATACTCATTGCAGTTGTTTACCATGATTCGTTAACCATTCTATTAGTGGACACTAAGACAGAAGTATTTCTAACAGTTGCTAATGGTATTTGTTTAATCTCTCTCTCCTTTTTTTTTTTGGCAGTACTGGGGTTTAACCTCAGAGCCTGCACCTTGAGCCACTCCACCAGCCCTCTTTTGTGATTTTTTTTTTTTTTTTTTTGAGGTAGAGTTTCTTGAACTGTTTCCCCAGGCTGGCTTCAAACTACGATCTTCCTGATCTCTGCCTCCTGAGTAGCTAGGATTACAGGTGTGAGCCACCAGTGCCTGGCTGTGTTTAATGTCTTTAGTAGAAGTGTTTCTGTTTGTTTTAGTGGGACTGGGGTTTGAACTCAGGGCTTTGTGCTTGCAAAGCAGGGGCTCTACCACTTGAGCCACATGTCCATGTCCAGTCCATTTTGCTCTGGTTGTTTTGGAGATAGGGTCTTGTGGACTGTTTACCAGGGCTGGCCTCGAATTGTGATCCTCCATATCTTGGCCTCCCTAGTAACTAGTTGTTTATTAGAAGTTTGAAGATCAGGGGCAGGGGGGAGAAATGACCCAAGCCTTGTATGCACATATGAATAATAAAAAAAAAAAAAGAAGAAGTTTGAAGGTCCTTTTTGTGTGTATAGTAAAATACTTAACATAAAATTGACTTTTTTTTAGCCACTGTTTAAGTGCACAGTTCAGTGATACTAAGTACTCATATCGTGCAACCCCATTTTCCTCTGCCCTGTGCCCTGGCAACCACAATTCTGTTTGGCTATAAATTTGACGACTCTGGGGACCACATGTAAGCGGAGTAAACTAGTATCTAGTCTTTCTGATTATTTGATTTCACTTAGCATAATGTCCTCGAGGTCCACCTACGTTGTGGCACTTGTCAGCATTTCCTTGTAAAGCTGGACGCTATTCTGCTGTATTACATGCCTCATCTTGTTTAGCGGTCATGGTCAGTGGACACTCGGGCACTTCTTTCCCAGCTGTTTGAACAATGCTGCTGTGCACATGGGTGTGCAAGTATGTCTGAGGACTTGCTTTCAGTTTTTAGGTATCTACCTACAAGTAGACTTGCTGGATCAGATGACAATTCTTTAACCTTTTGAAGGTTATTTTTTTTGTTGTTTTTGTTTTGCTTTCAGTAACATGGTTTTTTTTCCTTCCAGAAGAGCTAAGTTCTAAATGTGTCTATGGAAAAACATGATGTTGACATTTCTAAAAAACACTTCAGGCATGTTTAAGACTTGTAGACTTGGAAGATTCAGCTATCAAAATTGAGAAATATGTTCAAATCTATAGACATGTCATATTTTAAGTAGGTGTTTAACGTTCAGTGTCTTTTTTTATAGATGTTAATAAAAGGCGATATGACTGCATGTATATTTACAAACAAGGCAGGAGGTCATCTAGATCTCCTTAACACCTAGTGTTTAACTAGAAATTTTGTTTTCTCATGTTTTGAGGCAGCATTCAACTCTTCATCCAAAATTTTTTTCATCTAGGCTGGAGGCAAAGCTGGAAAGGATAGTGGGAAGGCCAAGGCCAAGGCAGTGTCTCGCTCACAGAGAGCTGGGCTACAGGTAATCTGTGCTGTCATCACTCATTTCTAAATTAATCTTTACTGTTACAATTCATGACAGTAAAGGTTTCATTCATTTCACAATGTCCTTTTATTGCTACAGGCCTTTAATATTGAGATGAATTGGCTCAAAACTTAAATCATAAAGTTAACTATGAATTTTGCATTCTCTTTTATATGAGAGGAAGTTGTGAAGAAATGTTAACTTAGTAATTTGTTCTATTATAATCTATCTGTTCTTTTAAGATTATAATTGCATTCCTGGTTCTTATAAATTATATTAAAGTGAGTATATTATGGTTTTTTTTTTTTTTGAAGGTGTTTATAGTGGTACATAAAGGTTCAGGATGAGGCCTGGAGGTGTGGCTCAAGTGGTAGAGTGCTTGCCTAGCAAGCATGAGGCCCTGAGTTCGAATCCCAGTACCATCCAACAAAAGAAGAAAGAAACCAAATTTGTAATGGACTACTCATTAGTTCTTTGAATATTTCCCTCATAACTTCAGTTGTAGACTGAGCTATATACTCAGAACACTACAAAACTTCATAAAACCGCTTTCAAACTTCATATATTTGAATCGTTGCAACTTTAACCCAAACACTCAGAATTTTCTGGATAAATAATAATTATTCCCTACCCATAAAAAACACTTTTTTGTTTTTTTTCCCCTGGTCTTGGGGATGGAACCCAGGACTTTCACCTGCTAGGCAAGTACTCTACCGTCAGCTGCATCCCTAGTCCAAGAAACAGGTAAATGAGGGAGCTGGAAGGCCAGGCTGTAAGAGGTCTTTTGTTGTTTTCGTTTTGAGATAGGTTCTCACTTGGTAGCCCAGGCTGATCTTAAACGAGAATCATCCTGCCTCAGCCTCGCAAATGCTAGGATTACAAGCATGCACTACCATGCCTGGCAAGGTTTGGGTTTTATTCTTTTGTCGGTTGTGAAAGTTGAAGCAGATGGATGATATTGAAGGAAGGGGATGGGACTTAACTAGATGCATGTATTGTATATTTTAGGACACTGTGTAAATCATCTAATAGAATTTATTCGAAGTATATTTGAAGTGTGGTAGAAGTCAGAATGGAGATTATTGCAGTGGTTTAGGAAATAAGGTAGGAGATGTTTATAGTATAGTGGTTTAGAAAGAAATAAAAAGCATGTGTGTACAAAAAATGAGTGGAGAGGTAAAGAGTGGAGAGGAAGTCAAAGAAAGGCTCTCATTCTTAGAACTTGCTTGGTGCTGTTGGCTCACACCTGTAGTCTAGCTACTTAGAAGGCAGAGATCAGGAGGATCTGTTTGAGGCCAGCCCGGGCAAAAAGTTTGAGACCCTATCTCAAAAAAATCCAACACAAAAAAGGGCTGGTAGAGTGCTTGCCTGGCATGGGTGAGGCCCTGAGTTCAAAGTCCAGTGCCACCAAACAAAAGAAAGAAAGAAAAGAAAACTTAAAGAATACAGGAGTTTGTGGAGAGAGCATACTATGAGATAAATTGAAGTGGCGTCATTTTTAAGTTCATTAGAACATTCATGTGAAAACATCCAAAAGTTGGGAACATGAGTCCAGCTCTCCCAAGTGTAGTGATACAGGGCTGACCCGAGTGGCTCTAGTGGTAGAGCACTTAGCAAGTGTGAGGCCCTGAATTCAAACCCCAGTGCCACAGAATATTAAAAAAGCTAAGCGTAGTGATAAAGAAATTACAAATTTGAGATCCTTTATATAAAATTGATAGTTCATGCTATGAATAGCTTTCCTAACCTAAGAGAATGAGAATTAACTTCGGTAGGCTCCTCAGGAACGTGCTTTGTTTTTTGAGTCTGAGGAGTCCTCAGAGATAGTAATAGAAAGCTGAATAAAGCAAAATTGAGAACACTGTATAGCTGTTGAGTGCTGTATTCTTATTTCCCCTATTCAAAATAAAGTTCTTTTAAAAAAAAAAAAATCTAAGTAACTCAGAATAGCCTCAAACTTGTGATCTTCCTGCCTGCGCCTCCCAGTGCTGGGATTACAGGCTTGTGGCACCACATCCAGCAACTGATTCCCTTAGCTTGTCTGCTATACTCATAGCAGCCAGGGTGCTTGGTCTCAGTGCTGCACACCTATAATCCCAGCACTTGGCAAGATACAGGCAGGGCCAGCTTGGGCTATGTGCAAGATCCCATCTCAAAAAATTACATTGTGGTCTCTGAAGCCTGTGAAGTTTTTTTTTTTTTAAGTTTTAACAAGGATTTATTTTAGTGTAACAGGATAAAGTATAGACAAGGGAGGAGGAGAGAAAAAGAGAGAGAAACATTTCCTGCTCTCATGCAGGAAATGGGACCAAAGACACCAAGAAATGTTTTTAATTTCTGACTGCCAGACAACATAACCACCCACTGAGATTGCAGGGGGAATAGGCAAGGATCCTGCTCTTAAGCTTGTAATAAATGAGGTGGAAATGCTGCTTCTCCTTTAGAATGCGATCTGGAAGTGAGTTGTAAATATGACTGCTGGACTTCAAGAGGTAATACTTAGCAGAAGTTTGGTTGGGAGAAATGGTGATGAGAAAGTAAGTGTTTAAGAGCTGGACACACACAGGTGGCTTGTAATCCTAACTACTTGAGAGGCTGAGGTCAGAAGGATCTCAATTCCAGGCCAGCCCAGGCAAATAGTTTGTGAGATCTCACCTCCAAAATAACCAGAGCAAAAAGAGAATAAAGCCGAGGCTTAAGAGGTAGAGCACTTGCTTTGTACGTGGGAAGTCCTGAGTTCAAACCCCAGTTCCACCAGAAAAAAAAAAGTAAAGAAAGGGTTCCAGGATTTGTTTTCAAATTTTGCTTTTGGAAAGGAGATGTCTAGACAGCTGTAAGAGTTGCCATAGATATGAGGAGAAGTTTTAAGAGAAACTTTCAGGAGGAAAGGAGCCAGTGGAAGGGAAGTAATTGGAGTTGTTGAAATAATGGGGCAGTGGGCTAGAGGCGTGGCTCAAGTAGTAGAGCGCCTGCCTAGGAAGTGCGAGACCCCGAGTTCAAACCCAATACCACCAAAAACAACAAAAATAATGAGGCAGTGTATCTGGGTGCTGGTGGCTCATGCCTGGAATCCCAGCTACTCAGGAGGCAGAGATCAGGAGGATCACAATTCAGAGCCAGCCTGGGCAAATAGTTCCTTGAGATCCTATCTCAAAAAACCCTTCATGAAAAGGGCGGGTGGAGTGGCCCTGAGTTAAAAAACAATACTAGGTGGTGTAGGAGGTGAGAAGAGGGAGGGGTGCTGGAAGTGTAGTTGAATAGTAGAGCCTGTGCAAGGTCCCACCATCACAGAGAAGGTTGCACAAATAGATAGGACTAGGATACTTTAGAAATGAGAAAACTTTTTTCTCACAGTGAGAGAGTGGTGGTTTTCTTCACTATCAGGTCATCTCTTGAAACTGAGGAAAGAACAGAGTTAGGGTCAGAGGAAGGTAGTGGAGCTCCAAATGCACAGGTGACTGTGCACGAGTTGACTAGGCATGAATGTGGTCATTAAGCTATGTTGAATGTGCAGTTGACAGCATAGCATAATTCCTCTTTGTTTGTTAAGGATGACCAGGACATAAACACAAAGCCCTATGGGCTAATTGCCAAATAGGTTTGGCTTCTGATATGTGTTATCACAGTTTTGTTTCATGCTTTATTGGTCTTGCTATGCCATTGATTGCACTCGGTGATGTATTAAGACACTTAGCAGCACTTCCTAGTGAGACATCTCTCTTTCAGTTTCCCGTGGGCCGCATCCACAGACACCTGAAGACTCGCACCACAAGCCACGGGCGGGTGGGTGCCACTGCTGCTGTGTACAGTGCCGCAATTCTGGAGTACCTCACTGCTGAGGTTTGTGGGGCAATATCTGTGTGTATGGGAATCCACGGGTGTGCCAGACCAAGTGGCTGAAATCCACAGGGTGCCTTTCCTCAATGTGTGTACGCTCTGTGGTTTCTTTTTTATATTTTTCCAGTACTGGAGATTGCACACAAGACCTCCTGCTTGAACTATTCTACCATTTGAGCTATGCCCCCCGCTCCTTTTGCATTTAGTGTGTTTTCAGATGAGTCTCATGCCAACTTTGCTAGCTGCTCTCGGACCACAGACATTTTTCCTCCACTTCCTAGGTAGCTAGGACTAACAGGCGTGCACTACTGTGTAACTGGTCTCTTTTTCTTTTTGGTACTGGGGCTTGAACACAGGGCCACTTGAGCCACTCAACCAGCCCTTTTCTGTAAAGGGTATTTTCAAGATACGGTCTCAAGAACTATTTGCCTGGGTTGGTTTGAGCCTCGATCCTCCTGATCTTTGCCTCCTGAGGAGCTAGGATTGTAGGCATGAGCCACCAGCACCTGGCTCTGGTTTCTTTTTTAATAGTAGTTTTCCATGCATCTCGTTAACCTGCCACCCAGTGCCAATGGTAAAAATAACCTCAGTGTACTTATTTTCATAGTTAAACAAGGACCAGCAATCCATATTAAGTGACATGACAAGGGAGTATAAAATGTCTCACTAATTAAGTTAATCCTGAGGTATATATAATAGAAAAGTTACAGCATATCCTCTTATTTATGAAGATTTGAAGCAGGATGAAGGTTTGCCAGAGTGATAGAATAATCAGGTGTGGTGGTTGGTACACAACTGTAATCCCAGTATTCGGGAGGCTAAGGCTGTAGGATCCTGAGTTCTAGGCCAGCCTGGGCTACATAAGGGGACTCCATCTCAAAGGAAATAGAAAAGCCTAGAGTGATATGTGAAAATCACAAGTGTGTTATGATGATTCCATAGGTAATCTGTCAGTCCTCTGCTTCTCTGCATGGTTGTGCATACTTCATGTAGCAGGAGTTCTCAATTTTTAGGTCTTGGCTCACCACTGTCCCCCTCCCTAGCCCTCCTAAGGAAAACTAATGGGGAGCTATGAAACTCCTCCAGCTACATTCCAGACCAGGAAGTAAGTAATTTGAGTAGCAAGCAAAGTCAAGTGGTGGAGACAGCTGTTCCAGACAAGAGGTTCTTGATCAGGGGCATATGTGATGGGAGCTAAACTGAGGAATTCAAGTCCAACTGTGTGTCAACCTCTCCACTCAGTCATTCATGTCCCATTGCAGTTTAGGATTGAATTAACATGTCATGAGCAAGAGATTGTGTGGGCACTGTGCTGTTAGTTGAAAAGCTTGGCCCTTCTCAGTCTTAACACTTGGTTTTGTTTAGGTGCAGACTCTGGAAAGATGGGTGTAGTTTTTGTTGTTTTGATTTTTGAATCAGGGTTTTACTGGTGACTCAGGCTGGGCTTGAACTCACCATCCTCCTGCCGTTGCTGACATTTCACACGTGTCAACACTACATTTAGCGAGGTGATGTTTTTGTTCACTAGTGTTGCAGCTTAATGTTTGGCTCATAATGTTTAAGTCCCACCTACACTCCCATTTTTGAACTTTGATTAAAGTATTTCCAGTCCTTAGGGATTGAACCCAGGGCCGCATGTTTGACAAGTGCACTGCTGCTTGAGCCATGCCCTCAGCCCTTTTTCCTTTTGGTTATTTTCCCAATAGGATCTCATGCATTTTCCCTGGCTGGCCTTGGACCTCCAGTCTTCCTACCTCCACCTCCCATCTAGCTGGTATTACAGGTGCACTCCTATGCCTAGTTTGGTTTTTCTTTTTTGAGGGAGGTTTGAACTTAGGGCCTTGCATTTGCTAGACAGTGCTCAACAACTTGAGCCCTTCAGCCCTTCTTTGCTTTTTAGTTATTTCTCAGGTAGGCGCTTGAGTTTTTGCCTGGGGCCAGCCTCAGACTGTGATCCTCCTACCTATAGCCTCCCATGTAGCTGGGATCACAGGCAAACAGCAACATGCGAAGTTTATTATTGATTGAGCTAGGACCTCACTAACGTTCTGCCTGGTCTGGCCTTGAACTGAGGTCCTCCTGATCTTCCTCTCTCAAGTAGGTGGGATTTGAGGCATGAGCCACCACATATGGCCACCAGCTTGTTTTTTAAGATAAGATCTTGCTTTTTTTTTTTTTTCTTTTTTTGTTGAACTGGCCTTGAACCACAATCCTCCTAATGTCTTCTCTTTTTTTTTTTTTTTTGAGACAGAGTTTGCTGAATTGCTCAGGCCTGCCTGTACTTGGGATATTCCTACCTCAGCCTCCTGGGTAGCTGGGATCACAGATACTGCTCCACCATGCCTGCCTGGTGAATTTTTGTAGGTTAGGGTTAGATAGCACAGCAGTAGGTATGTACCTAACATACCTGAGACCCTGGATTCAGTCCCCAGCACCAGAAGTGGGGGAGGGATTAAATAATACATTTTTAAAGTAGTCGTATAATTCCAGATACTTAAATTTGGAGTTTTAGTCATCTAGTAGTCATTTCACATACTGAAACCTAAGCCAAAACTTTAGGCCAAAGGTAATTGCTTTTCCATCCTGGCTTTCACTAGAACCATTTAGAGAGCTTTAAAAACATCCCAGACTGGTCAGAGTCCCTGGGGATAGTGGAGTCAGGTAATGGTTTTAAAAGCTCAACACTCCCACCCCCATAATGAATATATCCTAATAAAAAAAAATTTTTTTTAAATAAAAAGTAAAAATCAATAAAAGCGCAACATCAGCTGGGTATGGTGACTCACAGCTATAATCCCAGCTACTCAGGAGGCAGAGAGATCAGGAGGACTGCAGTTCAAAGCCAGCCAGGGCAAACAGTTCTAAAGACCCACTCTTGAAAACCCCTTCACCAAAAAGGACTGGTAGAGTGGTTCAAGGTGAAGGCTCTGAGTTCAAACCCCAGTACGGCAAAAAAAAGAAATTATTTTAAGTACCTCAAAGTAAAGAGGGGGTGTCAAATGCAGGAGCATTATAAGAAAATGTATGGTCCGCATGTTGGGGTGTGTGCGGTGCTTGAGTGACATGTTAGGTGTAGCTGGGCACCTGCATTGAAACCTTACGCAGTTTGTGCTTCATCTGACGTTTATCTCCGGGTCCTCGTAGGTGCTGGAGCTGGCAGGAAACGCTTCCAAGGATCTCAAAGTAAAGCGCATCACTCCACGTCACCTGCAGCTTGCGATCCGTGGTGACGAAGAGTTGGATTCTCTTATCAAGGCCACCATAGCCGGGGGTGGTGTGTATTATGGTGTATCATTCAGATCAGTGGTCCTGTGCATTTGAGTGGTTAACCCCACAAGTGTTAGAGTGCTACAATTCTAGGCTTTTTTTGGGTGGGGGGAGGTTATTGAGGATCAAACCCAGGTCCTCATGAATGCTAGGCAAGCAGGGTACCATCCCCAACCCCCTAGCCTTCTCTTCATAATGACCTCAATAAATACTTGTTCTGCTTGTATCATATATGTTGCTATTTTTATTTTGCCAAGTTTTTTGTCTAAATTTCATATGTGATATTTTAAGCCTAATGTTTAAAATACTTCTCCATGCCTTTTAAACTGTTTGAGAAATAGGTGAACACGAGAGCCTCAAAAGGGCTTAAATAGTAAAAGTAATCAGGACCAGTGAGGGGTGAGTTGAAGGTTCTTGAGCTGCCTTGGGTCATCCTGTAGAACTCAGACACTATAGTCCCCCTTCTCTAGAGGTGCACAGAGAATCACAGTTCTACACACAGTGTAGAGGGGAAGCCTCCATGTAGGTACTAACAGAGTCTGAATATGAACCTGGGCTAGAATAAATTTCGTCCTCTGTAATGAAGATGGAGCCAGCTACAACAGTGTTTGGTAATAACTGCTCTTTTAATTACATTCCAGGGGTGATTCCTCACATCCACAAATCTCTGATTGGAAAGAAGGGACAGCAGAAGACTGCTTAGAGGATTGTCTCACCCTCTGCCGCCCGTCACTGTACTGTAACTGGGACAGAAGATAACAGTGGGGATATGTGGAATTTTTTTAAACAGCTAAATGGAAAAGCATAGACAATTATTGTAGACACGAGAAAAGAAAGAAGCATTTGTATGTTCTTAGACTCCAAGTTTGATAAAGAACCTTTTCATGTGGTAACGGCGTGCGTTCATTGGCCAGGCTTCTCCCCTGTGTTTTATACAAAAACGGAATTGATAAAGCATTTTTTACAAAATTAATTTGTCTCCAACTATTCTGTTCATGATGGATTAGAAATATTTTGCTTAGACTTTGAAATATTTTAAGTGTCAAATTAGTTTCACAGAATATCTTAAAACAGAAATTGGAAGTACAGCTTACAACAATTGATAGCATGTTGCATGTTGAATCTTAGCTGCTGTCAGTTTGTACTGATGCACTGCTGCCTTGCCACATACCATGAGAAAATCTGACTTAACCATCGTCGATGAGGAGCTACACTTCTGTATAGAGTATGAGAAAAGGTACATTTAAGACTGAGGGGACTGGAGGTGCAGCTCAAGCAGTGGAGCGCCAGTACTGCCAAAAAGAGAGACTGGAGTGGGGAAGTGGAATTACTGGAATCCTTTATGAGCAATTACCATGTGCCACCCCTGTGCTTTGCTGATCAACAAATTGTTTTTACCCTCACTTTATAGGCGTGGAGCCTGGGGGTAATGGAAATTACATGACTTGCAAAAACCCATAGAACTAGTAGACAGAGAGCAATGGAGCTAAATCTTACCCAGAGCCCTTATGCCTTACCTGGGATGCATGTGCAATTTACCAAACGCTCTGCTCTAGCTTAAAACTCCCAATTGAAGCAGTGACATGCAGAAATGTGTAGTCTTTTGAAAACTGGATTTGTCAGTTACTAAGTAACTTGGAAGATTTAAGTTAATGTAATAATAGTTAAAAGTCCTTCAGAAAATTCTTTTTTCTTCCTGGAAGACTTCATTAAACAAGGAAATTTTTGATGTTTTATAGTAGAACTATATCAAAACAAAACTCAGTTTTTAAAAAGTATTTTGTTGAAATTCTCACAAATACACAAAAATAAAAATAATGCTAGTTTGATGAGGCCCTGTGTGCCCTCCCCACATTCTTGTGCATACTTAACTTTTTTTTTTTTTTTTTTTGGTAGCACTGGGGTTTGAACTCAGGGCCTGCAGTACTGGCTAGGTAGGTTATCTTACCACTTGAACCACTCCGCCCCGCCAGCCCTTTGTGCATACTTAAGTATGTCTCTTTTGACGCTTTTTAAAACAGAACAACAATACCATTGTCTTAAGAAGACAGCCAAAACATCTTTTAATATTACATGATAGATCAGTGTTCAAATTTTCCTGATTTTCTCTTAATTTTTTTAACCAATGGCCATCATTCCACCTGAACAGAGTTTAATATTTTTTGTTTTGACCTAATTTATTTGCACTGCTTAAATTTTTACAAAAAGGGTATGAGGTTTTTTACAAAAGGGTATATGGACTGGATATTGTGTTAATAAGTTATTACTAATTTTGTTGGTATAATTTTTTTTGTTTTAATTATCTTTGGTACTGGAGATTGAACCCCCAGGGCCTTATGCATGCTAAGCAAACACTCCACTGAGCTATACCCTCAGCCCTCAGGATATTTATTTTATTTTATTTTATTCATTCATTTATTTATGTGGTACTGGGACTACACCTTGAGCCACTCCACCAGCCCTTTTTTGTGATGGGCTTTTTTCTAGATAGGGTCTCCTGAACTATTTGCCTGGGCTGGCAGGTGTGAGCCACCGGTGCCCAGCTTATTTTTTTTTTTAAATGGTTGGCTTGAGTCAGGATACAGACAAAATCTGTATCTAGTATTTTGTTAGTATCTCACTTCCCTGTTTTTCTTGTAAGTTTTGAAAAACTTGAGTTGTTTGTCCTGTAGAATTATCCCTAGGTACGGATTGTACAGAATGCATCCTAATGGTGCTGTTTTAAGTTCTGTCCCCTCCTTATTATACTATCTGGAAGATCTTGAGGGCTTTTTGGATTTTTCATTCTGTCAAGAATGACGGTGGAAGCTGGGTGTGCCTGTGCATGCCTGTGATCCCAGCACTTGGGAGACTGAGAAAGAGTTGTGAGTTCGAGGCCAGCCTGGGCTACATAGCGAAACCAGGTCAGCCTGAGCTATATAGTAAAACTGTCTCGGGGGAAAAAAAAGAAAAAAAAATATATGGTAGGTTTTTTATACCAGCACCCACTATATAAATTCCTTTTCCCTAACTGTTCAGCTGCCGTTAGTGACATTTGCCCGATCTGGATTTCACTTGCCAACCATTGATAGTCTGTCAGTTCTGCACCTAGTAGCTGAAATTCTACAAAGAACTTCTGCTAAGCTGGCACCAGTGGCTCACACCTGTAATCCTAACTACTTAGGAGGCAGAGATTAGGAGGATCGAGGTTCAAAGCCAGTCCAGGCAAATAGTTCAAGAGACCCTATTCTAGAAAAAAACCCTTCACGAAACAGGGTTAGCTGAGTGGCTCAAGGTGTTGGTCCTGGGTTCAAACCCCAGTACAGCAAAAAGAAAACCAAAACCTATGAATTACAAGGCAGGGTAAGGTAGAAAATTCAGTCTGCTTGAATTCTCTTGGCATACATTTTGAAGTTTAACTGAGAGTCAGGCTTGTAACTGTGACACGATGTTTTCAGAAGCAAAGCTAGCGAGAGGGCAAAATGATCACAGACCTTCCTTTGGGTGAATCACTTGAATGAAAACATTTTTCTACAGTTTTCTACTTGATTCAAATACCTATTTCATTTTGATAGTGTAGTTATTTACTGTCTACTGTGCCCCTAGGAATGTGGTTTTGGTTTGGGTTTTAGGCAGCATTGGGGTTTGGACTAAGGCTCTCACACTTGGTAGGGCAGGTGCCCTACTACCTGAGCCACACCAGCAGCCCTTTTGTTTCCTAATAATGAACTTAACACAAATGTAGAGCAAAGGGCTGGAGATGCAGCTTAGCAGCAGAGTGCTTGCCTAGCCTGTGTGAGGCCCTGGGGTCCCCAGCACTGCAAAAAGAAAGACGGAACCATTAGGCCTGAGCTCTCAGCTGCCTCCCAGTTACGGCCACTCTTGTTTCATCCACATCACTCCCCACCCGGCAGGTAAAAGTATGTTTTAGGCATCATGTCACTTCATCTATAATATCTGTATCTGAAAGTCAGCTTTTTTTAGTTTTATTATTAAAAATTATAAGGTGAAGAAAAACATTGTAATTTAGAAAAGACCCAGCCTGCTGTAACACCTAAAATACAGATGGCACCATACAAGGTCATGCAGTAGAATTGGGCAGAGGGAAGGAATTTTTCAAACAAGGTAGAATTCAACTATGTAGGAGATGGTTACGTGTGCAAGGAGTCGAGCAGGGAGACGGCGTTTGCATGAGAAGCCATGGTGCGGCCTGAGTGCATCTGATCTGAGGATGGGAAAGGTGACGTGGCCTTGGCTTTGGTGCCCATGGCTTTATTGCCATATAGTTAATGTTTCATTTTGAAAATTTTCAAGTGTGCAAAAAAAAAGAATAGGGCTGGAGGAGTGTCTCAAGTGGTATAGCACCTATGTGGTGAGCAGAAGGCTGAGTTCAAACCCCGGGCCTCCAGAAAAAAATTCTTATACTCACCACCTCCATTGCACAAATAACATTTTGCTTACATTTGGTAACATAGTTCATCTATGGGATGGCTCTTATTTGATTGCCATTTTTATTGAAAGTATTCTTAGGTCAGATGCTGTCATTGTGTTGATTGGTAGGTCTTGATCTAGTGAGACATGTCTACTGAGACAATCAGAATATGGACATTGCTTCTGAAATAAGCAAATCTATTTCTATTTAGTGGTATTGGGGTTTGAACTCAGGGCCTCATGCTTGCTAGGCAGGCGCTTTACCACTTGAGCCACTCCCCACCAGTCTTTCCTGTGATGGGCATTTTGCTTTGGAAGCTGTATAAGATCCCAAGGGGAGGGTGGGGACAGGCTTGTGGCCCCCCTCTCCAGGGTTACATTTGTAAGTGCATTGCACTCAGCAGTAAAGGAGCCTTTACAAGATGGTGCTGTCCTGGATTGCCTGGGGATGTCAGTGTGATTCCACAGACCCTTAAAAGCAGAAGACAGGAGGCAGGGTGGCAGGCTGGTGTAGTGCCTCAAGTGGTAGAGTGCCTGCCTCGCAAGTGTGAGGCCCTGCCTGAGTTCAAACCCTAGTACCACCAAAAAATAAAATTGAAAAAAACAACACCGAAAAGGGCTGGTGGAGTTGCTCACGTGTAAAATGCCTGTGTAGCAAGTGTGAAGCCCTGAATTCAAACCCTAATACTGCTAAAAAACAAAAACAAGTGACCACAGGGTACCAGTGACTCATGCCCATAATCCTAGCTACTCAGGAGGCAGAGATCAGGAGGATCAAGGTTCAAAACCAGCCTGAGCAAATAGTTTGCAAGACCCCATCTCAAAAAAATCCATTACAAAACAAGGCTGGTGGAGTGGTTGTAGGCCCCGAGTTCAAACCTTGGTATCATACAAAAAAAGTTATCTATACCAGAGGGTGGAGGGGTCACATGGAGAGCAAAGGAAATGAATCGTACCAGCTAGAGGTTCTGGAAGAGAACTCAGGCATAGACAGGAACTTCTGCCCCAACCAGTACCTTGACTTGAGTCCAGCGAGACCATGAACATGGAATGAGTTGTGCAGTGCCAAACTGCAGACCTACAGAAACAGCTAGAGCCACCTAGTTTGTGGTAAGCTGTTACTGTAGACTTCAGGCCACTGGGTTGTAGAGCCATGAAGGGTAGAGAGAGGGACCGAGTGAGAGGTGCATGTCTAAACCTAGCTACTTGGAGGAGGAGGCAGGTCGATAGTGAGTTCAAAGCCAACCCAGGCAAATAGTTCCCAAGACCCCATTTCCAAAACAAGAAGGGCAAAACGGACCAGAGGCGTGTCTCAAGCGGTACAGCGCCTGCTTCCCAAATTTGTAGTCCTAAATTCAAACCCAGTCTCATCCCAATCCACTCCACCCACCCAAAAACAGAGAGCCCAGGCCCTGCTGAAACCACCACAACACTTGGGTGTTTAGTTGTCACTTGTAAGCAGAGCCCCTAATAGTGGAGGCACAGTGACGGTGCAGATACTTTAAACTTCAAATGCAGACTGTGAAAATGGTGCTGAGATCAGCCACTTAGATGGCAGCTGCCAGGAGGTACCAAGGTCACCGATGAGTGCTGACACAGAAATGTGGCAGTCTGCTGCGACATGCATCCTTGTATCTCCTGTCCCCAGATGATTGAAACCATGTCCCGGCGTGTCACAGTGTTCCATGAACACACCAGATGTTGGATAATGGCTGTGCTAACATGGGTGCCTCGCAATTCTGTTCATCACCCTGTACCTGCAGGAACCCGAGTTTCACCTAGAAACTGCACGCCACTGTGTGTTTCACAGGCCTTGGTATATGAAAATTAGCAAAACCAAGGATGTATAAATGTGACACAAACACCTTTTGAGCTCCACTGGGACAGTGGACAGAGAGGCCCTGGTCACAGGAGCAAGTGGGTCAGCTCAGGAGGCATCTTCCTGTAGCACAGAGGTGGACAGGAGTCAAGTCTCCACCAGAATTTGTGAGGCTGAGCTCTGGCTAAGAGTTCACAAGGACTTCTGTGTTTTCAATCGTTCTTATTAACTAAACCCTTAATACTGTGTGGCTGCGTGTGGCTCATATCCCACCCGGAGATCAGGATCGGGCCAGTGTCATCCAGAGGCCCAGTCAGCCAGACAGCCCTGTACCCAGTCCTTCCCTCACCCCTTCACCTCTGCCAGTTTTGTCCCTCTAGGTGGCTTAACTGGGGACTTTAGGGACTAGACTGTAAATGCTGGTCATTTGTAGGAAGGTTGTGGAACATGATATATTTCAGGACTCAAGTGTACACAATGCCTGCCTAGCAAAGGGCAAGGCCCTAAGTTCAAATCCTAGTACCGCCAAAAAAATTTTATCAGATTTCAAAGATTTTGTCTTTGGCAATAGCTTCATACATACTTTTGAAAATAAGACTGTTTCTTCTTAAACACTAATTAAGACCTTTTGCCAGGTGTGTTGTAGTCCCTTCTAACTTCAAATGTCTACATTCGAGTGTAACAGAAAGAGTTCATTTGATGGAATTAGGAAATGCTGTTGGCCACTGACAATTCCCACAGTGTTCTTAACAGTGCTGGTGGAGTCTTGTGATCAGAAGACTTCCAAATTCTTTGTGTCCCACTGGGAAGAATCCATGGCAGGACATGTGGGTGTAAATGGAGTTTATTAAAAGTTAGGGAAGGGAAATACAAAAGGGAGCATGGTTGGGCAGGTGGAATCTGGAAGCAGAGATAGCTTCTCTTCCCTAGGTTCTTTTAAAACCTATGGCAACCTATGGGAAGGAACCAGGTGATTCCCATCCAATGATCCCATCCAAAGTGGCCAGGTGAGGGCGGTTCCTGAGCAAGAGTATGGTCAATGTGAGATAGTTTTTTTTTTTTTTTGCAGTACTGTGATTTGAACTCAGGGCCTTTACCTTAAGCCACTCCATCCGCCCTTTTATGTGAAGGGTTTTTCTAGATAGGGTCTTGAGAACTATGCCTGGGCTGGCTCTGAACCTCGATCCTCCTGATCTCTGCCTCCTGAATTGCTAGGATTATAGCCATGAGCCACGGTACCAGGCAAGATGTAACATTTTCTGAGTCCTGCACTTTCCCTAAGTTCACTCACTTTTACACTCACTCATTACCTGGATGTGAATACATTATATAGTAAAGTTGAATAATATTCATAAATGTGGTTTTTCCAAATGTTATAAAAGTCTTGTCACGAGTTTTTGTGTATCGGTGTGCTTGATTTGATCTTGTCTGTAGCTCATGGTTCTGCTGCTGAAGTCATCCTAGTTTCTATGATGGAACTCAACACATTCTGTATGAAACAGAGGTGAGTGGGCATGCTGGCTTCAGCTTTGGAATTAGAGAAAGTCATTTGTCTCTGGCACCCACGACGGAGGGGGTGACAGCCAGCCCTGGCCTCTGGCTGCTGTGCTCACCCTCTGAGAGGAAAGAGGTGAGCAGCTCATCACACAGGTGAGAAAATCCAGGCACCGGAATGATTCCACTCCTCAGAACAACAGATCCGGATAGGAAAGAGCTGCGAACGTAGTCTGTGTAGCTCCAAGACAGAATTCCAGCTTTATTTGTTGACTTACTTATTTTCTGCCTGGTGCTAGGGATTAAACCCCCGACCTCATAAATGGTTGACAAGTGACCTATGCTGAGTTCACCCACCACCCTGCGTGTTTTCTATAGACAAGGAAGGCCATATGCATTGTCTTTTTTTTTTTTTTTTTGTAGTACTGAGGTTTGAACTCGGGGCTTCCTCAAAGCTGGCATTCTACTGCTTGAGCCATGCCTCCAGTCCCACATTTTCTTTGAAAACCAACCACCAATGTGCCGCAACATGCTGTAGGTGGACTTATTTAACCTCCTGAATAAGTCTGGAAAACAATTACCAGCCTCATTTGACAGGCAAAGAAATTCAGAGTCAGAGATGTCAGATTGCCAAACCCAGCCAAGACCGGCAGCTCCAGATGATAGCACAGCTGAATTTGAATCCAGATCAGACCCAGTCCATGTCCAGGCTCTCGGTACAAAGTATAAAGCCCGCCCGTAAGAATGTAGCTTAAGGGCTGGGGGAGTGGCTCAAGCAGTAGAGCACCTGCCTAGAAAGCTTTAGTTCAAAACCCAGTGCCACCAAAAAAAAAAAACAAAAAAAAAACAAAAAACAGGTGCCCATTTCCCATCTGGACTTTTGCAAAGAACTTACCCTAGGTGAGTTTCAGATGTACACACACTGGCCACTGCCCACGTGTGCTGCTCAGTGCTCTACAGAACATGGCGTCCTGTCTTACGCACACTGGGCTGTCTCCTGCCTCCAAGTGCACAGTTCCTGAGAGTGGTCACAGGAGGGAGCACACTGAGTAGGGTAGGCCTCCCATGAGCAAGGATGGCATGGGGCAGGCCTGTAGACAATTGAGGAACTGTTCTAATCCTTTCTTGTGATTAGCAGCAAGTCCTGTGTCCCAGTCTTCATACTCTGCTACAAAGGGACACAACCCGCCTCACCTGACCCCAGACCTCCTTCCTCCACATTCTACATCATGGTATCCCTGTTACATTTCTTGTCCCTCTGTCTTCCTATCATCTCTGGCTGTGCGCACAGCTGCTTAGTTCCAGAAATTTTCATCAAAGTCCACAGATTTTATAAAGTAACATTAATATTTTTTAAATGTTCAAGAGAAAAGTTTTACTGGGTGTGGTGGTTCATGCCTGTAATTCTAGCTACTCCACACAGGATCATGGTTCGAGGCCAGCACAGGCAAAAAAGTTACCAACCCCCCTCCAATCTCAACAAACAAGCCAGGCATGGTGGTGTATTTTATAATACCAGCTACCAGATCCTATCTGAAAAATTACTAAAGCGAAAAAAAGGGTTGCTGGTGTGGCTCAAATGGTAGAGCACGTGCTTAGCAAGCACCAGGCCCTGAGTTTGAACACTATTATGATTCAAAAAAAACAGACCTAAAAAAAGAAAAAAAAAAAAGTATTCAAACAAAAACACCTAAGAGGAGGGAAGCTGAAGTGTTAAAGGGGTGAATGGAGATCTGTGCACAGCAGTGGGTAGTGACCAGGGGCTGAAGTCCCATGGGGCTGCCCTAGCCCTGCCCACCACATCCACACCCCCACATCCCCAGTGCTCCTCCCCCACGCACACACACTGGCCCTTCAACAGAGGACTGTGCTCTGAATGGGAGGACCCTGGAGATCTGAAAATGATAGACTGGACAGGGTAACAGCCTCGCACTAGCATAGCCACAAATGGGTATGGCAGAAACAGAACTTTTTTTGGGGGGGCAGAGGTGTGCTGTTTGAGCCCAGGCTGCCTTGAATTCACAGTTCTTCTGCCTCTACCTTGTGAGTATTGGTATGCCACCCAGCATGAACCACCTCCCTGAGCAGGGAGTGTCAACTGGAGTCCTTAAGGCTGTGCAGACCCTGGAACTGGAGGCCCAAGGCAGGAGCAGGTCCCCAGACCTTGGGTACCATCCAGCATGGCTTCTGTCCTGAGGTTCACAAGGAAGTTGTGCTTGGGGTGACCCCTGCATCCTCCCTTAGGCATGATAAAACTTCCCACATTTACCCTCCTTTCCACCAGGTCCCGGGCTTCCCTTCCACAGGGTGTCACTCAGCCATTCTGTGGGTCTCTGCAGCAGCTTGGATGTTGAAATGGCCCCTAATGGCTGGTGTCAGGGATCAGTCCCTGGAGTGGACTGGTGGGAGTGGAAACCCTGTGGGAGGTGTCCTGGGAGGCCACTGGGGACACCCTTTGAAGTTTAAGGCCCTGCCTCTTTCTCTTCCTTCTTGCCTTCTGTCCACAATATGCAGTTTGTCAAGGGAACACTTTGACATATCCCATACCCCTACTGGAGGCAATGGGTCTACAAGCAGAGGGTGAGCCCAATCATGCACTAGAACAAGTCAACACCTCTAACCAGGCGCTGGTGGCTCACGGCTATAATCCTAGCTATTCCTAGCAGAGATCAGGAGAATCGTGGTTTGAAGCCAGTCCAGGCAAACAGTTAATGAGACCCTATCTCGAAAAAACCCAACACAAAAAGGGCTGGTGGAGTGCCTCAAGGTTGAGTTCAAACCCCAGGACCACTAAAAAAATTAAAAGGCGTAGGGGCTTGGATTAGATACAAGACAGGTGTCATACTGCAATGACAGAATATTCTAAAACTGGATTATGGTTGATTGCCCAACTCAGGAAATTTGCTAAAAATAGTTGTACTCTTAGAAAGAATAATTTTGTTATACAACTAATCCCAATACATCTATAGAAATTTTTTTTGGTAGCACTGGAGTTCGAATTCTGGGCCTACACCTTGAGCCACTCTACCAAATCCTTTGTTTCAAGATAGGGTCTCAAGGATTCTACTTTTAGTCCTTAAATTGATGTTCTATATACTGTGGCAGGCAGCTTCTCAAGACGGCCCTGTGAGTACCCCAGTACTGGCGGGGAGGAAGGGGGTAAGCAAGCCACAGAGTACCAGGGAGCAGATCCCTGCTAACAGGAGTGGAAACAACCTTCCCTGCAGCTTGAGGTGTTCAAGGACAACCCAGGAGACACTCAACACAGCAACAACCAACACCATTAAGACTCATGAGAAAACATTTAAGTCCATGCCTGGAACACAAGACAAGATTGTGCAGGGCCTGTATGCAATTCTCACACACTCTGGACCAAGGCCTGGCCTACATGCTGGGACCACTGGTCAGTTAGTCCTACAGAGGTGGGAACACTTACCTGTCTGTGGGATTTACACACAAACCACCCTAGGACTCCTACTTGATCCTCACAGTCTGAGTTGTCTAAGACAACCATTGGTGCTGCACTCAGCTCAAACACAGGTTAGGAACACTCCCCTTTTCAGCTTATAAACTGATACCTATGGACACCTACAAAAGCCTTTAGCTAGTGGAGCTGATTCACCTGCTCTTACCTTCAGGAACTTCTTTGTTTTGGTGGTACAGAGGCTTGAACTCAGAGCCTCACACTGAGCAGGCACTCTACTGCTTGCACCACCTCTACCAGCCCACCTTTGGGAATTTTCTAGTGATGTCATCTGGGACTTTTCTGACCAGGTCAAACCACTACAATCATTAACTTGCCACCTGGACTGCAGGTTCCTCAAAGCTCAAGGTAGGAAACTGTCCACTTTGGCTCAAGATCTTTGGTAAATGAAAGCCAGTGTCTGCATGTGGCCAGAGGACTAGTATCTTCAATATCTTCAAGGTGAGAACACACTAGTGACAGAATGGCTATCTCCAGCCGAGCTACAGACCTGTCAACAGACATAGGCACCCAGAGAACAAATGACCAGGACTGACAGCAGGGAAGCCAGGGACACAGCAGGAGCCACACAGTACCATCAGAACAAGCAGCCAGATGTGGTGTTCAGAACTGCAATTAGCTCTAGGAACACAGGCAGCAGTGCCATTAGCTCTAGGTCAGTGTGGGTATGAGATGCCTCAAGAAACAAAAAAAAGTGTTGGGTCACTAAGAACCCTGTACTGGGGTTGGGGTAAGGTAGGTACTTTGCACTTTAAGTCAGATTATGTTCCAAGAGCACCAATCCAAAGACCCTCTTACACACAGCCTGACATTTCCCATGAATGCAACCAGGAACATGGGAAAGATCTGTTAAAGAAAATGGCCATGAAACTTTCTATTTGTGACAGTGACTTTGACTTGCTGGGTGCTGAGCTTAAACCCAGGGCTGCTCCACACCACAGCCTGTGACTAGGGAATCTTCACGGACACCTGTAAATGCACCAAGTGGGAATTGCCCACTTACCTCTCCTTGTTTTCTGCTACACTTTTATCACTCTACCAAGTTTACCTTGGGACACCCTGCAACAGTGAGCCCTCTTAGGCCATGGAAAGTAAAGTAAAAGTACTCCGTGACCAGCTGCTGCTTAAAAGGAGACACCAACACCCTAAGGAGGACAAGCACTTGTTACTTGGGTTTTATTCATAATCATAAACTTAACTCTGCAATCCAGCTAGACTTGGAGGGGAACGAGCAAATACGGAACCCGAAGAGCTGCAGCGAGAGCACTGATGACAGGACACTGCGAGCAGGTGGGGTAGAGGGTGCTCTCCTGAGCTAGAAGGAATGGTCTGGTGGTGACACAAAGGAAGTCAAATCATTAGAGCTGTCCGCAGTCGGCGATGGTGATTTTCTTGCTGGTCTTGCCATTCCTGGACCCAAAGCCCTCCATGGCTTCCACGATGTTCATGCCCTCCTTCACCTTCCCGAAGACCACGTGTTTGCCATCCAACCTGAGAGCAGAACACCACTGATACCAGCGAGCAGAGGCGAACAAGCGGACTGCACTGTGCGTTAAGATGAGTAGTGTCCCTAGAAACCCACGCAGCACGCTAAGAACACCAGAGGGTGTTCTATTAGATACTGGCCCTTGTCAATCTGAAGAAATGACATCTTACTTTACTTAAATGCCAATCTCAAGATGTTTAGAGCAGACCTCCAAATAATGGGTGCCCAATCAATCAAGTGACTAAATAAAGGCATCCTGTGCCACACTTGCTACGAGTCGTAGCCACATACGCCCTTGCAGTGAGGGACACGTCGAAGTCAGTGGCCAGGGCTTCCCAGAGCAGCACCTCCCTCCACTCGAGTGCCCCTCCTCACCACTCGGTCTTGGCAGTGCAGATGAAAAACTGGGAACCGTTGGTGTTGGGCCCGGCGTTGGCCATGGACAGGATGCCGGGGCCTGTGTGCTTCAGAATGAAGTTCTCATCGTCGAACTTCTCCCCGTAGATGGACTTGCCCCCAGTGCCATTATGGCGTGTGAAGTCACCACCCTGTGAACATGATAGGAACCTGTCACTCTGGGGCATTGAAACCACAAATCATGCCAAGTATGCAAGGTTCAAACTGAAAAGGGTTAGGTGGAACCAAAATGGTCGAGTCACAGCCTGATTAAGATGCACGCTGAAACATATTCTGCCTCAACCCAAATAAAGGGAGCACCTCAAGTAAAAATCAGTGCATTTCATACCTGGCACATGAATCCTGGGATAATTCTGTGAAAGCAGGAACCCTTATAACCAAATCCTTTCTCTCCAGTGCTCAGAGCACGGAAGTTTTCTGTTGGGGAAAAAATTTAAAAATACAAGTATGTATATACACGCTCCAAAATTGTTTTATACAAAGTTAACTCAAACTTAGAAAATGGAACCAACCTGCTGTCTTTGGCACTTTGTCTGCAAACAGCTGCAAGAGAAAACAACAGTTAATTAACAACATATGCTTACATATTTTGTTGCTTAGTACCACTATCTTTAGAAGCTTCTGAATCATAAATTCATTTTCTCACTCGAAGGGAATGCTTCGGTAATTACTTTGATTTCCAAATAAGAACTGCTCCTGACAGCCAGCTCTAAGGTCCCACGGGCTTGGGTTAAGAAACATGAGACTCAGACATGCCAAAAATCCAGAACCAGTAATGACTTCAATACTGACAGACTGCCAGTGACTCAGAACTTTGACACATCACACCTACTTCTGGAGCTAGACAGCTTCTCAGATGTACATCACCTCCCAACATCCTAAGAGCAACAGCACACAGCTGTTCTCGGCCACTGGCGGTGAAGACTCTCTCTCCTTGTTAACTTAGCTCTGGAGACCAGTAGTCACGTCTTGCTTTCCAGGGCCTACCTATTCAAGACTAGTCTTTGTGTATCCACTTTGAACCTTCCTTCCCCTCCTTGTGGAACACACAGTAGCTGGAGATGAAGTTTAAACACTTAAGAAAATACTCAGGTCCTTTGGGAAATACAACTTGTTTAAAACGTAGCTATGATGAAGTACTGCACTCTTGATAGCAGCACACTCCGCACCGGAGTCACAGCCTCCGTTTTGCTCCTCCATAGAGCTAAGTCCCTCCTCGGCAGCCCCGCAGGTCCTGTCTCACTTCCATTCGGCCCTACTAACCTGAGCCATCAGCTCAGGCCAAGTTTCACAGGGCCCTTGTCAATCGTCAGCTCTGACTGCAGATAAAAGCGGGTGAGGCCTCATCCAACTAACATGTTCCAGGCAGTATGGCATTCCGGGGAAGCTAGTTTTTGGAGTCAGATCGTAAAACCCCATCATCACCCATGGCCTTTTGAGAAACACTCATTCCCCTGAGTCCTCGGGCGCACTCACGTTGGGATGGGCACAACAGAACCCAACCCAATATTCAACACACATCTAATCCTTTCCATGCCTGGCTGTAGTTCCAGGGAACATCTTTATGGACCGTCACAAACTAGGGAACCACCGGCAGCCAGGCACGGTGCAGGGCGGGGATCGCGGGTGCAGGCGAGAGTCCTCCCACACCCCGCGCCGGGCGGAGCAGACCGCGCGCACGGCCAAGGCCAGGCCCACTCTCCATTTCCGCTAGGGAGCGGGGTGGGGGGAGGGGATGGGGGCGCCCGGATGACCGGGGTGCGTTCCTCAACACGCTTTCGTCTCTTGAACCAATTGAAAAGCACTTGAGTCCACCACCACTTCACCGCAAACCCCACGCCTCCATAACATTGCCAAGCGGGGTTTCCTGAGAAATCCCCTTCCACTCCCACCGCGGGGTCTCCCGACACCCCTGTAGAGGGAGCTCCCGGCTTGCAACGGAGGCCCGTCGGCCTCTACTCCGCGGCACCCATCCAGGGCAGGGCGGGGCCCAACGGCTCGTAGGGCGCGAGCGCGGTCCCCGAGCACGTGCGCCGGGCCGGACAGGGCGCGGCCACGTGGGACCCGAGGCCAGGCGGGGGTGGGGGAGACCGTCCCCCTCCCCCAACGGCCGCGCCGCCCCACCCGTCTTTGTCCGCCGCCGCTGCCGCCGCCGCCCCGGCCTCCCCGCGCCTCGCCGGGCTCCCAAAATGGCCCCTCGTCAGGAAATGGCGCCGGCGCCGCCGCCGCCACCACCCGCATCCGCTCCTCCGGAGGAGGGTCGGGGCCAGCGGAGTACCGCTACCCACCAGACTCCAAGCCCCTCAGCCCGTTCCCAGGGCTCCACCCTGATGCACCGCCGCCCACCCGACCTCGAAGGAGACGCGGCCCAAGGGCTCGCCATCGACGGCGATGTCGAAGAACACGGTGGGGTTGACCATGGTTGGCAGAGGGCAGCTACAAGGGACAACAGCGTCTGCAAAGCGGCACGAGCTTGGACGCCCGCTTCTTTTATAGCAGGCTTGTGCCACGCCCACATCCCGGTCGCGCGCCTCACTGTGGCCAATCACCACTGAGTCCAGCCTGGATTGACGGCCTCGCTAGCCTATAAACGTCGTCTATGGGTGGGGCGTTTGGTGCGCGTGCGTCCTGACGCGAGGAGGCCGGTTCCCGCCCGCGGGATCCGACGAGGTGGCTGCGGCGCAGGGCGGCGGCGTGGACGGCGGGGGAGGGTCCGAGCGGAGTCCAGCAGGGTTGCCAAGGCTTGCAAGCTTAAGGCCTGAGCATGGCAAGGTTCGGGCCCATGGTGACTTGCATCTCCCCATTGCACAGAGGGAGCAACTGAGGCGAGCGCAGGCCTCAAGGTCGCGCCTCCAGTCAAGGTCGAGCAGGATCCTGCGCCGACCCGCGGCGGAAATGCGGTCCGCATCCTGCGCTGGTCGTCGCTGTGCCCGCCATGGCCATCGGGGGCCAGGTGGCCTGTCGGCACCACCGTGCCCTCAAAAAGAGGGGAAGACACCCTCGGGAAAGACACAGCCGACTCCACCCCCCCAAAAAAAAAAAATCTGTAAGATTGTTAAATACTTTCAAAATGCTCTACTTTCCCAAAATATCTGGCGTTACTATAAATTTTCTCCAGTAGGAAGCCTGGCCAGGCCCTTACCTGAGAAGACACGTTGTACCTCTTTTTTTTTAATTGTGGTCTTTTTTTTTTTTTTTAATCTCCGCTGCATCCACCTCCGGTGCTCCGCCCTTCGTGGAGCAGACTGTGTTCTAATTTCTGGGTGAAAGACACCACAATTTAAAACTGAATTCCTGCAGGCAAAGATATTAATAACACTCTGAGTTAAATGCACTTAGGAGCCTGGGTTTTTGTTTGGGGAACCTTGACAAGGTAATTTCTATATTCTGGGTTGCCACTCAATTGCAACATTCAGAATGTTACTGAGTGTTTCAAAAAGAGTTTCTCATCTGCAAAACCAAAGCAGGGTTATGGTAAGACAAATGAGAATATGGTAGGTGGAATCCAGGAGCTGACCTCTTGTCATTGTCACTCACCATGAGCCTGCAGGTGCGGGGAATTGAAAGTTACCAAATCACCTACCTGCATTATAACCGTTTTACAGATAATGGAAAGTAAGGCTCCAGCTCCTGCTCAGAGCAGTCTGTTAGCAAAGTCAACACTGGAAATTGTGGAGGGTTTTTTTTTTTTTTTTACTCAATTCTGCATCACCAGATGATTTGTGACCTTGAAGAAGTTCCTTGTCCTCATCAGACACAGGAATAAATTCCCTCGATTTCTCTCAACTCCACTCTGGAACATAGAGCAGTTAGGAGCACCTTATAAGAAATGGGACTGGAGGAGTGGCTCAAGCTGTAGAGTGCCTGCTTTGCAAGTGGGAAGCCCCGAGTTCAAATCCCAGTCCCACCAAGAAAATGACTGTTTGGGGCTGGAGGTGTGGCTCAAGTGGTAGAGCGCCTGCCTAGTAAGCACAAGACCCTGAGTTCAAACCCCAGTACCAAAAAAAAAAAAGAAATAAAATGAATGCAAAGGGCTGTGCATGTAGCTGTGGTACAGAGTGCTTGCCCAGCATGTGTGACACCCTAGAATCAATCTTCAGCACTGCAAAAAAAATTTGTTTTTTAATTTGAAGGCAGGCATGATATGGTACACTTGTAATCCCAGCACTCTAGGGGCTGAGGCAGGTGGATTGTGAGCTAGAGGCCAGCCTGTGAAACATAAGGGTTTGAGGCCAGCCTGAAATTCAGAGTAAGACCCTGACTGGGGGATGGCTCATGCCTGTAATCCTAGCTACTCCTGAGGCAGACATCAGGAAGATCGAGGTTCGAAGCCAGCCTGGGCAAATAGTTAGTGAGACCCTGTCTTGAAAAAAAAAAAAATTGCAAAAAGGGCTGATGGAGTGACTCAAAGTGTAGGCCCTGAGTTCAAACCCCAGGACCACACACACACACAAAAAAAAAAAAACACCAGAGTGAGGCCCTGTCTCTGAAAATAAAAACAAATAAGTGTCTTCTTTCTTTGTTCAAGGGGTGAGACGGTATTGTCTTTTTGACTTAGCATTTTCTGTGGAGCCCTACTTCCTTACTGTAACATATCAGCAGATGCAGAACCTCAGGAATGTGGGGTTGCCCAGACCTTATTTGGATGAATCAGACTAAAAGCAAAAGTGGTTGAACTTGACTGTGCCCTTCTCTGCCTAGCTGGAGGTGATCTTTCTATACCAGCAAGTGGAACTCTGACTGGAAGTGTAGCTTTTGTTCACACAGCATCTTATGAACAAAAGATTATCTCAAAAATATCTCTGAGTCAGAATGTAACAGAGGGAAAAAGAGATATTCAAAATATCTTTGTTTATCAAATATCATCTGTATCTTTATCAAATACTCTGTTGGGAAGAGAGAAACTTGCCTCCTGTGTGCCTCTGACCCAGGGCCTAGCTGAGTGCCTCCCTGCTTTTCTCTTCTGCTCTCAAAGCTAAGTGGAGAGCTGGTGGAGTGGCTCAAGTGGTAGAGCACCTGCCTAGCAAGTGTGAGGCCCTGAGTTCAAACCCTGGTGCCACCAAAATAAGTAAAAAGCTGAATGGAAGCAGGGTGCCGGCAGCTCAGCCTGTAATCCTAGTTGCTCAGCAGGCAGAAATCAGGAGGCTTGAGGTTCAAAGCCAGCCTGGGTGAATAGTTCATGGATTCCTGATTTTCTTGCCCAGACTACCAAGTAACTAGTTGGAACTATAGGCACACCATAGTGCTGGCTGACCCATTTCTCTACAGGGGGAAAAAAAGGAAAAAGAAAAATCACGTTGTAGAAGAAAATTCAAATATGTATCATATTACTACTCTGAAGAGTTGTTCAGATGCAGGAATTGCTGGAGCCGGGCACCATGGCTCACATCTGTAATCCTAGCTACTCAGAAGGCAGAGATCAGGAGGATAGTGGATCAAAGGCAGTCCGTGAGACCCTATCTCAAAAAAATCCAACACAAAAAAGGGTTGTTGCCAGCATTTAGGAGACTGAGGCAGAAGGAACACAAGGTACTGACTCTGACTCAAAAAAAAAAAAAAATTCTCCCTTAACTAGGCACCTCACACCTGTCATCCTACCTACTTGGGAGGATGAGATCAGGAGGAGCTCGGTTTGAAGCCAGCCCAGGCAAATAGTTGGGAAAATAACCAAAATAACCAGAGCAAAATGGACTGGAGGTGTTGCTCAAGCTATAGAGCACCTGCTTTGGAAGTGCAAAGCCCTGAGTTCAAATCCCAGTCCCACCCCCAAAAAAATTCCTTCCTCTTTAAGCCTAGATAATATTCCATTGTGTTTCTTGCTCATTCATCCATTTGCTGATATATGGCCAGGTGAGGACAGTCCTTGAGGCAGAGCATGGTCAGTCTGAAATGGGTTTTTTTTTTGTGGTACTGGGGTTTGAACTCAGGCCTTCACCTTGAGCCACTCCATCAGCCCTTTTTTTTGTGATGCGTTTTTTTGAAATAGGGTCTTGTGAACTATTTTTCTGGGCTTGCTTTGATCTCTGCCTCCTGAGTAGCTGGGATTACAGACGTGAGCCACCAGCACCCACCTCTTGGTGTCTATATTAGGGTTTTCCAGAGAAACAGTATAGGATTGGCTCACAGAGTCACAGGGTTACAGATGCTGCAAGTCCCACTGTCTGCAGGATGAGATCACAAGCTGGAGCCCCAAGGAAGCTGGGGGGCCTAAATTCTAGTCCATAGGCAGACAGGCTGGAGACCTAGGACAAGCCAATACTGCAGTATGAGTCTGAAGGCAGGAAAATGTTGATCTCCTGGTGTGTGGCATTCAAGCAGGAGGAGTTTGTTTTAAATGAAAGGTGTTGTTTATAAGAGAACAAGGCTGGGTGGCTGAAGCAGTAGAGCACCTGCTTTGCAAGTGCCAAGCCCTGAGTTCAAACCCCAGTACTGCCATAAACAAACAAACAAACAAACAAAAAACAGGCACTGTACCACTCAAGCCATGCCACCAGACCTTTTTATGATTTTTTTTTTTTTTGAGATAGGGTCTCATGAACAACTATTTGCCCAGGCTGGCTTTGAACTACAATCCTCCTGATCTCTGCCTCCTGAGTAACTAGGATTACAGGCATGAGCCACCAGCACCTGGCAAGTGCCTGCATTGTGAGTTTGAAGCCCTGAGTTCAAACTCCAGTCCCATCAAAAAAAAAAAAAAGAGGTTAAAAATAAACCAACGTCAGAAGGTGGGGGACAGACAGTGCGTAGTTCACCGGTGGCGCATTCACTAGCATGTGTGAAAACCTGGGTTCAAACCCCGGCGCCACAAGGAAAATAATTAAATAAAAACAAATGCTGGGCGCCATGGTTCCCGCCTGTAATCCCAGCTATTCAGGAGGCAGAGATCAGGAAGATCACGGTTTGAAGTCAGCCTGGACAAATAGTTCCTGAGACCCTATCTTAAAAAACCCATCACAAAAAACAGGGCTGGTGGAGTGGCTCAAGGTGAAGGCCCTGAGTTCAAACCCCAGTACCACAAAACAAAAACAAAAATGAAACCCCTGACTTGAGACTCCCAGACTGTGTTGTCCTTAAAGCATCTTGAATGGGGGCCATGGCCTTGGCCTCCCAGTCACTGCCCGTCCACCCTGTTCAGCCTGACCCCTAGTGGATTCACCCCAGATTCTTGGGGCACACCTCACACCTGTAGCAAGGAAGTACCCTTCCCCCGAGACAGATGCTAAATGTAACTCTTCTTTATTTGCGGCCCTGGAATTTGAACTCAGGCCTCGCACTTGGTAGGCACATGCTTACCACTTGAAGCACATCTCCAGCCCTTTTTTGCGTTTAGTTATGTTTCTGATAGGATCTCATGATTTTTTTGCCCAGGGCCACCTTCCGACTGTGCCTACCTATCCCTCACTGGGATCACAGGCATGTGTCACTATACCCAGCTTGTTGGTTGAGGTGGAGTCTTACTAACTTTTTCTCCTATAATGGCCTTAAACATGGATCCTCCCAATCTCTTCCTCCTCAGTACTGGGATCATAAACATAACTCTTGCCTGTCTTGGGCAGAAGCCACGCCAGGGTGCCTCTTGTAGTGGGAGGTACTCTCTGGTTTTGGGGAGAATCTCCAGGGGACCCTGGTGCAGTTCAAGTTCCCTTGGGACCCCATAGAAAAGATGGTGTAATACCCTACACCTGTCTCCATTTGAAAAGCAAAACAGTCTTGGGGGGACATACCCCAGACTCTGAACCCTATGCAACTGCAGCATCACAGGCAAGACCACGTGCCTGCTTGGTGGCCACTAACTAGTGACAGTGGGTCCCTTGTGGACAGCTCATGGGGCAGGCTAGAAAGAAGGGACATCCTGGCTTCTGGATTTCCCCCCACCTTCCTAGGCCTCCGTTCATTCAGGAGACATCCGTGAGCTATGGCTGGCGAGCTGAGGTAGAAGAGGACTGTCTCCGAGTGGCTGATCCCACTGGAGACTCAGAGAGGGGTGTGTGAGGAACATGGGTGGCAGAGAACTGTGAAGTTACATCAGGGTCAACAGTCGCATGGGAGGGACAACTGTGTCTCCTGCCAGGGCAGCATCCCAGACCCTTTCTTTGGCCACTAGCACCCTAATTCCTTTTGGGGTTACCCTGGAGGGACTGTCCCACTCCAGCTCCAGGACTGGGCAGTCCCTCAGCTCCAGCCTGTGGAAGTGGCAGCATTTGGTTCAGGACACCCAAATCTGGCCAATGGGGACCATCCCAGTGCTTTGGCTGTAAAGTCTGGGAAAGGCCTGCCTTTCCTCTTGCAGCCCTGGTACATGGCTGTCACTCCGGGACATTCACAAAGCCTCCTCCTGGGCTGGGTTGGAGTACTAACCTCTCCCTGGCCTGTGTCACTTCTGGGCTGTGTCACCTCTCCTGGGCTGTGCCACCTCTGAAATTTTGTCTCTGCTCTCGGCTCCTGGCAGCTGCTCACTCCTCAGTTTCTCCTTTCATTTTGCCAGAATGAGCTCCGTTAATTCCAGTTTCCAGTGCAAAATAAAAACATGGGCCCCTCATTGAAATGTCTTAAAGATTTTTGTGACAGCAACAGCAGAGCAGTCACCCAAGTGTGGCCCTTTGGCAGCTGCAGCTCAAGGTGCAGACAAGGCCTGAGGGGGACGGTCACCCAGACTGGGCACATCTTCTCTGCGCCCCTCTCTTCTTTGGCATCCTGTCCCCCAACTCCTAAGCATCTGGACGGCCCTGGGCACAGCCATCCGTCAGCGTGTGAGGCCTGTGCATATGTTTTGGTTTTTTTTGGTGGTACTGGAGTTTGAACTCAGGGCCTACACATTGAGCCACTCCACCAGCTGTTTTTAGTGATTGGTATTTCAGGGTAGGGCCTCGCAAACTATTTGCCCAGGCTAGCTTCGAATCACAATCCTCCTGATCTATGCCTCCTGAGTAGCTGGGATTACAGGGATGAGCCATCGGTGCTCGGCTTATTTTAATTTTATTTCTTTTGTTTATTTGAGGTGGCATTTCACACTCATGAGCTCCTGAAGTTTGCAATCCTGGATAAGACTGCCATAAAACTGCCACGTGCAGGTTTTTGTGTGGACATTAAGTTTTCAGCTCATAGCAAATCCCAAGGAGGACAATTGCTAGATCATATGTTAAGTGAATATTTAATTCTGCAAGAACCCACGTTTTCCAATGTGCTGGACCACCTGCACATCTGCCAGCTGTGGAGGGACTCTGTTGCTCCATTGCTGTTTTTTTCCTGTTCACTTTTTTTCCCCCATCTGGACATCTATCACATGGGAGTAGTATCCCTGCCTCGGCCTCTACTGGCCAGCTGTGGGAGGTGGGTGCCACTCCAGACAAGTTGGCCCTGCTGCTGACTCTTTGGGCCTTTGCAAGGATAGAGGACAGAAGAGCAGATCACATTCAGGTCTCTGCAGAGAGAAACTGGACCGGCAGGTTGGCCTATGGCTGGATGCCACGCCTGGATCCTTCTGGCTCCCCTCCAGGCTTTGTAGTCCTGGGCAGCTGCAGTCAAAACAAGGCTTGGGCTGGGCACTTGTGGTTCACGCCTGTAATCCTAGCTACTCAGGAGGCAGAGATCAGGAGAATCGAGGTTCAAAGCCAGTCCCCAGCAAATAATTCATGAGACCCTATCTCAAAAAAAAAAAAAAAAAAAACCCAAAAAGGGCTGGTAGAGTGGCTCAAGGCTCAAGGTTTAGGCCCCAATACCACAAAAAACAAAAATCAAAAGCAAAAACAAACCAAAAAACAAAGATGAGGCTTTGCTTGCAGACAGAAAACACAGGGGGACATCTTTTTCTTCTGTCTGGACTGGGCAGTTTAAGCCAGCGTCACGGCTCCACCACTGACTGTAGACCAGGCTGTGTCATCCTATTGTTCCTACCCTCAATGCTTGGCACAGACCTCAAGGTCCAGTGCTGACCACATTCCACCAGGCAGGAACAGAAGAGGCAGAGACATCCTCAAAGTCCACCCACAACAGCACGATGTCCCCAGGGCCACATGGACTGGCCACGTGGAGTTGCCGAAACAACAGGAAAGGGATTCGCTTTGGTCAGCCAAGTGTCCAGGTGAAGGTCACCTGGACAGAGGGAGCGGCAGGGCGCTCGGGTGGCATCTGGCAGTGCTTACTGGGCTGTGCCTGAAGGTCCTTCAAACAGTGGACACTTGGGCCCATGCTGTGGTCTCTGTCACATCAATCCCAGCACAGCACACTGGCAACCGGACCTCCAAATATTCACCAAACACTCATGAGCATCCTACAGTGGTCTTCCGAGCACAGATCCTCAGCTAGGACACCAGGCAGAGTGGGACAGGAGGGTGGGTATGCTGGGTGCAGTCGGTGCTCAGGGGCAGTCAGTCAGCTGTCCTCCTGGGAGGCAGCTACATTCATTTTGGGGTTAACTTCTGTCTTTTGAGGGGGTGGGTAATTTCTTTGACAAGTATCACTGGCACTGAGACACATCAGGATGACAGTATCCTGATACATCCAGCTGGGAAACAGGTTAAAAGTCAGGATCTCCTTTGGACAAGAAGTTTTAATTTTCTTTTTTCTTTTTGAGGTGCTGGATATGGAACACAGGGCATTGCACATACTAGGCAAGTGCGCTGCCACTGAGCTGCACCCCAGCCTCTGAGACTACCCACTCAGGCTCCAGACTAGCCCTCCAGGAGGCAGAAAAAACAGTGTTAAAAAAGAGCCAGCCAATGACACAGGGAGGAACTCTTGGACATTTTTCTTGGCATCATGGCTGAACTGTATGAAAGTCAATGTAATGAAAAGGAAGAAAAAAAGGGATTTTTCTAGATTTGAATTCTGGACCCAGAAGTGAAGTTATAATCAGAACAGGATGTTATGGGATTTTCTCAGGCATGGTGACAGCTATGAGGTTAGATAAGAGGACATTCTTATTTTTCTAAGATACACGCTGAAGCTTTGAAAGATGAAGTGTTTATTTTGTCTACAATTTACTTTAAGTTGTAACCAAAGAGAGTACCTACCCTGTGTGGCTCACGCTGGTAATCCTAGCTGCTCAAGGAGGTTGAGATTGGGAGGATAGAGAGGTTCGAGGCCAGACCAGGCAAATAGTTTGTGAGACTGTCTCAAAAATACCTTTCACAAAGAAGGGCTGGCGGAGTGGCTCAAGTGATGGAGAGTCTGCTTAGCAAGTATGAAGCCCTGAGTTCAAACCCCAGTACTGCCAACAAAGCAAAACAAAAATAACCAGAGCAAAATGGACTGGAAGTGTGGCTCAAGTGATAGAGCACCTGCTTTGCAAACATGAAGCCCTGAGTTCAAACCCCAGTGCCATGATAAAAAACTAAAAATACAAACAAGGTAAATTGGAAAGAAAAAAAAAAAAAGAGGCCCCAATGACCCCAGGGCCAAATCAGTTCCTCCTTGGTCATGTCTGGAATCCACTTTTTGCAGTTGCTTGGGATTGAACCCAGAGCCTCATATGAGCAAGTGCTGTGGCACTTGAGCCACACCCTCAGCCTGCTTTGGTTTTTAGATAGGGTCTCAAGCTTGTGCCTGGACCAGGCTTCAATCGCCATCCTATCTCTGCCTCCCCAGTAGCTGGGACCACAGGTGTGCACCACCACATCTGGCCTGCACTGGAGGCTTTTTTTTGGGGGGGGGCAGTGCTGGGGTTTGAACTTAGGCTAGCCTATACTACACAATGGGAGTGTCTACAAAAGGAAAAAAAAGTGATGGCTGGGCTATAATTCTAGAGACCTTGGGTAGCATGTAGGAGGCCCTGGGGTTGACAGTTCAAGGTATTTTCCAGTTTTGTTTTGTTTTTTCTGCTGTAGGTTTTGTTTTGTTCCATTGTGACCAGAGATATTACAGCATTTCAGGCTGCAATTTACAGAGACATGTCCTGAAGACTGCTCTATTTGTCAGTGTTTTGTCTTTAAGGTTGCATAATACTTGGCACACAGGTAACTGACAAAGGAAGTGTGACGGATGAAGACCCATGAAGCTACCACCACCTTGAAGACCAGAAGGTCCCTGTCCCACACCAATGGTAAGCCATGCTGACCTCCCATGTAACTCCTACATGCTTCACATTGACTTTGAACTGTATTAAAAATGGCTTTGCCTGTATCCCAAATTGTTTCAGAGACCCATTCATGATGGTGTTCGAGGCAATGGTTGGTGTTCTTTGCTCTAGAATATCTGGGCAGTCACTCCTCATGCAGCCACCCTCCAGGTTTCTCCTTGGTGCAGTGAAGCCCAGCAGTCAGATGGCACTCCTAGAGCCCCACCCCCTGCTTTCCCCAGGGCAGGTGGCTGTCTATAGCTGAAGACTCTGGTGAGCAGTGTCTACACACTTCCTGGGGCCTAGCCTACTGTTCATGTCTGTTCCCCTGGCCAGAGGGCAGAAAAGCCACGACCAGACTCCTGGTGTGTGGGGGAGGAATGACAAAAAGGACCACCTGCAATGGTCCCAAATGTCAGCTGCTCTCAGCTAGGTGAGCTGCTCAACCACGCCCCCATTTCCACCCTGCAGCTTCAGGCTTTAGGGCATGGGGAAGGCCCTGGTGCACTCCCCACAACCCCACACCAGCAGTCCCCATCTCAACTGCTACATTGGAAGGCTTTTGGAAGAGGGGCCACTGGGCCCAACCCAAGTCCCCAAGCTGGAAAGGTAGATAGTACTAGGACACAGCTTTACACCCCTCAAGGAGGGAGACGCAGAGCCCTGCTCTGGTGAGGCCCAGGGACCTCACCCAACAGACAGCTGGCTCCCTGCCCAGGGTGCACCCAGGGAAGGTGACATGGTGGTGAGTGTCTCCTGGCCAAGCCTGGGACACCTCACAAAGTGGCTCTCCCGCTAAAGCCAACTTGGAAAATTCCAGGGAAAAGGAAATTTACCATGAGGTAGGAAGAGCTGAGGCTCAGTGTGTAACTCCCAGAGCACCATGTGGGACCCTGCGGACGTGGACCTGGTCCCTAGGGAGACCCCAGCCCCCAACATGAGGAAGGGACTCAGCAGGCCCATCAACAGGGAGTCCTTTAATGGAGATCGCACAGACAGGAGACAGAACGGGCGGGCGGGCTGGGCGCACTGCCTGCAGGCTTGGCCTGAGCCAGCAGATACAATGGCTTCCTCCCCCACCTGGGTGTGGGACTGGGGTGGAGCCAGAGGTGGTTTTAAAAAACACAGCTGTACTGTCTTCACTTTCACAGAAAAGGGGAACTTGGGAGAGCAGCCCACAAGGGAACTTGCACACCGAGCTGAGTCTGAGCACCCACCCGAGCAGGGCCAGAACCTCCCTCTGAGCTGGAGCTGGGGCTGTCTGCAGAGGGCAGAGGGCAGCCTGGGCCGAGTTGCACAGCTTGTGCCCTCCCCCTTGGCTGGTAGTGTTTCTACACTATGTACAGTGTTGTGCTTCACATCCCCAGAGCCCAGCCTCTGCCTGGAACTCAGGGCAGGAGGGACCCCACACCACCAGGCTGGGCTGGGTGGGCACTCCAGGCCCCGGAGAGCTTCCAGGGCCAGGGCTGCCAGGCACAGGCCAGTGGAGCTGCAGGCTGAGGGGCCAGAGCCAGCCTCGTGGTACACCTGGCTCTTCTCCCAAACGAGCAGAAACAGAAGGGCGAATGATGGACCAGATGCAGGCTGGGGGGGAGCAGGCAGGGGTGAAAGGACAAGGTGCAAGGCCACAAGATCAGGGGTATGGGGTGTGCACATGGCTGGACAGGGCCAACAGGGCACCTCGGCTAAAACCGTTCTGTAGCAGTGGGTTTGGGGGAGGGAGGATGGTGAGGCCACTGGCGAGGGTGCCTCAGACACGGCACGCGACTGCTTCCAGTTCCACGAGGAGCTGGCAGTGGCAGGCCCTGGCTCGGCATGTACAGGGGGAGGTTTAGGGAGGACTGCCAGGCATCCTGTGGGGCTGGGTGAGGAGGGCAGGCCGTGGTGACATCTTTGAGTGTGCCCCTGCAGGGCCGGGGGTCAACTCGGAATCAGTTGTTCTCAAAGAGAGAGAGCAGGTCATCGTTGTTATTGGTGGGGAGGTCCGGTGGGCCCAGGTAGGACAGCAGCTCATCGGGGTTGGTCAGCTCTGGAAGCAGCTGGGGACAAAGCAAACACATTAGCAGCACTGATCTCAGACCCATCATGTCCAGGTGGCCACGCTGCCCTGGGACCAGGAAGTGCTCCCAACATGCTGGTAGACACCATCAGGAGTCAGAGTGCCCACTCAACATGGCTCAGCTGTGCATGGGGTGCAGAGGCCCCAAAAGGGCCTCCACAGTGTGATTCCCAGGGGCGAATGCAGGTGGTAGGATTCCAAGCCCCTAGGATTTTCTGCTCTGGGTTGGTTGTTCTAGTCTTTTTTGTGTGGGATTTCAATTAGGTTCTAGGGATAGTTAACCAGCTTTCATATACTGAGCTGGGGCTTGCACACCACTCATCAAGACGCAGAACTTGAAGGAATGAACGGGTCATGTCAGATTCTAAGGACTGAGCGTCAAGCCTGGTCTTCTCAGAGGATTCTGCACACAACCATGACAGTGCCCAGTCCTCAGGGTACCTAGCACCCCAGATATTCAAGATGTCTGTCTGACGCATGCTTAACGGAGCCTCATTTGGTTGATGTTATCTGACCAGGACTTCCTGAGGTGTCACCATTTTTCTTTCTCTGAGGTACAGTGGACCCAGGGGGACAATGGACAAATCGCCTTCAGGGGCTCCCATGCACTCACTCCCCAGCCCAAGATCTGGTACTCACATCTAGGGCTGGTTCTGAGGCCTCCCCCGCACCAGACATGGTGGGAGGCCCCATCACGCCTGTGACTGGATTGAAGGCCAGCTCGCTGACAGGCCCCGTGCTTGCTTGGCCCAAGGGCTGCCGGGATGCAGGGGAAGGGTTTGGATGGTGCAGCTGGGGACCTGGGGGGGCCCCCAGATTGGAGGTGTGCAGCCCTGGTGGCCCGGGATTGTGGGCCGGGTCCAGGTGGCCTGCTGGTGCCATCTGTGGATGGAGAGAAGTTGTTAAAACAGCCCAAGCCTTCCCTGAGGAGTCCCCCACAGCTCCTCAGCTTAGCACAGCACTGACCTGGCCCGGGAGGCAGGGAGCGGACTTGTCTGGCGTCAGGAGGCTGCTGGGAATGTCGGACTGGTAGGAGATTGGGGGTGGCCCTGGGGCAAACTCAGCAAGGTTTGGGGTGCTGGGCGTGGTGGGTGGGAAAGACTCTGGGAAGGTTCCAGGCCCCAGGAAGTTGGAACCTGCAAGAGCAGAGTCAGGTTGGGAGGGCTCAGGCTGGCAGAGGTGCCAGGAGAGTGGCTGGCTGAAGCACCTACCGCTGGCAACAGTGACTACACACTTCTCACTATGCCAGGGGGACAGTCTGCCTTGGGACAATCCTAGGAGCAGAGGCCTCAGGGGTGATGGACTGGGACCCACAACCAAATGCACCACGTGCCCAGATGGGGCCAATTTGTGTTGTAGCCAAGGTCCCCTTGCTAAAACTGGGGGGGCAGGGTGGCGGAGGCCTCACCACCATGTTCGGGATGGGGAGGATGACACCTTATCCAGGTGCTCTGACACAGTGGGAACCAGGCTCATGGCCTGCGAGCGATGCTCCCACAGGCATGGACACTCATCTGAAGAGGATGCTCCTTTTCCCAGGGCCACTGGGGTCCACAGGTGTGCTGTACTCACCCTGGCCAGGGTAGTCGCTGGGGGCAGGGGCTGTGGGGGGCTGCAGGGGTGTGAAGGGGGCAGCGCCGGGGCCCAGGGCCGCGATCATCTCCATCACGCTGGGCATGAGTACATGGGCGGGGCTCACGGTGCGACAGCGCTTCAGCACCGGCCCATCGGGCTCCTCCTTGATGTGAACGTCAGGCTTCACGGGCACCGGCTTCCAGCTGCACGTGGGGTCAATGGTGATCTCCTCGTAGTCCGAGCTAGGCAAGGAGGGACACAGGTGCCGGTCACTTGCCGTCTGTGCTGCCCCTGCTCCCCCAGGGCACCTCCTGGGGGAGCTGGGCAGCATGTGGGGCCTGGGGCTGGGGTGCCACCTCTGGCTGGAACCCAGCGGCAGGAACCCTCTGCTGGCCACAAACACTGAGGTGGCAGGAAGAGGTCACTTACTTCTGAATGTAGATCAGGATGCCCAGCATGTACTGGTCCACCTCCAGGCCCTCCAGCAATGCCGTCTTGCTGTAGAAAACAAAGGGCACTGGTTCAAAGGCCTTGTCCAACCTCGGCTGTCCTTCCTCAGCCTGTCACCTATGTAGAGTGACTCTGTGCATGGGGACCACGTATGTGAGGCATCAGTCCACAGTCATCCAGTGTGAGGCAACCCTGTGATAACCACCCAGCAGGAGGTTTGTGCCCTGGGCTGGGCTACATGGTCTGTTCTGTGACCCTTTCAACCAGGTGTGTATTTGCTAATGCTGCTGGAGTTTCCCCTACAGAAGCCACAGAGGAAGTGGCAGCTCCTCCCTCATCACCCATGAGGCTCACTTGCACACAGGGCACCTCCAGGTCCCTCGTTCACAGTTGAGCTGTAGGTAGGACTCCAGGTCAAAGCACTGTGGAGAGACGAGGACACAGGTCGTTTCTCACCATGGGCCCTCGCAGGAGCGATGCCCACCCTGTGATCTATCTTCTGCAATGTGTAACTGTCTGTGTGTGAGCTCCAGACACCTCAGGCACTAGGTTCCCTCTGCAACATCACCCTAATGGGCCAAACGTGGGGATTAGCCAAGTTGCCCTCACCACACCCGCAATGCCCTGTGACCACAGCAAGGACCGGGCAGCTGTGCTGACAGTGGCCGGCCCCCAGAGCAGGAGTTAAAGGAGACCTCAGGGGAACAGCTGCAGTCCAGAGCCGCATTCTGCAAAGACCGCACCTTTGCAGACAGGTGGGCAGAAAGAAGGCTGTACCACTCCCCTAAGCCTTTAAAAACAGACCCGTGTGCTGGGCTCAGGCGGCTTACACCTGTAATCCTAGACGCTTGGGAGGCTGAGATCAGGTGGATCTCTGTTTGAAGCCAGCCCTGGCAAACAGTTCTCAAGACCCCATCTCCAAAATAACCAGAGCAAAATGGACTGGAGGTGTGGCTCAAGCAATAGAGTGCCTGCTTTGCAAGTGCAAAGCCCTGAGTTCAAACCCCAGTCCCACCAAAAAAAAAAAAAAAAAAAAAAGATCCTTGGTAATGCAGTAGCTACTAAAAATAAGAGAAAATTATGGTTTATTTAGAAGA
The DNA here is from genome assembly GCF_047511655.1 of Castor canadensis. Taxonomy (NCBI): domain Eukaryota; kingdom Metazoa; phylum Chordata; class Mammalia; order Rodentia; family Castoridae; genus Castor; species Castor canadensis. The sequence continues at coordinate 105,331,820 of NC_133387.1, forward strand.
AAAAAAGTTCAATCCCCAGGGGAGGGAATGGGCCTGGATGAACTAAGGTGTCAGCTAAAACCTTTCTTTCTTTTTTTTTTTTTTTTTTGTGGTACTGGGGCTTGAACTCAGGGCCTTTACCTCGAGCCACTCCACCAGCCCCCTTTTTTTTTTTGTGAAGGGTTTTTCGAGATAGGGTCTCCCAACTATTTGCCCAGGCTGGCTTTGAACCGCGATCCTCCTGATCTGTGTCTCCTGAGTAGCTAGGATTACAGGCGTGAGCCACCAGCGCCTGGCATTCAAAACTTTTTTTTTAATTTAATTTTTTTTGGCAGAATTGGGGTTTGAACTGAAGGCTTCCGCTTACTAGGCAGCCTCCCCCTCTCTGAAACAGTGTTTAGGAGGCTTCGTGACACTGTCTTCACCTGTACATATGCAGCGTATGTCCCTCCTCTTCATGCTCAGTGTCCTCTCCTCCCCCACCCCGTGTGGACCCCACAGTCCACCTTTTACATTATAACTATTATTATTAATGTCATCATCATTTTAGGTCAGATTCTACGAGTGAAAACGTATGAGATTTGTGTTTTGAGCTTGGCTTATCTCTTAACACAGTAATTTCCAGTTCTATCTATTTTCCTGCAAGACATGACATGCATTTTTGGTTTTGTTTTTGAGACAGGATCTTGCTATGTAGCCCAGGCTGGCCTCAAACTCTCAATCTTCTGACTCAGCCTCCAGAGTGCTGGGATTACAGGCATGTCCCACAATGTCTGGCTCAAAATATTTGTTAAACATCTGTTTCTATTTGAAGCTATTATAAATCAGGTAGCCATAAATACTGTTGTATACACTTCTGTTGGGTAAACAGCCAGAAGGAGAACTGCCTAATCATGAGACTTGTAGTTTTTTTTTGGCCGTACTGGGGTTTGAACTCAGGGCCTCAGGCTTGCTAAGCAGGCACTCTACCACTTGAGCCACTCCACCAGTCCTCAAAATATTTTAAAGGCAGCAAACTGCAGCAAGGCCCTGCAGTGAGCACCCACCTGTATGTGGCGACAGTCATGGCCGCGGGCAGGGAGCTGGATTCTGCGGAAGGTGATGGGGCACTTCAGGGCCACCTTGATGGCCGTCTGCTCCACCCCATCCTCTCCATTGGGCCCAGGGGTGCCAGGGATGGTGCCACTACTGAAGTTCCGCTTTACTGGCATGGAGAGGGAAAGGGCTTAAGCAAGGTTCCCTCACCGGGGAACATGACCACTGCTCCATTAACCACTCCCCCCACCTCCACCCTGCACTGAGCCACTGGCCTGAGGAGCTGGCCTTTTGTGATGCCAGTGTATGCAGTGCAGAGGGAGCAGTGTTCCTGAGGGGTGGGGACACTCACTCTTGGTGATGCAGTGCTCAGCGGGCAGGAGGCGTTTTTTGAGGAGGCCCTGCAGCACGGAGCGGACGGATGGACGGTGGACCAGCTGCAGCACAAAGAGGTGGGACTGCAACACAGTGGAAGACGTGGTGGGTAAGGGGACACGGTCGGAGAGAAGAGCACAGACAGCGAGGAGCTGTGTCAAGGGGTGCCAGGGAGAGAGGGAAGACGTGTGGGGGTGCTGGCAGAGTGGCTCAAATGGTAAGAGAGCCTGCCTAGCAAGTGTGAGGAACTGAGTCAAACTCCAGTACCAGCAAATAAATAGAAGGGGTCTAGGGGAAAAGAGGGCCAAGCTGACCACACCCCTAGCAGCTCGGACTTGCCCTCCTGAGTGGTGGCGCACGGACAGATGGCTTTGTGAGCTTGGCCTTGGCCGCAGCTGGGTGGCTGGGCACTCCTAACGTACTCATATCTATCTCAGCTGCTCTTCTCTGCAGCCCATGCTTGCTCGGCTACTGCCCTGGCCTCACCCTCTGTCACCAGAAATGTCCCACACATCCCTACTATGCCATCTGCCCTTCTGACGCTGGGTCTGACTTAAACTTCCACATCCCATGTAACTTTATGTCTCATTATCTCATCTCCAGTCCTCACAGCCAGGATGGGAGTGGGGCCAATGGAGGTCAAGGTCTGTGGGACCCCATCTGCGGGAATCGGGATGCCAGGTCAGCTGCAGGCGGAGCCCTCCCATGGGCTCTCTGTAGGGCTTGGTCTCTCACAAAATTAACGTGAGCATCAAATCTAGCAAGCTTAGCCAGGTGCCAGTAGCTCCCGGCTACTCAGGAGGCAGAGATCCGGAGGATCACAGTTCAAAGCCAGCCAGGGCAAATAGTTCCCAAGACCCTATCTCAAAAAACCCATCACAAAAAAGAGATGGTGGAGCGGCTCAAGGTGTAGCCCTTGAGTTCAAGCCCTGCTACTGGAAAAAAAAAAAAATCTAGTAAGATTAACCTAACTGGAAAATAGCTAGGCCTACTTAACAGCATACCTTTTCTTAGCCTATAATCCTAGCTGCATGGGAGGCTGAGATCAGGAGAATGGAGGTTCGAGGCCAGCCTGGGCAAACAGTTCTTGAGACCCCATCTCCAAAATAACCAGAGCAAAATGGACTGGAGGTGTGGCTCAGTCCATTTTGCAAGTGCAAAGCCCTGAGTTCAAACTCAGTCCCACCAAAATAAAAAAAAATGGTAGGCCTGCACCCTCAGCCACCCCCTCCACTCAGGACTAGCTGTCAACAGAACTGGGGGTGCTGCAGCCCTCCGCCCTCCCCAACACCCTGCTGGGCACGCACGCAGCAGCAGGCAGTCACGGTGATCTGGATGGTGTTGCGTCCAGGCTGGCACACGTGCTTCAGGTAGAGGGGCTTGTGCGAGGTCTTGTTGTCTCCCCGCTCAATGGTGAGGGGCGTGGCATTGACGCTGACCTGCACAGAGGCCGGCCAGTTGGTATTCATCTGCCGGTCTTCATGGTGGTAGCACTTGAACTGCAGCTCCAGGTCAGGCCTGCAGAGCGGGGAGGCCATCAGAGAATGTGTGTACAGGGCTGGATGGGGCTGGACAGGGCCAGGCAGGGCAGGGCAGGACAGGGGGCTCACCTCAGCATCAGGGTCTTGTAGACAGAGTCTCGGAGCTGGAAGACATGGTTGCTCACAGCCAGGTTGTGCTGTAGGCGGAAGGGCTCCAGGACCACCCCATCCCGCACTGGGAAGGTCAGCCGCAGCTCATCACAAGGGCCACTTGCTGGGGACAGAGGCAGTGCTGCCTGTGAGTGGACGCCAACCAGAGTGTCTCCACCACTGAAGGATGGTTGCTGCTCCTGAGCTCTCCTGCCAGGAATGCATCTCCCATGGTGGGGCCTTGGCCAACCTCTCTCTCCACACCTTGGGCCAACGTCCCACTGCCTTGTCCTGCCTCAGTTACCCAACCCAGTGTCCTCTGAACTGACAGGGACCACGCAAGAAGATGGTTAGTGCACTCAGAGACTGGGGACCAGGGTGTGAGTGGACCTCAACTTCCACTATGGAGGTCTCTCTGAAAGTAGACGCTCCTAACTATGGGACAGGCTTTGGGGGTTTATGAATCCCTGAAATCACATACAAAATTTTGTGTGCATGAGTGTTTTCTAGAGAGAACACTCACAAAAACTGATCTGCACAGGACCAGAAACAGAAAACAGAAGCATGTAACGGCTTTTCTTTCAAGATAGAATCCTAGCCAGGGGCCAGTGGCTCACGCCTGTAATCCTAGCTACTCAGGAGGCAGAGATCAGGAGGATCACAGTTCAAAGCAAGCCCTGGCAAATAGTTCACAAGACCGTATCTCAAAAAAAAAAAAAAACAAAAAAAAAATAACCATTATGGTGAAGTGGCTCAAGGTGTAGGGCCCCAAGTTCAAACCCCAGTACCAAAAAAAAAAAAAGAAGACAACTGTGGCTTGCGCCTGTCATCCTAACTACTTGGGAGGCTGAGATTCGACTGGGAGAATCATGGTTCAAGACAGCCTGGGCAAATAGCTCGTGAGACCCCAACTTCAAAACAACCAGTGCAAAATGGACTAGAGGTGTGGCTCAAGTGGTACAGCGTCTGTTTTGCAAACATGAAGCCCTGAGTTCAAACCCCAGTTGCAGACCGAAAAAAAAAAAAACAAAAAAAACCAAGAACACAATCTTGCATTTTCTCAGGATGTAGCAGCTGTAACTGACCCCCAAGGTCCCCCAGAACTCTCTGGAGTCCCAGGATGTCTGAAGGCACCCCAGCTTGGTTACGGCCGTGCTCCTGAACATGAGTACTCACCAGATGGCGATGGGTGCAAGGAGCTGAGGCCTGGCTTGAGGTCAGTCAGGAAGGGAGACTTGACCTCCTGGCTTGGGGACATGTAGGGGACACTGCTGCTAGGCGTCATGGGTGGTGTGGGGTTCCCCGGCAGTGGGGAGCTGGGGTAGCCAGGGATGGACCGGGCAGGCTATAAGGGTTGAGCAGAAACAGTCAAAGCAGAATGGCAGAGTGGGTGGGGTGGAGTCTGTTCACAGAGCACCCCCAGAAGCCATCAGGACAGAGGTGGGCAGGAGGCAGCCCCAAGGGTGCCCTCCTTCCATGGCCCACCACCTTGGGAACCTCCTGTGAACCTCCCGGCCCACCCACCCAGCAAGCCCATACCCCACTCAGGCCAGGCTGGCTGTAGCTGACAGTGCTCCCATTGAAGCTGGTGCCCTGCCCGTTGAACTGCTCTGTGGGCTGCGAGAGGGAAAACTGAGTGGGCCTGGGGCTCCAGCCTGCCCCCTGGAGCTGATCCCAGAAGCCCACCACTCCCTTGCATTTTCCAAACCATCCACAAGGAACATTACTGATTTCAAAGTGTAAAAAGTTGCCACTATAGAAAAATGGGTGACCCTTCCCTCCTCTTCCCCTCCTTGACCTCTAGCTGTACCACCCACCTACCCACCCACACTCTGGATGGAGTGCACTGCCAGCAGAGAGGGCCTGTCCTCTTGATGGGACACTTTTCCATAAAGGATGCCAGAATGACTTGGACAGCTGTCTGCTGCTACACCAAACTTCCATGGAGACACATGAATCCTGAACAGAGCCCTTCACCCCAGGAGCAGCTCCTGCCTGGCTGGACCCCTGTGCGGCTTTACTCAAGCCAGCCCACTGCTCCTCAAGAGCAGGACTGCCTCCAGGTCCCCACTGTCCTGTGGTCCTCAGCCTAGCACAGGCTCAAGGGAGCCAACCCTACCTTGTAGTGCAGTCCTGTGGGACCAGGAGCGGACAGGGACTGGCCTATGCCCTGCTGCAGGGGCAGCCTATGCCCAGGGTAGGAGGGAGAAGGGGCAGGGGGCTGCCCAGGACCAGGCGCGTACTGGGCAGTGCTGGGTGCATACTGGCCTCCTTGAAGGTACTGCTGCCCTGGGTACACCTGAAGAAGAGGGAAACGCCCAGGGCGAGAAAAAGAGGTATCAGAGGGAAGCAGCTTCCCATGTGCTGGGAAGGTGGGCTCCCCAGTCCTCTGGACAGACAGTTCTTATAGCTCTGAGGACAGGAGGGTGGGGAATCAGTACCCAGCACGGGAAACTGGGCAACCAGAACACTCACCTCTGAGTAGGCTCTCTTGACTCCTTGTCGGGGCAGTGGCTGGGCCTGGGGAGGCCCAGGGTACCCATGCTGGGGTAGGCGCTGCCCTGCATACAAGGGTGTCATGCCTGCTGCCCGGGTTGGGTTCATGGCCATGGAGGAAAGGCCAGAGGGGCCCATCATTCCTCCCATGCCAGTAGGGTTCATGCCAGGAGGGACGGTGGGTCCCCGGGGACCTCCATGCTGCAGAAACTGGCTGTTAAAAGACTGTCCAGTCCCCATCTAAGAAGAGAAAGAAGAGGAATGGTTCCGGCTCCACCTACGCAGGGCTCCAAAAAATGAGCACAGCCCACTTGCATCTGGCCCCAGGGCCTCCCTCAGGTCCTTACTCCTTTCCTTCTCAACTGTCACTGGCCTGAGGAGCCCCCAGCTCATTTCACGTAGGTCCCTTGAGTTCTCAGACCTCCACTCCCTTGCAGAAGAATCTCCCCTGGGCCCACCCAGGCTGGCCACCACATGGCAGAGCTGGGACTGGGCCTCACCGCTCCATATTGGCTTAGCTCCTGGCTCTGCTTCTCCTGTAGGGCAGCCACAGTGGCGGTGGCAGTGGCAGTGGCAGTGGCTGCGGCGGCAGCCATGGCAGCAGCGGCTGCAGCTTGCGTGAAGTCTGCAGAAGGCCGTGCAGCATGTGAGGGGAGGCCCAGGCCCCCAGGGCCACCTGCATACCTGTAAGAGACATAAGCTGCCACACTCTCTGCATGGGCTCCTCCATTGTGGGGAAGCAGCTGCCAGGTGCCTGCTGGGCTGACAGTCCAGTCACTGGCAGGTAAGGGCCCCACTTACCCAGTGGTAAAGCTGGGGCCCCCAGGGTAGCCCCCGCGGCCATACACGCCCTGCTGTACATAGCCCTTGCTGGCTCCGCCTTCAGCAAACGCCTGCTGTCCCAGGCACTGCGGGGAGGTCAAGGCAGAGCTGCCACTTGCCACACCAGGCATCATGGAGCCACCAGGGGGGCTTCCTGCAGGGCCCATTGGGTTTCCCAAAACCTACAAGGAAGTGGGAATTACCAAAGGGAACCAGCCAGATCACTCTCTTCAAGCCACAGCTCTAAACCAGGAGGGCTAGCGAGTGTGGAGAGGACCTGGGGAGGGGCAGAATGGAGCCCATGGGTCATGCTGAAGACAGTGAAGAAAACCAGCACCCCGTGGATGACTTGTGAGACTCAGCAAACCCTGTTGTCATGCCCCAGCCTCCTCCCTGCTCCCCTTCTGTCTCAGGGCTCTAAGAAAGCAGGAAGCACGGTTAGGTGCCACCAAGGCTCTGGCCTGGGAGGTGTTTGGGTGTTTGGGTGCTCACCTGGCTCTGGGTCGCGTTGCCAACTCCCCACACAGTAGTGACCACAGACAGTGACCCGGCTGGCTGAGTGGCGCTTTGTTGCCAAGGCACAGACTCATATGCAAATGAACCATCACTACAGGGAGAACAGCGGGTGAGGCCTGGGTCCCAAGGCCACAGGTGCCCAAGAGCCCAGGGCCCGCAAGGGGCTGGCCGCAGGGGCCCACACTCACCCATGTGGGGCGGGGGGTAGGGCAGGTTTCATGGGGTTCATGGAGTTCATTGACCACAGAGTGGCCTGTGGGCCGGGTTTGCTGGTGTTTATTTGAGACTTGCTGCTCTAGCTGTGGATAGAAGGCAAAGGTATGAGCTTACATGTAGCCAGAGACCCTTTCAGGCAGAGCAGAGGGAGCCAGGGCCACCAGGCCTGCCTCTTCCTCTGTAAGGAAGGGATGGCTGGGGTCCAGTGGAAGGCAGGGCACTAGAGGAAGCTAAGTCATCCTTACCCGCTCAACCCTTTTACTGTAAACCAAGCCCAGAAGCTAGCATGAAGCCTTTCTGACCTGGGCCTGCTACTCACAGCTCTTGGATCCACCCTGGAAATAGGCTTTCTGGTTCTAAGTACCAAGAACTGGATATCCACATAAAGCTGGGGGGATCAATGGGGCTGCCCCATATTGTTAGGGCTAGAGGACAGGGTTGCCAGGAATCCCTCAGAAGGTCCTGGTGTGGAGGACAGAGGGAGGTGTCACCTACTCAGAGTCTTGCCCACCCTGGGCGGCCCAAGGAGCTGAGAAGGAGTAGAGCTAGAGGGGGCTCTGAGCTGAAGCAGGGGCTGAGAAGGTCAAGAAGTGGTTTCAGAAGCTGGGCATGGTGGTGCATACCTGTAATCCCAGCACTCAAGAGGTGGAAGCAGAAGGATCAGGAGTTTAAGGCTAGCATGAGCTACATGGCAAGACCCTGTCTCAAAAAAACAAAGTGGATACAGAAGAGCCATCTTCCAGTCTAACCTGGAGGAGAGTGTGTGGACACTGCTGAAGCAGGGTTTATAGCCCAGTCCCTGGCTGATGGCTCCCTCCCTCCAAGAGGGCAAAAGGGCTCCAGGCCAGGGGACCTCCAAACTGACTCGGATGCCATTGGGCCAGGGGCTAGGCAAGAAGTCCTGCCCCTCACAAGCCCATGTGGAGCAGGGATGCTCACCGCATCACAGGTGGAAGGCTGGTGGGCACCCACAGACACAGCAGGGACTGTGGTGTAGGTGACATTTTAAGCAGGGGTAGAGGACACTAAATTACCTCTTCAGGATGGGATCCAGGAACCATGGGGACTTGGGGGTCAGGAGGGAATGTGGCGGGGAGGCAGTGGCAGGATGGCACAAGGGATGGGATTCCTGCTTACTGTGCTGTATCTGCACTCCCACTGAGTAACTGGCCACAAGAGTGAGCACACCTCCAGGCAGTACTAGGGCTTGAACTCAGGGCCTACACCTTGAGCCACTCCACCAGCACTTTTAGTGATAGGTTTTTCGAGATAGGATCTCCCAAGCTATTTGCCAGGGCTGGCTTCTCCTGATCTCCTGTCTCCTGAGTAGCTAGGATTACAGGTGTGAGATACCGGTGCCCAGCTCCAGGCTGCTTCTAAGTGCCACAAACCAGCCCCTTTCCAGGCAGGCCCAGCCCTACCCTAGGCCCTGCCCCTGGACTCTCCCCCTCCCAGGGCCTCACTTACACTACCTTGGGTCCCAACACATATTGGGCCACCTTCATGTCCACCACATCCATGTTACGGGGAGTCCCTGGGGAGGCCAGAGCACATTCTGCCCTGGTTTCCACTGCCTTTTAGGTACCGCAAGGCTGCCACACACGCAAACACAGCCCTTGAGCACACTGACCTGACCGCCAGTGCGTCCATCCTGCCATCCAGCACTCATGGGGCCTCTCTCTTGCCTAGGAGACCCACCGATCCCTGTGACCAGGGGCCTCGATCACAGCTCAGCACTGAGGAAAACTGCCCTTAGCCATTCTGCAAACAACACCTGCAGGCTCAACAAGGATGAGCCATGCACCCAGAGCCCCAGATCAGACAAGAGCAATAAGAAGTGCTGTTAAGGGGACTGTGACTTGCCCTGCCTCAGCAGCCAGAGCACTGCGAGTTCATGACCCCTCCAGGCCCAGCAGAGGCCTGGAGGGAAGGGAACCAATCAGGGTAGAGGAAGGAAGTGTGGGAGGGTGCCCCACCCACAGTATTCAGGCCTCCTGCCCTGTGTGGGGGTGGGGGTTTAAATCTGACTCTTGGCCCCTCCCAGACCAAGTCTTGCTCATGAAGCAGAAGCCAGAAGGCCTCAGCCAGGCAGCAGAGGTTGGCATCCCCATTCCATTCCTGACCATGGGATGGTGACCTGGTAGGAAGGGGGACTTGGGAACAAGCAGAAACTCCTTCCTAGACCTGCCAGAGGTGGCCTGGAGCAACTCTGTGCATTTCAGGAATCAGGAAATAGATCCAGCAATCAAGACTGTGTACTGATAGAGGGACTGAGCCAGGAGGCAATGGAAGAGATGACAGACTTAAAAACAGCCATGTAAGTACGCCACGTGCAAAAGCAATTCAATGGAGAAAGGACAGCCTCTCCAACCAGTGGCCCTGAACAACTGGACGTCTACTGGTAAAATGAACAAACAACCCAGAACACAAAAAAATGGCGGGAAGGACGAGAGACTAGGGGTGTCCAGTGTTCAGTGGTACAGAAACCATCTAGCATGCATGACGCCCTCCTGGGGTCTGGTCCCCAGCACTGGAGAAGCAAACAAACAAATTTCCCACTTCACATTGAAATTTACTCAAGTCAGACACTGGTTGTTCACACCTGTTACCCTAGCTACTAGGGATAGAGGGATAGAGGGTTGAAGCCAGCTCAAACAAACAGTTCTTGAGACCCTATCTAGAAAAAACCCATTACAAAAAAAGGGCTGGTGGAGTGGCTCAAGATGTAGGCCCTGAGTTCAAACCGCAGTACCACAAAAAGAAAGAAAAATTAACTCAAAATGGATTTGCTCCTAAGTTTAAAAGTAAAACACAAAACTCTAAAATGTTTACATAACTGAGGAGAAGATCTTTGGGATGTAAGCCAGGAAGAGGGCTCTTAGACTTAACACCCAAAACCACCGTCCATAAGGGATAAACTTTTTTGTCTGTTTGGCAGTACAGGGGTTTGAACTCAGGGCCTCACATTTGCTAGGGCAGACGCTCTACCACCCATGATCCATGAAGGATAAACTGGATTTAATCCAAATTAAAAACTCTTCCTCTGTGGAAGACCTGCTAAACTACAGACTGGGGAGAAATATTTGCCACCCACATGTCCAACAAAGGGCTGGCATCCAGAAAGTGTAACAAATTCTCAAAAACTCCAAACAAAACAAAACAAAACTCCAGTTTGAAAATAGGCACAAAGCAAGTAGAGACACTTTACCGATAGGACACACAGATGGCAAGTAAGCATCTGAAAAGATGCTAGTCAGCGGGGGAAATGCAAATTAAAGTGCGAGGAGATTTTGCTACACGTCTATCAGGATGACTAAATTAAAAAGCAGTGACATCACTAAATGCTGGCGAGGAGAAACTGGATCTCTGGCCCATTGCTGGTGGGAATGCACAATGGCGCAGCCTGGTCACTTCTTATCAAACTAAGCACACACGTGCAGTTACCAGGGTGCAGCTTGGCCACCGCACTCCTGGGCATTTACTTCAGAGAAATGTCAACTCCAGTCCATATAAGAACCTGCACGGGACTGCTTTATTTCTAACAGCCAAAGAATGGAAACAGTCCATCTGCTCGTCAATGGATGAACAGCGAAACCAAGGGTGGATGCCACAAGGGTGGATGCCAGAAAATCACATGGGCCACTGATAACACACCATCACCTGGATGAAATACCAAAAGGCTGTAACTATGATGCCTTCACTTGGTATTGCCGACACACTGAAATGAGTGGGCCAAGAACAGACTGGAGGTGGCCAGGGGTGAAATGTGGTGGTGGTGGGTATTCCTCACTCCAGGTCTGTAATTTTGGCAGAAGGGAGGTGGGTGTGACTACAAGACTGTAACAGAAAACAGCCTGGGCACTGTATCAATGTAGTATCCTGGAGTGACATGCTACTGTTTTGCAAAATGTTGCCATTGGGGGAACTGGGTAAGGATACAAAGGATCTCTCCTCCCAATTTCTTACAACTATACAGGATGCTACAATCATCTCAAAATAAAAACTTTAGCCAGGAAAGTGGTGCATGCCTGTAATCCTAGCACTTGGGAGGCCAAAGCAGAAGGAATACAAGAGTTTGAGACCAACCTGGGCTACACAGCGAGACCCTGTCTCAAATTAAAACAAAACAAAAAATACCAAACAAATAAAAAACTTTAATTACAAAAACCCAGCAGCAATCTTCTCTCTGAAGAACTATCATGAAAACCTTCCCCAGCCCAAAGGTGGTGTCCCTAGAAGCCCAGGGAGGGAAATAGGTAGGTGGCAGACAAGCCTCTGCTCATTTCAGGTCCCCTAGAGCAGCAGTTCCCAATTGCAGTGCATCCTGGTATTCTGCCAGGTCGTGGGGACAGGTTGCCTGGCCCTACCCAGGGTCAGTTTTTGAACTTGAAATCTGTCTTGCAGGGGCTGCTGCAGCTGCTTTGTTCAGTTTGAAAGCCTCCGATCTAGAAAGTGCAGATAGCTGGGAAGAAGGGCAGGTACTGGGCAAAGAGAAGCCCACTGCAGCCTCCTGCCTATGTCACACGGGCCTGGGGAATTCCACCCACGATGCTTCTCTGCTGTGGACAGAGACCACAGACACTTCCAGTTCCCTCTGAGCGGGCCTCTCTGCACTGGGAGGGGTTCTCCTGAACTCTGCAGGTTCCTCCCTGAGGGCTTGTCTCTCTGGGAAGCCCCCAGTCCCTAGGTCTGGTACCTGTGACCCTCTGCTTCTAACCACAGGTCTGAAGTGCAGACCCTTCTCCCGCCTTCAGGCAGGGCTGGGAAGGAGGCAGGGACATGTAAGGCCCAGCCTGCCTGGGGGCCTTCTGTCTGTCTGGGCTCTTACTATGTGTGTGCCAATTTCATTCAGCTGGAAGCCAGGTCCCCTGACAGAGCTCCTCTGGCTTGAGGTCAGTCTAGAAGGCCATTGAGGCTTTCTGGGGGTCAGGGCACAGAACTCTGGAGTCCTTCCTCTCTAGTCCCCTCTTCCCCAGGTGTCCCAGAGTGGCCATACCCCAAGTCTCTTGGCTCCATCCACCTCTACCTGTTTGGGCAGCCAGAAGCAGGACCCAGGAAGTGGGCCCCAAAGCCCCTGTGCAAAACCACCCCTGGGGGAAGAGAGGAGGGAGAGAGAAAATAAATGACAGTTCTGGAATATGACAGAAGCAAGTTCCTTCGTGTCGAAAAGTAGGGTGCTCATGTGCCCAGGTGGCTGGAAGTCCTGCCTCTTCCTGTGAGACCACAACAGTGACTGGTCTAAATGTGGAGTTAAAAATTCATTAAGTTGTTCAGGAACAGCCGGGCACTAGTGGCTCATGCCTGTAATCCCAGCTACTCAGAAGGCAGACATTAGGAGGATCTCGGTTTGAAGCCAGCCTGGGCAAATAGTTCAGGAGGCTCTATCTCGAAAATACCTAACACAAAAGGGCTGGTGGAGTGGCTCAAGATGTAGGCATTGAGTTCAAGGCCCAGCACCAAAAGAAAAAAAAAAAAAAAAAAAGTCCGGGAACAGAGCTGGTGGAGTGGCTCAAGTGGTTGAGTGCCTGGCTAGCAAGTGTGAGGCCCTGAGTTCAAATCCCAGTGCCACCAAAAACAAAACAAAAAGTCCAGGCACAACCCAAACCTGGCTCTTTAGTTTACAATGGGTCAAGTGGGAATCTAGTGGCTGTCCTAGGACTTAGGACAGCTGACTGCCTTTATGTCACCCATCCTTTGAGATGGATACCAGTAGTCAGGATGCTCCCCAAACACGTAGGCCCTCTTTGGAAGTCCTCATCTGCTCTTTCTCTTCATTTACATTTCCAGCCTAGAGCCACCCCCTGGGCCCAACAAGGCCCTCCAGGTCAGTCCTCTGCGTAGTTAAGGTTCCCTCCACTTCTTCTATTACTGCTCTCAAGCAGCAAGGGAGGGGATGCCCTTGGTTCTAGCTTGCCAGGCCTGAGTGGTAAGTCTATGTTCAACCTATCCATACCCACCATGGTCTTAGATCAAGTCACATGGTTCTGTCTGTGCCCCTATGAAATCTGCAATAACACAAACAACCCAAAGACATCACCACGGATGGTCGATAACAACTAATAAGAGGGCATCTTGGAAGGAGGAAGAGGGACAGAGCCCAGGGACAGTACCGCAGGGTTAGGTCAGCAGTGCATAGGGATGAGGAAGACAGGGCAGGCAGAGGTAAGCAAGGCACCAAGTAGCGGGGAAAGGATATCTTGGGGAAACAGGAGACCTGGGAGACACAGGGCATCTGGGGACATAAGGCACAGGGAGGGCAAGGCGCCTCAAGAGAGCAGCACCCTCAAGTCTGAGCTTCAGTTTGCAAAAGGGTGTCCCGATAAAAACCACGGCTAGGTGTTGACAGGTCAGCAACCTCCGCCCAGGAGCAGTGCGGCTCCTCCTCCATACCCGCGCCGGCCTCCACATCACCTTTGATGGTGGGCACGACAGTGGGCACCGAGGGGCGAACCGTGAAGGTGAGACCGCCTGGCACCACAACTGCAGGTTGGGGTGAGGGCCCGATCAGCCTCCTCCGCGCAAGGGGGACCCCGAAGGCCGCTCACACACCCCTTGATCACCCCCCAACAAAGGCTCAGGAGAGGGGTGGGAGGACCCCAACACCCACGGAGCCCCACTGTGCCCAACCCACGACGCACGCGTGGCAGGTGCGGACAGGTGGGCGGCCGAGACCCCGACCCCCAGTTGGGCCGCGGACACCGCAGCTGGTCCGGGGTTGGGGGGGGGACCCGGGGGACAGAGCCACACCTGGCGGCCCGCACCTGCCGCACCTGCCCGCCCCCTCCGTCCCGCACCTGCCCGCGGGCGGAGGAGCCAGGAGCCGCCCCCGCCCCACAAGCCCCCCCCACCCCGCTCACCTCCGCCCGGCCCGGCCCGGCCCCTCGCCGCCGTGGCCCCTGGCCCGCGCCGCTCCATGCGCTCAGCCCGCCCTCGGCGCCGCCCGCCGCCCCCGGGTCGCCGCCGCCCGCGCCATCGCGCCGCCGCCCGCTCCGAGGGCACAATGGAGCCGCCGCCGCGCCGCTCATGCATATGCATGACGCCGCGCCGCCGGCCCCGCCCCCCAGGCCAGAGCAGCGGAGCCCCGAGCCGGCGCTCGGGCGGGGGAGGCCGCCGGCCTGTGCCGCAGCCCAGGGCGCGGAGGTGCTGCGGGGACCGTGGGCGGGCCGGGCTGCCGACCGACGCGGCCCGATCCCGACCCGGGCCCCCTGTCCCCTCCACACCTTTCCGAACGCGGCGTCGGCGAAGCCACCGCGCGCTTCCTGCTCGCTGTCGGCCAGGGGCGGGGAGGGACCGAGACGCCGGGGCGGGGCCGAGCGAGGGGGCGGGGCCAAGCGATGTGGGATGGGCGGGGCCACGGCGTGGGTGGGACCGAGCGGGGAGGGGGGGCCTGGCGGGGGCGGGGCCATGGCGGGCCTGGACTAGGGCCTGGCTGGCGCGAGCCCCTGCGACCTAGAAGGGGATGGCAGGGGACAGGAGACCGGGAGTCCCCCCCCTCGGGCCACCAGAGCCTGGCCCCTCTGGGGTCGCTGCCCCTTTTCATCCAGCGAGGAGGCCGAGAGACCCAGGGTGCCGCTTAGAGTACAGGATCTTCCCCCACCCCTTGAGCCTACACCTTGAACCTCTCCACCAACCCTTTTTTGTGAAGGGTATTTTCAAGATAGGGTCTCGTGAGCTATTTGACTGGTCTGGCTTTGATCCTTGATCTTCCTGATTCTGTCTCCTGAGTAGCTAAGGGTGGTGTTGGGACAGGAGACTAGTTAAAACAGAAAACCACGTTTACATGAACAAGCTGCCCTCCTCACAGCTCCTCAACGCTGAGTTTTCTCTTCCCAGAGCCCTGGGAATTTCCCTTAAGAGAAAGTCATCATCAAGCCCCAGGATGGGTTGCTCACACCTGTAATCCTAGCTACTCAGGAGGCAGAGATCAGAAGGATGGTGGTTTGAAGCCACCCTGGGGCAAATAGTTCCCAAGACCCAATCTCGAAAAAACCCATCACAAAACAGTCCTGGAAGAGTGGCTCAAGTGTAGAGTGCCTGCCTAGCAAGTTCAGACCCCAGTACCCTCAAATAGATAAATAATAAAAACAAAAAGGCTGAGGACTTGGCCCAAGAAGTACAGTGCTGACAGGTTCCATCCCCAGTACCCACTTCCCCGGAAAAAAAAAATCATGTGTACAGAGATACCGTAGAATTATCATTATTAAAAAAAAAACAAAAAGCAGGCACTCTCACTGAGCCACACCTCCAGTCCAATTTGCTCTGGTTATTTTGGAATTGGGAATCTTGAGAACTATTTTCCCTGGCTGGACTCCGATCTCAATCTTCCCAATCTCAGCCTCCCAAGTAGGTAGGATTACAGGGGTAAGCTAGGATTACAGCCTTACAGTTTATTTATTTCAGTACTGGGATTTGAACTCAGGGCCTACATCTTGAGCCACTCCACCAGCCCTTTTTTGTGGTGTTTTTTTTTTTTTTTTTTTTTGAGATGGGGATTTGAGGACTATTTGCCTGGGCTGGCTTCAAAACCTGGATCCTCCTAAACTCTGCCTCCTGAGTAGCTAGGATTACAGGCATGAGCCACTGGCGCCCAGCTATACAATTAATTTTTAACATTGCTAAAATTTCCTCCTTGAACCCTGTGCTTTGTTTCTTGAGGGAAATCACTAGTTCACTGAACAAATGTGGAAGGTCCACAGCATGACAGCCTTGAATCTAGGCTCTGTGAACACTAAATTTGTCCCAGGGATGAGGTCAGACTCTGCCACCCTTGGAACAAGCATGTCACACAAGGAAGTGCTTCAATAGGTACCAATGTGTCCATCAGGGAGTATCAGAAAGAAAAATAAAGCCAGAGTAGTGGAGGGTAGTGTGGGGGTGAAGGAAGGGTTTGGGGAGCTGGCCCTCCAGAGACCAAATGAAGAAGGTAGAACACGGGGACCCTAACATTTCTGCCTTCTGTGCAGGCAGGTTCATGGAGGAGGACATCCAAGAGCACTGGTGCTCCGAGTCACCTCTACCTGCTGAGCAACTCTTTCTCCAGCACACCTGGAAGGGCCATGTGGTGCCTGAATCTTTCTCTACAGTGCTTTCATTGACAAGCATGGTTAGGAAAGTCTCTTACTTAATGGAAAAAAATGTATTTGCCTTGCAGAAACCTTCCCTCTAAAACCACATAAAGTAAGAACCTTACTTTGTGCCTGGGGCGTGGCTCAAGTGATAGAGCACCTGCTTAGCACGCTTGACGCCCTGAGTTCAAACCCTCAGTACTGCCATAAAGAATCCTCACTTTGTTATTTGGCTGTTCTTCAGCTCTTGTTGAATATAGAAACGTCTTTTTGACGTTGCTAAGGCTGGTCTTCAACTGGGCTCACTCACTCCTCCTGCTTCAGCAGGAGACAGTGTGGCAGGACCACAGGTATTAACCACCTTGGCCACCAAATCTGGATGCCATTCTCTGTTCCCTCATGCTAGCTGGGTCACCACTGGGGTCCACCCCAGTTTCACCTGTCTTTGTTGTTTCTGTTAGCGACATTGTAGCCATCTTGGTTTATGTAAGCAGACACACAATGTTTGCACAAGCAGGAAATCTCCTAATGACACAGCTCTCAGAATGTATCAAGCTATGACTGTATAGGATTTTTGTATCTTTATTTTGTTCACATTATCAACAGGAGCCTTTTTCTTCTTATAAACAGTAACTGTATAAAATAAACACTCAAGCAAGGCTTCATGGTCCCACAGCTTCTGCATGGCAGAGCCAGGATTCAAACCAGGTCTGTGTGATCACCAAACCCTGGTTCCTAAGCTGGAAGTCAAGTCTAACACTGCAGTGGTAAAATATATGTTATATTTGTGTTCTACAAAAAAATCATAAAATACTTTTTTTTTTGTGGGCCTGGGGTTTGAACAAAGAAAAAAAAGTGATACTTCATGTATGAAAAGACATTCACAATTTGATTAAATGAAAAATAGGATACAAAGTTGAATGATGTCAGTTAATACTTTTCTTTAGTATAGAGCAGTCTTCCCATAGGACACTGAAGTTCACTGCAGGAAGATAAAGGAAGCTTTATAGGGATGGCATCAGTCAGACACCACCTTAACCAAATGACCAAAGTCCACCAGGAGAACAGTTGACATGGTGGGAGGAGTGATCAGGTGCTTAGAGATGACAGTCCCTCAAGTGGAAGCTCCAGCCAGAAATGTGATCACAAGAGAAAAACCAGATAGATCCCAACTCGGGCCAAGGGCCCAGTGCTGGTCCTGACTCTCTGAGAACATCAGGTCTGGGGGCCTGGTCCACATGAGGGAGTCCAGGGACAGGAGAAGTAAATGCCACATCCTGTCCTTGACTGGCCACTGGACAAGGGAGGGGGCATTTGGGGACAACTGGGAAAAAAATTCATTCTGCTAGAGATCAGAGAATAGCAATGAATGGGTATTATGTAACCATGGGGTGGGTCCTTTGTTCTTAGGAGAGTGTCAAGGGCAAGTATTTCCAGGTAAAATGTCATGGGTTAACAAGGAAGACTCACAAGGCTAAGGCACGGAGAGAGACAGACAGGCAGAGATCAGTGGCAGTGTGTTAGTAGGGGAATCTAACAAAATATTTTAGAGGCATTTTTAAAAAAGGAAGAAGGGCGCCAGTGGCTCACACCTGTGATCCATAGCTACTCGGAAGGCTGAGATCAGGAGGCTAGTGGGCAAAAAGTTTGGGAGACCACCTGTTAACAAAAAAAGGTGGAAGTGGGGCTGGTAGAGGAGCTCAAGTGGTAGAGCGGCTGTCTAGCAAGCATGTGGTTCTGAGTTCAAACCCTAGTGCCACAAAAAAAAAAAAAAAAGCTGGGAGTGGTAGCATGCTCCTGTAATCCCAGCTACTCTGGAGACAGAAATCAGGAGGATCTCAGTTTGAAGCCAGCCAGTGGCAAATAGTTCAAAGACCCTATCTCAAAAAAGTGATGGTGGAGTGGCTCAAGGTATAGAGCACCTTGCTTAGCAAGTGTGAGGCCATGAGTTCAAACCCCAGTCACACAAAAAACAAATACACAAAAAAAGTTAGTAGACCAAATTATGAATAAGATTCAGAGAAAAACCTATTAAAAAATCTTTAAAATGTCCTTAATGATCACCTATTTTATAGGTGTATCGTGATTTATGCTGTATAGAGCCTCAAGCAGGGGTGTTCTTTTGGGCACACTGTGTTTTGGGGAAATGGAACCTAGGTGAGAAGGATCCTCTGGAGAAAGGAGCCCCAGGTCGAAGCTTGTGTTGGAGTTGGGGGATGGGCCAGGGCTGAGCTAGGGTGTTAAGTGACATTTACTGGAGGACACAGTTTTGGACTAAGTTCCTGCACTAGGTTCCAGCAAACCCAAAGCAGACCAAACCAGAATGGACTCAACTCTGGCAGGTGCCAGGTCATCAACAGAAATTTTGAAATGGGGTCCGTTAAAAAAACAAACAAACAAATAAAAATAAACAGTCTGGTACCTGTGGCTCATGCCTTAACCCTAGCTATTGGGAAATTGAGATTAGGAGGATTGAGGTTTGAGGTCAGCCCTGGCAAATAGCTCTCAAAACCCCATCCTCAAAATAGCCAGAACAAAATGGACTGGAGGTGTGATTCAAGAGGTAGAGCATCTGCTTTGCAAGTGAGAAGCTCTGAGTTCAAACCCCAGTCCCACCAAAAAATAAATAAAAAACTAAAAAGAAAACCCAAGAGATACACAGCCACCAATCAGACCATCAGAAGGAGGGCAGTTTACCTGAGCTGGATAATAAGGAAATCTCTTCTGGTTTATTCCTTTAAAATGATCAATCTTCTGGGCCTGGTGATTGTGGTAGAGAGACTGCCTAGCAAGCATGAGGCCCTGAGTTCAAATCCCATACTGGAAAAAAAAGATGACCAATCCTGTTTTTGCTTTCCTCAGCCCTTTTCTGTTGGTAAAGCTGCGCACGCTGTTTTTGCTTTCCTCAGCCCTTTTCTGTTGGTAAAGCTGCCCTCTTCTGCTCCGCTCGCTGCAGTCCCTTTTCCAGATCCCAGAGGAAATGATACCTGACTCATGAGAAGCTAAGAAAAGCCAATTAGTTGGGAGGCTGAAACAAAGGATTGTGAGTTCAAGATCAGCCTGGGCTACATAGGAAGAACTTATGTCAAGGAAGGGAAAAAAAAAAAAGAAAAAGAAAAAGCTGTTGGGCACAGTGGCTCACTCCTGTAATCCCAGCTACTTGGGAGGCTAAGATTGGATCACAGTTCAAGGCCAGCCTGGGAAAATAGTTCTGGAGACCCCATTTCCAAAATAACCAGAGCAAAATAGACTTCAGGTATGGCTCAAGTGGTAGAGCACCTGTTTGTAAGCACAAAATCCTGAGTTCAACCCCCAGTACTACGAAAATAAATAAATAAAATAAAAGCCAATTAGCTTTTTAATCTAAGTTTGTTGATGGATATTTAACACTGGGCTGTGGGGAGAATGGATGGAGATGTCTGAAAGACTGAAGCAGGGCGGAGGGGAAAGAGGGAGAATGATGGCAGGAAAATCCAACTAAGACACTTTTTTTTGTTTGTTTGTGGAACTGGGGTTTGAATGCAAGGTCACTAGCACTCTTTTCGTGAAGGGTTTCTTTGAGATAGAGTCTTGAAAACTATTTGCCTGAGCCTGGCTTTGAACCTTGATCCTCCTGATCTCTGCTTTCTTAGTAGCTAGGATTATAGGCCTGAGCCATCAGTGACTAAAGCTACTAAGATACATTTTAAACATATATGTAAATATCACAATGTATCCCGCTGTGCAACTATTATATGCTAATAAAATCAGCAGGGTTGGGCTGGCCCCTCTCCCCTTGAGGTCTGATGAAGTGGCTGGGGTGGGGTGGGGTGGTCAAGAACTGAAGCAGTCAACTACTGTCTTTTCACAAGGGTGTACTTGGCCATGGATGCAGGGGTGGGGAGGGAAAGAGGGGCAGGGTAACTTGCTACAGTGTGGGGACAGTGGTAGCTGTCACACAAGAGACCCCTGGGCTCTACCATTTGAGGCCTGCCCCCCAGCCCCCCAGTATTGATCTTTATTGTATGGATCATAGATTGTGAAAATGTTTTCATTCCTGTTTTCTGCTCAGACATGTCCATTTTCTGAAAGCCTCTGTACTTGGGATCTTTTCCTTTCAACTGTAGTTTGGCTATGCCTGGCCTGGACAGCCAACTCATGCCCCTGTTCAACTCTATCCCCCCTCCCCTGCTAACTGGCTTGAGATATATATTTTGGTACTGGGGTTTGAACTCGGGGCCTTCACCTTGAGCCACTCCACCATCCCTTTTTTGTGAAGAGTTTTTTTCAAGATAGGGCCTCGTGAACTATTTACCTGGGGCTGGCTTCGAACCATAATCCTCTGGATTTCTGCCTCTCTTATTCCTGTTTTCTGCTCAGACATCTCCATCTTCTGAAAGCCTGTGTACTTGGTATCCTTCATTCGCCTGTAGTTCGGCTCCACCTGGCCTGGTCAGCCAAGTCATGCCCCTGTTGAGCCCTCTTCCCCTCTCCCCTGCTAACTGGCTTGATCTTACAATGTTTCTAAAATGATCTGAGAGAATCAGACTTGTTTGCTAGGCCATGAACACCCTCTGAACTGGACTTCCGTCACCAGCGGGCAGAGGACAATAGGGGTGATCAGGGTGCATGCCAATGGTGCAGGGTCAGAGGTCAGGAAGAGCAGCTGGAGGTGGTTTTCTCACTGCCCTGGGACTAAGGCAGTGACTCCCAGATGCCTCCTGCTACCTCTCTCCCTCCTCACTCCCCAGCATAGGTGCCAGAAGACCTGGCCACCTGAGGCTCTTTTCTTAGAGTCACTCATGGCCTTTACGTGAGCCACTGGGACCCCAGGCTCCTCAGAGGCTCTGCCTCAGGCCTAGGCTCCTACTCAGGCATACTCAAGCCCTTCCCAGTCTCACCTCCAGGCCCTACCCAGTCTCCACCCCCAGGACCTATGTAACTTCCACCTTGTTCCCATCCCAGATCCCACCAGGCTGGTCCCACTTTCTCCCAGACATCAACCAGACTTTGATGATTTTAGAATTTTTAAAATAAGCCAGGTGCTGGTGACTCATGCCTGTAATCCTAGCTACTCAGGGGGCAGAGATCAGGAGGACTGAGGTTCAAAGCCAGCCTGGGAAAATAGTTCAAGAGACCCTATTTTGAAAAAACCCACCACAATAAAAGCTCCTCTCTCTGCCTGTGCCCCAGCTTGCCTGTGACCAGCAGGGCCCTTGCTGTGGCCCTAGTTGATGTGGCCACACCACGGGAACTGTCTCCATATGCTTTCAAACCTCTGAAAACCTGAGTCAGCGCTGGGTACCAGTGGCTCACATCTGTAATCCTAGCTATTCAGGAGGAAGAGATCAGGAGGATCAAAGTTTGAAGCCAGCCTGGGCAAATAGTTTGTGAGAGACCCTATCTTGAAAAAACATTCATCACAAAAAAAAAGGGCTGGTGAATTGGCTCTGTGTGTAGACCTTGGGTTCAAGCTCCAGTACTGCAAAAAAATAAACAAATAAATAAAATAAAATAAAATAAATAAATAAATAGAAAGCTTGAGTCAGCAAGATGGCCACATCTGTAAGGTGAGTGTGTGTGTGTGTGTGTGTGTATGGGA
Organism: Castor canadensis; assembly: GCF_047511655.1. Taxonomy (NCBI): domain Eukaryota; kingdom Metazoa; phylum Chordata; class Mammalia; order Rodentia; family Castoridae; genus Castor; species Castor canadensis. The sequence continues at coordinate 105,353,536 of NC_133387.1, forward strand.
TGCTAGCTTTGCCTTGCCCCTGCTAGCTGGTCACAGAAAGGATGAATGGGTGAGTTTCAGCCACAGCTCCCCCATGACATGGCCTTTAGCCCTGGTCCTTCCCTGGTATCAGAGGCACAATGGCTCAGGCTCAGTGAGTAGATGGTGGGGGATGGAAAAGAGGCAGGGTCTCCACAGCTCAGCTCCAACAACCACCTGCAGGGCACCTGCATGATACTGACCAAGGACAAAGGTAGAAGAAGTGTCATCTGTCAGCACTCAATGCCTGCACTATTTGCTGTCAGCCACATCCTCTACATAACAGACACCTGCAGCACATGGTGTTGTTGGCACAAATACTGGCCCTGCTGCCTAATTTCAGTTTACCCTCCATGAGGTTAATGCATTTATTACCTTTATTTGGAGTTGCACCGATTTTTTGGTTCCTAAGACCAACGGATAACTACTATCCTTTAAAAGTAAGGAAGCCATATTTTTAGGTGTGGTGGCATGAGCTCTGTGTCCTGTACACTCTGGACTGATTCCTATCCTCTGCTCGTGGGCAGAGACAGCATCTGCCTCTTCTGCTCACTCCCTACCTTGCTCTGATTCCACTGAGATGTAGAATAAGACAAAAAGTGGGCAGGTGCAGGCCACGTCCCCTCTGTGCTGCCCCTGGCCCCAGGTCCTGCACCCTCTGTGCTACACTCCTGCTCCCGTGTTGTTCAGTGCAGTGGGATGAACTGTGTTCCCTTTTCCCCCCAAAAAATGTGGCCATGTCTCAATTCCCAGAACCTGTGACTATCACTTAACTGGCAAAAGATGAGATGGGCTTGTCTGGATTATCACAGTGGCCCCCCTAGAATATGGTGGACAGACAAACGTGAGAGAGGCCACGTAAAGACCAGCCAGAGACTGGATGGATGAGGCCAGGATTGAGGGACACTGGAGCTGCAGGCAGCTGGGGAGGCAGGACTCACCCTCCAAGCCTTGGCAAGAGTCTGGCTCTTCTCACTCTTCCATCCCTGTCTTCCAGTCTTGGTTGGTACTGCCTGATCTGTAGTCATTTGTTTCAGTGGCCACAGGACATTGGTACAGAACTGTGATTGCTCCTTGTGCTTCCTGTGATGTCACGTCCTCTCTCCTGCCACACAGCTTCAGCATCTCTCATCACACCTACTTTATTTTTGTAGTACTGGGATTTGAACTCAGGGCCTACACCTTGAGCCACTCCACCAGCCCTTTTTTTGTGATGAGTTTTAGGGCTGGTGGAGTGGCTCAAGTGGGAGAGTGCCTGCCTAGCAAGTTCAGGGCCCTGGGTTCAAGCCCCAATGCTGGAAAAATAAATAAAAGAAGCTTTTGTGAAAGGTTTTATAGAGATAGGGTCTCATGAACTATTTGCCTGGGCTGGTGTTGAACCACAATCCTCCTGATCTCTGCCTCCTGAGTAGCTGGGATCACAGGCATGAGCCACTGATGCCCGGCTGCATTTTTTTCATTTTTAATTTTTTTGGAAGTACTGGGGTTTGGATCAGGGTCTCCTATTTGCTATGCAGGTGCTCTACCACTTAAGCCATGCCCCCAGCCCTTTTTGCTTTTAGCTATTTTTCAGATTGAGTCTTGTGCTTTTGCCCAAAGCTGGTCTCAGACCTCCATCCTCCTGCCTCTACCTCCTACATAGCTGGGGTTATATGAGTACACCACTATGCCTGGTTCCTAGCTTGCATTTTAAATGGTATAATCTATCATGGATTGGTCATTTAGGGGTATTGATTCCTTGAGATATAGAAACCTTCCATATTTTGACACATTTCAAATACAATGTCAAAAATTTCATAATTCCATGCCAAAATCGTCAGAAAAACTTTTTTTTTTTTTTCAGTACTGGAGTTTGAACTTGCTAGGCAGGTGCTTGAGCTATGGCTCCAGCCCCATTTGCTCTGGTTATTTTGGAGATAGAGTCTTACTTTTTGCCCAGGCCAGCTTAACTTCTATTTTATGCTTCCTGTTGTAGCCGGGATGACAGGAGTGCCACAGCACCTAGCTGTTGGTTGAGATGTGGTCTCACAAACTATGCTCAGGCAGGCCTGGAGCCATCATGATCTCAGCTTCCCAAGTAGCTGAGATCCCATCGCCTGACTCCTACCCTAGGCCACTGGCTTCATTCGTGCCCCATGGGAGAGGCCTCCCCTGTCTCTCTGTTGACCACACTGTAGCTGCTTAGGGCTGTGGGGATGCTCTGGATGCTCCAAGATGATGGACATGCATTACTGGGCAATGTGGAAGCCCCAGGGCCGTGCAGCACCGGGTGGCCTTGGTCTTTTATTTATTTTTTTGCAATACGGGGGTTTGAACTCAGGGCCTACACCTTGAGCCACTCCACCAGCCTTTTCGTGGTGGGCTTTTTTGATAGGGTCTTGGGAACTGTTGCCCGAGGCTGGCTTTGAACCATGATCCTCCTGATCTCTGCCTCCTAAGTAGCTGGGATTATAGGTGTGAGCCATTGATGCCTGACCGCCCTTGGTCTCTGTACCAGCTTCCTAACCTTCCCTGGACCCTGCCAGGTATTCTTTGTCCTTCGAGTCCAATTAACTGACCCAAAGAGGGCCTTTCCTTACAGCCTGAGTGCAACACTGAGGGGGCCCAAGTCCTGTCCTTCTGTCCATCCTGACCCAGTGAAGAGGGCCTGGTATGGCTAAACCCAGCTGGACAGCACTGGCCACTGCTTTCACCCTGACTTCCCTGTA